>NC_133381.1:22171521-22220756 GCF_049309525.1 Garra rufa
TGTATCAAATCTTTATTTCAGAGAGAGATGTTTTGATCTGACACCTGATCGTGACAATTTTAGACACTGAAAACGTGTAATTCTGTTAGATTTAAAGTATTTGATTATGAATACGAAATGAAATAGTGCTTAATGTGTTTCATATGCAAAAACAGTGCATTGATATCCAAATCTTCCCATTTATAAGCATTCAACCTCTGTCTAAATGTTCAACCTCTCTTTTATACTTAACGCTATCCATATAAGCCTGATCTCCTGTTCACACTCATAGCTCACGGACGAAGAACAATCAATATCTGCAAATTCAAATGGGAACAGTAATTCACACATGGCCATGTATACATTGAAAACAATTCATATGTGAAAATCTTTACATCACAACAATTTACAAGTGGACATCCAAAAGTGCCGGGGACGAGAGGTGAGCGCTCTGATATGTATGCCTATAAGTGGAAAAACTATTTGTACGTGTGAACCGCCCTTGGGATCCCTCTCAGACGTCAAACGAAATTGCGTGACTGAGGTGTGCCAGATGAACGGACGGGGCTCAAGTGGTCATGGTATCTCAAAGAAGCAAATGCCCAGTAGTGATAGGATTTGTCCTGTGGCTCAAGCTTTTGTAAGACAATAAATTAGCTTAATGGTCAGACATTACCTACTGGAAAGTGGTTTGCTGTAGCTGGATCCAATTAGATGCCCATGACCTATGACCTATATTTAGTCTGTAGTTTAGTGTTTGGATTGGTTGGAGTTGTTTGTTTCTGTGTGACTCAAACAAATGATCAGGATTACGTTAATGAGCGATGACCTGCTGACTTTATGCGATCAGCTTACATATAAACCTGTTCCAAGATAATCCATAAATCTTTCAAGTACACTAATTTATGACAAATGCTTAATTGAGTGAATTGGTTTAAGCTAAGGAGTTCATGCTCGCAGCCATCATGTCGTAATCCACACTGTATTTGTAAATATTATGGCCTTTGTATGTGAAAGCCTGCTGACCCCAAAGTACTAGTGCAAACACACATGCTGTAAGGATTTGTATTGCCGCATGTCACTACAACACTTAATACAGCACTTGTGAGTGATAGGAAGTGTCAAAGGCCGGTCAGCCTTGGGACAGTGGTTTTCATCTATTCCTGGGTAGAGTAGCCAGACAGCTGAAATAGAAAAGCATAGTGTCAGGAATTGCCAAGCTATATCAGTTGCCTTCCAACACATCCTTTTCTGTAAATGCAACATACAGTATGTTTGTTTTTTTACAAATTAAATACAATATTATACGTATCTGCTTTAAAAGTAAAGAAATAAGTCAAATGAAAGGTGCCCCTGCCTCAGTGCAAAAATATTTTATTAATAAGTGTTTTTGTCATGCTTTCCAGTAAAAAAAAATAAAAATCAATACATTATTATTATTATTATTATTATTATTATTATAATTTAATAATAAAAAAGTATTATTATTTTAATTATTATTATTATTATTATTACGTTTTTAGGGAAGAGAAGGTTTTCAATTATTATTTTTTAAAATTCATACTATAAAAATCCCACTTGCTGATTTTTTTGTACATTTTTCCAGTTAATTTTTTGATGATTAGATAAAACATCTAATATTATTTAGAATTTTTTTTCTTACAGAAATATCCAAAAAATAACCATATCTTTGAGCTAAACTGCGTAATATATTAAGTGTATTTGTTTTCTGTTTAGTGTAAAAAAAAGTGTTTATTAGTTTTGTGTCTATTAGTGTATTTTTCTTGTTGCTCTGGATTTTTTTTAATTCTTATAGTATAAGGGCGTTTCTTCAACTAGGTGCACTTTTAGCCTTGAGAATTTGAAGAAAAAAAAATTTGTTCAAAAGTCACATAACAGTCTCATAAGTTTAAATAATTTGTCTAGTTTTAAGGTCTGTAAGAGGACAAACTTAGATTACAAGAGAAATAGTTAATATTTTACTTTTTATTTTTGACCTGCAATGAACAAATGTGCATCTCAATATACAGCTGTTATTTAAAAAATAGAATAACTTTGGTTTTTATATTAAGTAGAGCATGGTTCATAAATTGTGGATAATTTTTTTAATGTGTGATAAGAACCTTTTAAATATTTTTTTAAAAATGTGTGTGTGGTGGAAATGACATGGTGGTGGTGGAAATGACAGCGTATTGTGGAAATGACAAGAAATTAAGGTAAATATAGAAAAGCTTCGTCCCTATGCTGGAACATGACTGTTTCTAGATTGAAACATTTGCAGATCATGCAAATCTATTTACACAATCCATATAAATTGTACTTTGTAACCATAAATGTCATTTCCACCACAGAGGGCAGTGTGGTGGAAATGACTGTGGTGGAAATGACATTTCTATAGTTTTTTGTGAAAAAATGGAAGATAGCTTCACTGACTGGCTTTGAATTATTACTTAGCATTTTGTGTATGTAAAATACTCTTACTTAACTTAAAATTTTTAGCTTTTTAATAACACCCTTGATGGTACAGTATGTGGTGGAAATGACGTAGAATAAATATATTCACTGATCAAGCAATATTTACTTTGATTTTTCTTCATTTGTTGTTGATGAAAATTTAAATTCCCTCCATGTCCAACCTGTCCCCTGATGTCCCTGAACATTTCCATTGAAACCACCTAAAAAATCTTTCACACAAACTTTTTAAAGATACATTACAGTGCTGTGGTGGAAATGACACCAATACTGTGCGACAGCTATATTTTGTATAAAAAGAAATATTGATAGAGGTCTCACATTAAACACTATAATGGATTTTAATTATTTTACTAGTGCTTAATTCAGGTACATTAATAGTTACCAGATAAGTCATATTTTTAAACTCTATTTTCATTGTTGAAGTTTAAAAGTCTGGGTGTGCGACAAGGAGAAAACAGTGATTTTGACACCTATAAGAAGGTTGAAAAGTATGAAAAAATCATAATAGAAAGGTAGTGAATTTTGTTTAGGTTGGTTTTATTGTGAGCTTGACAAATAAAGAGGAATTTGTCCAAAATTGTATGTATTTTTAAAAATATGACCAAAGTACATAAAAGTGCCCATAGTCTAAGAATCACCCATAAATAGTAGTTTGCAATAAGACAAAATACATTTATTCTCAAGATTCACTGTATGTAAACAAATTTAAGTATCTAAAGTCATTTTGATTCTCTTTTTGTAGATTTTTTTTTTAACAGAATTTTTATTTTATTTTTATTTATTTATTTATTTTTTTGCCAGATATTTTTTAGTCTATGAGTCTGTAAATGTGGATTAGGTTTTAAATGTATACTATTGTTTTCATAGAATAAATTTATGTTATTTCTAAATGTGACCCTGGACCACAAAACCAGTCTTAAGTAGCATATATATTTGTAGCAATAGGTCAAAATTATCGATTTTTCTTTTATCCCAAAAATCATTAGGATATTAAGTAAAGATCATGTTCCATGGAGACATATTGTAAATTTCCTGTAAATATATTAAAACGTATTTTTTAATTAATAATATACATTGCTAAGAACTTTATTTAGACAGCTTTAAAAGCGATTTTCTCAAAATTTAGATTTTTTTATTTTGTACCCTCAGATTCTAGATTTTCAAATAGTTGTATCTCAGTCAAATATTGTCCTAACAAACCATGCATCAATGGAAGGCTTATTTATTCAGCTTTCAGATGATGTATAAAACTCAGTAAAAAAAAAAAAAAAGAAAAAAAAAGAATTACACTTATGACTGGTTTTGTGGTCCAGGGTCACAAATATGTAAATTAATTTATATTAATGCATCTATATATCTATCTATCTATCTACAACCTTTCAAAATCTTTCTAGACTTTATTTTTTAGACAAAGCTTAGTAAAGTCTAGACAAACTTTGGTTATGTTGTTAAAAAATATTACTGTTATATCAAACTCATTTTAATTCTATTTCCAAATTAAGATTTGCACGTTTGCTTCCTCAAATTAAAAATTTAGAAATAAAAAGTTAAGAAATCATAATTTCAGTTCTGAATGGTGCAGAACCCTGAAATTTCACGTGGTAATAATTTAAAATTTCGCATTGCATTAAATTAAATGTATTAAATGTGGATTTAAGGTTTTAAATGTATACTATTGTTGTTATTGCTCAGCAACACTAGCTGCTATAGCTACATAAAGTACATAAATGTCTTCCAGCATCACACTGTAATCATGTCTCTTCTCTGACTGCTTATATGATTCACATATGACAAGGTACTGTGATTCAAGCCAGCGTTCTGAATTAAACATCAGGGTCTGAAGAATGGATGTCTCCTCTCATAGGATATAATACATTATGAATCAGGAAACAGATAGTGTCTAATGTCCAATCAGGCAGACAGTGCCAACACGAGAAGGAAACTTGACTTAGCCAATTGATGTAATAGTGTTTGGATGGCTTACGCCATTGAGCTCTGCCACATGAACTCGAGGCCTAACACGTTGATTTCTCACAACCTGCCGCATGAATATCGTCTGAACGGCAACATAAAAAAACGGAGAGGCAAAGAGGGTGAGTGGAGTGGCAAACAAAAGTCCAGCTGTGAGCCTGTAGAACCAGCGTCTAAATGAAGACGGAAAAGATGGAAAACCAAATGTGTTAGAATACCATAATTTACATTTGAAATGCATCCACAGCATATTACATTCACAAAGCGTTTCATTGAGCCTTCAAATGAGTATTTCTATGGATTTATTTGTCTGGGTTATTTATTTATTGATGTTTTCCGTAGTCACACTGAATGTCAAATTGTATGGGGCAGGAGCTTAAGCAGTCATGCAACAGCAGGTGGTGATGCTTCTAGGATAGACAAGCTGCGCATAGACACACAAACTGCCAATCAACTGGGGTTTGTATGGTACAGTGAGTGTTGAAACTCGGAGACAGAATCACTCGTTAGAGGAGCTCCAAATGTCAAACAGACCAGACCTAAGCCTTTTAACTTTGGGGACGTATCCCTGTAAGGTTATAGCTATACTGTGATAAGGTTACATATCACAGTATAGCTACATCTGTTATCGCCTTTCACCCTGGAACAAAAAAAAGGCTGCTTCAAATTCATCTATACATTGAGAAACACAGAATATAGGCAGAATCACATGCTGGATTTAAATCCTACCGGAAAAGATACGACACTTGTATTCAGAGCACATGACTCTCAAAAAGTGGTAGTGAATTAAAAGTATTACAGAAGTGAGTGCCGGAGCCTCTTGGGGTATATTTCATGTGGAATTTAACAACTGGCTATGTACAAATGCACATATACAAGCAGGGGTGCAAACATTTTTGGTTCTCATGAGAGCATTTGCAGATTTGGTTTGGTGCTCACATAGCACATATGTGACCCATTAAATCAATGTTACTATAAAAATAAAATAATTCATAATATTTTTGGACTTTATTTAGTTTTCAACATTTTTAAACTTAAATCAGCAAGCTTTTATTTTGGCGGTTTGCTGGGAAGTAAGTATATGCACTTTTGGTTTTGGCATTGCCGAGTGAAGTGCGTCATTGAATAAAATGCCACAGTTTTGCGTTTTGTTCTGAAACTGACAGATTTATGCATTCAGTTTGAATCGAATTCGAATACATTATTACAGTTAGTCAATCTAAAATGGTAATTGTGCATTGCCAGCTGTCAACCATGTTGTTACGCAAATGGACTGTCTGAACTTTACATGAGTGCATTTTTTATTTTGGTCGAAGTTTGTACTCCTGTATAAGCATTGTACATATATATCGTTATTGCCTGTATGGTTGAGTGCTCGAATGAAAGGAAACTGTGTGCTTTATTGCCTATTCTAATGTTTTTTTTTTCTTTTTCTGACTGAATTATGCGTTTCAGGCATGGTTGGGTGAATTATATTGGCCACGCCCCACAGGAAGTCAGATCGGAATTTGAGAAGTTTGCTCTACTGTAAAGAAATTCAACAGAGGTAATGCATTCTGGTACCCTGGAAATCCAGAGGTCTCGCGAGAGCACAATTTGAATTGTCTCTGCAAGACACTAGGCTTGTTTGAGATGGGCCTAGCCTCGCCTGAAATGTAGGCGAGAGTAGGCGGCTGCAGTGAAGGGAGGAGTGAAATAAGCGCAGTCAAGACGGACAGTTCTGAGCTCTGGAAGCAGAACCGATACCTACGAGATCAAAGGCGGATATCGCGTTATTCACACTCACGTGCTGCCTTGTTGATAAACATGATATAATTTCAGCTCTGTTGCTTTTATATTAAAATAAATATAATATAAGACACTCAAAGTGCTTGCTATTTAATTCCATACGAAAGGGCGTATTCATCATCCATTTTTTACTTTAATACAAACCTGTATTTTCGATTTTTATAGTAATATGACAACAATCACATATCACACACAGAGATCGCACTGTCATAGTGTTGGGGAATATTCATGCAGAATTTAAACACATAACCACATATATTAGATTAAAAAATAAAACATTTTAGAAAAGAACGCAACATCACAGTTGTTTGAACCAATGAGCATTCAGCTGTGTCGTCAGCCAGTCGTTTCCCATCGTGCTTTTGGTCAGCGCAGTCGGTGGAGAGCTGCTGCGCCCGACTGCTCAATCCGACACAGCCGCCTCGCCATCGCGAGAGTTTTTTGGCACACGTCAGCACGATGTCAGAGCAAGTCGGACGTAACTCGGACACTTTTCTAACCGGCATGCATCTTGCGTTGATCACCGGTGATCGATTCTGCGCAGAGTTTGCTCATCTCAAACGAGCCTATTGCATCGAGCAATGATGCAGGTTACTGCATTACGTAAGCAGTTGTGGGAACCAATCAAATCGGTGTATCTGATGTAGGCGGGCCAGAGGCGAGCTAAGCTCATGATGACAGCGCTGCGACGTCCGAATCATGTAGTAAACTTTGAAAGATCGCTGTCGCTACAGATGAACAACAAGTTGTTTGAAACGGCTTTGGCCGCTACAATGAACGAGTTAGACTTGGCTTTCCATATAAAAGAGGAACAGAAAACCGAAAACTCGAATCGTTCCTTTGCAAGAAAGACGGTTTTGCTGTTTTGCCGACTGGATATGGCAAGAGTTTATCAGTTCACGAGTTCACGCTTACATATAATTAGCCGGAGAATAGTAGTGCATGTTTGGCGTGCTGTCCGGTGAAGGGCTCCGAGCTCGGGAGTGGCCCGAACCGAGAGTACCCCCCAATAGGAGTAGCGAGAACTCGGAGTGATGAGATGGGGTGGTGGAGGTTTACTGATAAACCATCGAGTGAATTGAGGTGAGTCAGCTGTATTTAAACCTATGGCGCTGATTGACTTGTGATGTTTACGCTAAGCATCTGACGTGCTTCTCCCAAACTTTGTTAATGAAACATCATTTAGCTCTGCTGGTAGCTAAGCGTGTATTGTTGTGATTGGTCATGGCGTTATCCAATTGCGTGCAGTTAGAGTTTCAAATGCATGCTTGGTGCCGCCCCTCGAGTTAGGCAGTTTTCATTGCTCGATGCCAGACCCTAAATCTTAATAGATTAGGGTCTGGATTTTTCCAGGCTAGCATTCTGGTACAATAGTTAAATAATCAAATTTGATGAAAAATATAAATTATTTTATATACATTAATTTATCTAACCTTTCAAAATCATTCTAGACTGCTTTTTCAGACAAAGCTTTATCAAAACTTCGCTTTTGTCAAAAATACAGTTATATCTAGTTTTATTTCTACTTTCAAATTCAGATTTACACATTTGCTTCATCAAATTCAAATTCAGGACTAAAAATTTAAAAGACATCCTCAGTTCAATTCTGAGCGGCGCACAACCCTGAAATTTCACGTGGTGGTAATGTAGAATTTCGCATTGCATATTTAGCGCTCTCGTTCGTCAGCATCTTTATTAACCAAGTTTGAATGGAAGTGTCAATTAGTTGGTAAAACCTCGGCAAAATGCGTTCAACCCCTGAGGCCATCTATGAACACAGTGTACAAAAGACAATAGCGAAAGTGTGACAGCTTGGATCTCAGACCAGGTGCACCTATGCTGATCAGCGTGGTTGAGACAACTCTATGTGAAAAATGTGGCCTGGGGGTGTTAAAAACTAAATGGAGACAGAACTGCTCTGTCAAATGAAATCACTAATTATGACTTCCACCAAATCCCTCAGTGCAGGGAACTGACGGCTCTTTTAATGGGACCATTGGCATAATGAGAAGGAGAGAGAGAGTGAGAGAAACTGTCTAAAAGGGGAGTCTAGCGTTGACTGACATCTTTGATGTCGAAACCAATTAGATTGGGCAGAACGGAGTGGACTCGTCGCTCCCCCTTTCCCGAGTTTATTATATTCTGTCACAGACGCAAGGCTCGATTTGTCAATTCGGTATCAGGTTGTGTGTGTGGCTGACGGGAAGGGGGATGTGGAGATTGACAGGGTTTGGAGGGCCCGGAGAACAAATGAGTGTGTCTGATAATGGGCATTCCACGCACCGTGTGACATTTTCTACCCAGCTGTCCGTGGGCCTGTCTAGCGTTTAAAGAATCGGGCCCTTTGTGCGGCCACTCTGAATGGAGGCCCTGAGCAGTTTCCCAGAGAGGAAACTGAGAGGCTAATAGAGCGAGTGAGATGTGTTGCCAGGTTCTTTCATTATGTCCATATTCCAAGGGTTGTGTTAACGAGGCGCCGCCTCAGGTTGAGGGTAACAAGCTGTCTATCACTCCACAATCACATACACGCGCGCACACACACACACACACACACACACACACACATACAGAAAGGGGCGGAGGCACAGAGAGTCCCGGTGCTAACAAGGGCCACAAAAACCACTGGTGTTAGGTGTAGAGTTCGGTGCCAGATCTGTTAGTGCCTTTAAATGGGCTTCAGAACCGTAATGTACACGTCAAGAGGAAGACACGGCCCATATGGAGATTCACTGTAGCGACTGCGCTGAATTTAATGCACAAGCTTGCCCAGACCAATATTTTTATGTAAAAATCTTAATAAGAAGCTGAGAATGGGTATGAGGAAGCAGTGATTCACTAAAGTAGTAGTAGTAACGATTCTACCTTAAAGGGACAGTTCACCTAAAAAAAATAAAATTGTCATATTTACTAACACTCATGTCATTCCAAAGCTGTATGACCTTATTTTGCCTTTTGCCTATTTTTTATTTTTTTTTTTGTATTCAGATTAGTTTTTGAATATGTTATATATGTCAATGTAAATCTGCCAGCCTTTATATTATAGGTCTTCATATGGTTCATAGAGAAATGCTACATTTTAGGCCCGGCCTTTAATAATATGCATGCAGTACTGTATTAATGTATTTATCTATTTTAAAATAATCATTTTTGTTCAATTCTTGCACTTTTTACTTAACATTTTGGCGAGCCAGTGGCTAATTCATATTAATTTGTACATATGTCTCATTCATATGACAGTTAGGGTTAGGGATGGACATTTATGCTTAGGTCTCTACAAATCACATTGTACGAATTCATATGAAATCATCAAATAGTTTTTCTCATGAGATTGTAGCATTTATTTTAAAAACTTAAACAATTATTGAATGATTGTACCTTTGAGTATCATAGCTTATGAAGATGATAATTCAGTAGCATTTTATGTAGCGAAGAACCATAATGGTCACTGTAACTACTTTCTTGTAAGGAAATTTGCCTCAGGTGTACAACGTCAGTATGCTAAAATTAGAGTGAGTTCAGAGGAAATTCCCCTCAGCTACTTTACTTTACTCCATTTCTCTGTTAGTGTTGTCGCACAGTACAGTGTACACAAGTACATTGATTTTCAGGTCAGTTCATTCATGCATTCAGAAAAGCCTGATTCCTGTGGTGTGAGGATCAGCAACCAGAAAAGATAGATTGGGAATTCTAATGACTTTTATATATGTGTGTGTGTGTGTGTGTGTGTGTGTGTGTGTACATAAATACACACACACACACACACACACACACACACACACACACACACACGTTGGGTTTACATGTTTTATGGGGACATTCCATAGGTGTAATGGTTTTCATACTGTACAAACCGTATTTTCTATGGCCCTACACCTAAACCTAGCCCTCACAGGAGATTGTGCGCACTTTTACTTCCTCAAAAAAACTCATTGTGCATGATTTATAAGCCTGTTTCCTCATGGGGACCTAAGAAATGTCCTGGTATTACTATCCTTTTGGGGACATTTGGTCCCCATAACGTGATGAATACCAGGTACACACACACACACACACATACACACACACACACACACACACACACACACACACACACACACACACACACACACACACACACACGGCCATTCTAATGTGTGGGATCAGTAAGATTTTTAATGTTTTTTTAAGGAGTATTTTCTGCTCATCAAGGTTGCGTTTATTTGATTAAAAAACAGTAATACTGTGAAATGTTATTGCAATTTAAAATAGTGGTTTTCTCAATATACTTTAAAATTGTATTTATTCCTGATGGAAAACGGAATTTTCAGCATCATTTCTCCAGTCTTCAGTGTCAGATGATCTTTCAAAAATCATTCTAATATGCTGCTTTATTATCAATGTTGGAAAGTTGCGTTGCTTACATTTTTTTGGAACCTGTGATACTTTTTGATTAATAAAACATTTAAAAAAAACAGCATTTATTTAAAATAGAACTCTTTTGTAACAATATGCACTACCCTTCAAAGTTTGGGGTCAGTACATTTTTTTTTTATTTCTTTGTTTAATAGAAATTAATACTTTTATTTAGCAAGAATGTGTTAAATTGATCATAAGTGATAGTAAATTTTTATTATTAGAAAAGATTTCTATTTTAAATAAATGCTGTTCTTTTTTAACTTTTTATTCATCAAAGAATCATGAAAAAAGTATATGTCCATAAAAATATTAAGCAGCACAACTGTTTCCAACATTAATATTAAATTAGCATATTAGAGTGATTTCTGAAGGATCATGTGACACTGAAGACTGGAGTAATGACTGATGAAAATTCAGAGAAATATTTTATATTTTAAAGTACATTAAAATGGAAAACTGTTATTTAACTTTCACAATATTACTTTTTTCTGTATTTTTGAGCAAATAAATGCAACTTTGATGAGCAAGAGGCTTCTTTAAAAAACATTCAAAATCTTACTGAACTTTGGAATGGCAGTGCACACACACACACACACACACACTGGTTTACATGTTTTATGGGGACATTCCATAGGCGTAATGGTTTTTATACTGTACAAACCGTACTTTCTATCGCCCTACACCTACCCTACACCTAAACCTAGCCCTCACAGGAGATTGTGCAAACTTTTACTTCCTCCAAAAAACTCATTGTGCATGATTTATAAGCCTGTTTCCTCATGGGGACCTCAGAAATGTCCCCACAAGGTCAAAATTTACTGGTATTCCTATCCTTGTGGGGACATTTGGTCCCCACAACGTGATGAATACCAGTACACACACACACACACACACACACACACACACACACACACACACACATATATATGTGCTCAATGATATATATATATATATATATATATATATATATATATATATATATATATATATATATATGTATGTGTGTGTGTGTGTGTGTGTGTGTGTGTATATATATATATATATATATATATGAGCATTATATGCAGACGTGCATTATTGACAGATGGTAATGCCTTAGGTCAACTAACTGTAATACTGTATATGATTTCCATATGAACAGAAAGAATAAATCTTGGCTATATGCTGCTGGATTCAGGGCAAAATGCAAAAACTGTGGCATTTCTTTCACTTATTTAACTCGGGAGCGCTAAAACCGGCAGTGCATATACTCACTTGCTCGAAATGTAAAATATGCCAAAATAAAAGCTTGCTGATTTATGTACTACAAAACCTGTATTTGGAGCAGTAACCAAAAAACACATTGTATGGGTCAAAATGTGTTCTTTTAGTTCAAAAATAATTAGGATATTAAGTAAAGATCATATTCCATGAAGATGTTTTGCAAATTTCCTACCAAAAATATATCACAACATAATTTTTGATTAGAAATATGCTCTGCTAAGAACTTGGCCAACTTTAAAGGCGATTTTCTCAATATTTCTCAAGATTCCAGATTTTTAAATAGTTGTATCTCGGCCAAATATTGTCCTAAAGTAACAAACCATACATCAATGGGAAGCTTATTTATTTAGCTTTGATGATTTTTAAAACATTGAACATTCATTTCGAAAATGTTGAAAAGTCATATAAAAAGTCAACGTGCATGGCAGGAAAGCATTTCTACTTCTTTGGAATCATGGAGTCAGTATATTAGTTTTCTTTCCCTTGTTACCTCTGAGTGCATTTGGAGGGCAACAGACATCCTCTTTTAGGGTGCATTAGGTCCTATGAAACATGTACTTTGCCTTGTACTGACTACTAAATGCAGAGCTTTGCTTGTCGCATGGAAGAGCAAGAATCAAAATAAAGCAAAACAACTGTGTGGAAACACAAGGGAGTGTGTGCGAGCACCAAGAACATCTTCAACTTCTACTGTGTTAATGTGTCTAAACAGATACTCCACCACTCTCGTTGTGCACCCTAAGAAGGGGAATGGAAATAATACTAATAAAAATAGTGTTATTTAAATAAATATTACCTTGTTTACCATAGGCGATTTTCTGATTCTAAGTGCTTGCTTTAAAACGCTGTGTGTGCTTTAGGTCATTCATCCTGAAGTCAGTGAACCAGCTGACACGTTTGGTTCGCAGCCGGGTGTGAAATTAAGATCCATTTTCAAGCTCAAATTAGGTTGTGAGCTAATACACAAGTATCCCATTTTCTCATATGCAGTCTTCAAAGTCTGAACAATTATCCATCCAACCCGTCCAATTAAAAAACATCTGAATTTATGCCCGAAAACAGAAGTTTTGAACAAAGACTCTATTAAATAATGATGAGGTGAAGGGTTAATAAAGCTGTATCTGTTGATTTGGCAGTTTTGGGAGCTTGTTGAGTGGGGGGGAGCAGCGGGTGGGGTGCGCTTCCTCTCCTCTGACCTTTTACAACTTGCGTCCTTGTCACAACATATCTCCTCTAGCTGATGACCTATTAAACTCCCCTGGCCTCAGTCATTCAGCTGCGCTACTGTCAGTGTGCGTGCCTGCCTCTGCGGACACTAAATTACTCTATCCAAAGTAGGACACGTATAATCCTCCCATGCTGTATCTCAACATGCCAGCCTGCAGGATAAATAAATAAACGCAATCTCTGGAAATATTACACAAACACTGAAATCTGCAGCTTTAGAGCACTTGGAGTGGGGAATCATGAAAAGACCTGTCAATCATAACTGAATAGCGGCAACAATTCTGATTAAATTAATCTGAAAGGGAAATGTACACCATGTGTTGCTATGCCTTCAAAATAAATAAATAAATACGATTTGGGGGTGGGGACATTTTAAAAATGATAATTATAGATGATTAAATTTGTATTAAATTTAAGTATATCATCAAATTATATTTAATTATGTAATTCTAAAAGTTATTCAAAACTCAAAAATCTTTCACAATTGATCTCTATCGCAAGTATGTATGCAAAAAATCTATTTTATAAATATATTTTATAATTTTATATTCACATTATAAAATAAAATATATATATATATGAATTTGTATTCTTTGACAGACTGGGGTGGGGTTCAATAAGTTTTACTTCTCCCCACTCCATTTCAAGCATAAGCATATAAGTTATTATTATTACTATTATTATTCTTATTATGTTCTTTTTTTTTTTCTGCTGTTACACTATTTGCTTGAAATAATAATAAAAAAAAATAATAATAATAATAAATATAAAAATTATACAAAGAATATAATAACTATCATATTGCAGTATAACAGTGAAAGTATATTAATTATATTTCGATCAATAAATGAGAATATAACATGTCATATTAACATGATATATGTAATTATTCAAACATATTCATATTTATAAACAGACCATACCATGTAACATTAATAAATTAATAATATTATTAATATTAATAATACATCTATTTTATAAATATTTTAGATATATAAATATAATTACTATATAATATTACAGTATAACATGGTGAAAGTATATTAATTATTGATTGTATTATATTAATTATTATTATTTCTATTAATAAATTAGAATATAACATGCCATATTAATATGATATATGTAACTATTTAAACATATTCATATTTATGAAACAGACCATATCATATAATAATAATATTAATAATACATCAATTTTATAAATATAAATATCATTACTATAATATTGCAGTATAACATGGTAAAAGTATATTCATTATTTCTATAAATGAGAATATAACATGCCATAGTAATATGATATATGTAACTGTTTAAACATATTCATATTTTTTTAAACAGACCATACCATGTAATATTAATATAATATTAATATTAACAACAACATTAATAATATATCTATTTTATAAATATAAATATCATTACTATAATATTGCAGTTTAACATGGTAAAAGTATATTAATTATATTTCTATTAATAAATTAGATTATAACATGACATATTAATATGATATATGTAACTATTTAAACATATATTTATAAAACAGACCATACCATGTAATATTAATATAATATTAATAATAACAACAACAACATTAATAATAATATTAATAATATATCTGTTTTATAAATATTTTATAAACATAAATATCATTACTCTAATATTGCAGGATAACATTTTAAAATTATGTTCATTATATTTCTATGAATAGATTAGATTATAACATGCCATATTAATATGATATATGTAACTATTTAAACATATTCATATTTATAAAACAGACCATACCATGTAATATAATAATAATAATAACAACAACATTAATAATAATATTAATAATATATCTATTTTATAAATATTTTATAAATATAAATATCATTACTATAATTTTGCAGTATAACATGTTAAAAGTTAATTATAGTTCTATTAATAAATTAGATTATAACATGACATATTAATATGACATATTTAACTATTTATTCATATATAAAACAGACCATACCATAATAATAACAACATCAATAATAATATTAATAATACATCTGCTTTATAAATATTTCAGAAATATAAATATATTTACTATATACTAATTTAATTAGATTTTTGTGCCAAAATTTAGAAAAGACATTTTACAAACAATATTTTAAAAGTTTTTATTATCTCCATTAAATGCACAATGCAGATAAGGCCTACCAAAATTAATGCTAATTCCTTATGCTAGAAAAGTCAGTTTGTTTGCAATCAATGTGAGCATCAATCTAATTGCCCAACAAATAATAACCGACACGAATCGATTTCCTGAGGATAAACACCCTGGGCCGTAACATTTCTATCCTTTAGTATCCATTTCTATACCTTATCCCCACCCTCTCTTTTTCCGTGGCTTTTGAATGGGCGGCGACTCGGCCTTGACTGCACCGGCTCGGCCTCTGCTTGGCTCCTTCTCTTTTTTTTTCTCCGTCAGAGTTTGCGTGCCGTTTTATAATGTTTTCATTGATGTCAAGACCTTGGTATAAAACATGACTAGCACTGCACTAATTCTCCCTGCGGTCCCCTGTGTCTTCCCCGGGCTTCCTCCTTCAGCGAGTGACACAGCTGCAGGACTATTTACCCTACGCCTTATTTCCCCTTTATCTTAGATGTCCCAGGATGTCAAAGGCTGTGAATTTAATATTGATTTTATAAAGTACTTTTACTGTAACATGTCAGCTTGGATTAGGCTCAAGCGCTCCACGGCTCGAGCAGTGAGCCGGGTTTGCACGCAATGTGGCTTTGCTGGGGCTCTCACTGAGCAGCTAACTGGAGCGAGTGCTTTATTTATTAAAGCGACAGTGTGCTGTGAAAGCAAGGACAGCACACAGCTCCCAGCGATCGGGCCGTCTTGTGTACACAGCGGCGGTGATTTGTGTATACATTATGCTTTGGCAATAGAAACCGATCGGAGACGTTTCATTTGCTGATACGTAAACAGACCGACGAGTTTATAGATTGTATTGAGCCCCAGCGGCACGGTCCTGGAGCGGGGAGAGCCGAGCCCTTTACACCTTGTCCTTCCCCCAGCCTCGTACCCTGCTTGCTCCCCCCCTCAAGGCTTGACGTGAGGGAGAGATAGCGAGGTATTTCCACACCCCTGATACTCAAAATGTCAGCTTGGTGATGTCTGCTTGTTACCACACTAACTGTATCAACACATTCCCATGATCCAACACAAACAGCAGATCCCGAGGGTGCGTGTACAAAAATATACTGGGGAGACTCTTACATGCTCCTTATTACTCTTGAAGATGTACATAAGAGCTTGCAGGCAAATGAAACCATAAACTCTAGCTCATAACTATAAACAGCTTTTATAAATTTATAAAATCATTTTTTTGAGGCCTTAATTTTTCTTAGATGTAATGAATCACGTGTGTTTTTCAGAATCAATTACAGGTGATTTAGGCAAGTGTGAAAAACTTAATACAGCATGACCGGGTTTATTTTTTCTAATTACAGCCAGTTTTTCTGTAATGTTTAGTAATTGTCATTCCAGTTAAGAGGCTTCTGATTGGCTGTGTTAGCCCACCCATTATGTGAACTTCAGAGGTATTTTATATACGTTGTAGAATGCATCAATGGGTAACTAAACTGTGGGATTTCGGTCTTTTACATGCCACGGACTCCCAGATACCCTTAGCCAAGAGACCCACCTTCCTGAAATTTTATAGGCATCTAAATAGTTTCTTTTTTATAGTGAATGAAAAATTATAATATAAGGTATTTTTTGGAAAGTATTTAGTTAGATTAGTTGTTATGTTGTTACATTATTACATTATTTGTAACACTTTACAATAAGGTTTCATTTGTTAGCATTAGTTAATGTATTAACTAACATGAACAAACAATGAACAATTTATTACACATATTTTTTAATCTTTGTTAATGTTAGTTAATAAAAATACAGTTGTTCATTGTTCACGTTAGTTCACATTGCATTAATAATGCATTAGTAAATGCTGAAATTAACATTAATTAAGATTAATAAATGCTGTAGAAGTATTCATTCTTAGTTCATGTTAACAAAAGTATTTAACTAATGAACCTTACTGTAAAGTGTTACCACATTATATATTGTTATATTATATACATTATGCATTATGTAAATTATAACATTATGTTGCTTTTCATCTAATTGTAATACTTAGTTTTGTTTAATAGTTTTATGTATTTAAGCTGATTTTATTTCTTCAATTTTAATCATTTTATTTCTTATTTATTTATTGCATTTTTACACAGTTTTTCACCCTTGAAAACATGCTGTTTAGACTAAATCAAAAAGTGAAAACTGTGAAATTACAGGTGAAAATAAGAGGTCTGTTACACATTTCACACAGTTCTGACTTAAAGTTACTTTTATTCGACCAGAAAGTTTTTTTTTTTTTTTTTTGATTAGAAATGACACAGATGTCTCCCAGAAGATAATAAGACGATGTACAAGAGGCATCATTGTGGAAAAAAATATTACTCATCTTTTCATTTACATTTGAACAAAAAGTGCCATGACCTTCTCAATAATCAATAGAAAAGCCTTTATTGGCTATTACAGCAATCAAACGCTTCCTATAATTGCTGACCAGCTTTTTGCATGTCTCCACTGGTATTTTTGCCCATTCATCTTTAGCGATGAGCTCTAACTCTTTCAGTTTGGAGGGTCTCCTTGCCATCACCCTGATCTTTAGCTCCTTCCACAGATTCTCAATTGGATTTAAGTCAGGACTCTGGCTGGGCCACTGCAAAACGTTAATGTTTTTGTCTGCTAACCATTTATTCACCACTTTTGCTATGTGTTTTTGGTCGTTGTTGTGCTGAAATGTCCACTGGTTTCTCTGCAGACTGCCTGATGTTGTTGTTGAGAATTTTGATGTATTGCTCCATTTTCAAGGTGCCGTTTACTGTGATTAGGTTCCCCGGTCCACTGGCTGAAAAGCACCCCTAAAACATTAGGTTCCCACCACGTTTGACAGTGGGGATGGTGTTCTTAGGGTTGAAGGCTTCTCCTTTTTTACGCCAAATGAAGGCTACATCAATTCAATTTTTGTTTCATCTGACCATAAAACAGAAGACCAGAAGTCTTCTTCTTTGTCCAGAAGAGCATTTGCAAAGGCCAAGCAGGCTTTTGTGTGCCTTTTCTGGAGAAGTGGGGTCCTCCTTGGTCCGTTGGACTGTCTGCCTTGAGATGTTGCCACCAGCAGAGCCCAGATTCATCAGGATGGCCTTGGTGGTGATCCTTGGATTCTTTTTTACCTTTCTCACTATCCTCCTGGCCAGCACAGGTGTTACTTTTGGTTTTCGAAAACGTCCTCTGAGATTTTTCACAGTGCGGAACGTCTTGTATTTTTAAAAAAATACTTTGCACTGTAGCCACTGGAACTTCAAAACATTTAGATATGGTCTTATACCCCTTTCCTGACTTGTGAGCAGCCACAATGCGCAGCCGCAGGTCCTCAGTGAGCTCCTTTGTCTTAGCCATGACTGTCCACAAACCAACAGCAGAGAGCTTCAGTTTTCACCTGTTAAGTTGATTAAAACAGCTGTTCCCAATGAATCAGGGTAATTAGGATGCTTTAGAACAGCTTGGACTATTTGGAATGGTATAGAACTTTGGATTTTCCCATAGACTGTGACAGTTTGCAAAGGGTAGGGGTGAGCGGGGCACAACCTAACGCGGGGTTAATTGTAACACGCGTGGTTTAAATATTTCCACACACGCTAGCATAACCAAATTTACGGTGTTTACTAGTTGCCATAGCAACACTATGCAGAGAAAAAAAGAGCGCCAGAATTCAAAAGCCTTTTGAAGATATCGCTGAATATTTATTTTACCATAGTAAAAGTACATTTCTGGCTGAAGTAAACTTTTCATCTCAGTTTTAAATATTCATTTAAAATTAGACAAATCTGCTATTATTTTAATCTCCAATTTGTTATTTATCAGTTTAGATGGTTTATTAATGCTTCGCAAACCAGCAGAAGACACTAACCTGTTTTAAACTCCAGTCGCGCAGCTGGGGAAAGATGTAACACTGTGTTACAATATTCCCCGCTGTTATTAAACTATGCTATTCTATGACATTAGCGGTGCAGTTTACACGATTTACTTCTAAGGATTTTGATAAGATACCTCAAGAAACAGGTGAATAAAGGCTGACAATCAATGTTTAATGTTCAGAAGTTATTATTTCAAGTAATGTAAAGCATTTTGGCTCGTTTATGTGTGTCGTGTTCTATGTGTGTGGAGGAGTGGAGTGTTCTTCTGAATGTCTAAATGTGTTTCATCTATCTGTCCACCTTGTTTTGAACTAGTGTACAGCTGTGTGTTGCGATCAGGGCCGTTCAAAGCATTGTTGCAATGTGTTAATTTTCAAACTCCAAAATTAGATCATTTTTATTTTTTTAAAAAACGTCATTACTTCATTTGAAAAAGTTAACTCATGTATTTTACTGACAAAATATTTTAGTTTGTTGTGTATATATATATTTTTTTTCATTCGATCAGATCAAGCTGTCATATGGTCATGTTACAACGTGCCCCTCAGATGTTACAATGTACCCCACCTACGGGGCATGTTGTCACGTTTCACTTCCTTTCTTTTGAGGCAAATAACGAAAAACGTATACACTGTAAATATGAAACAAAGCGATATATTTGTACTAGACAAGTGTGAAAATAACGTGGATAAAAAATTGTACTCTGAACCCCACGTGGATTTACATAAACCGCAAAATTCAAAAAGTGTTAGGTTGTGCCCCGCTCTCCCCTATAAATAATTTTGGACATGCCACTTTTTGTTCAAATGTAAATAAAAACTGAGAAATATTTTTTTCCACAATGATCTCTCTTGTACATCGCCTTATTATCTTTTGGGAGAAGCCTGTGTCATTTCCGGTCAAAAGAAAACTTGCTGGTTGAATAAAAGTAACTTTAAGTCAGAATTTGAATAATGAATCATTTCGGGCTTGACTGTATGTATGTATGTATATATGTATATATGTATATATGTATCTATCTATCTATCTATCTATCTATCTATATCTATCTATCTATATCTATCTATCTATATATATATATATATATATATATATATATATATATATATATATATATATATATATATATAAATATTCAACAAAAATAGTAACAAACATACATGCACCATACTTTATAAATGTATGTATTCATGTTGGTTTCATAGGGTTTTTAGGCTATATAAACGAAATTTTCAAGAAAATGATTCTAAAAGTGTCATTTGATGTAATCAAGTAAAAAATAACATATTTCATTTACACCTTAAATACATGCGAGTGAACACATTATTTCCTTATTTTTATTGTATTTATTTAATTTTACAAATACAAGGAACTATTAATTTCAACATCTGTGTGACATTTTACAACCTGAACAAACCTTGCCATAAAAGGTTGAATTCTCCACTTAACCTACAGCTAATTTTTTATTATTATACTTAAAGGGACAGTTCATCAAAAAATGAAAATTCTGTCATTAATTACTCACCCTCATGTTGTTCCAAACCTGTAAGACCAAAAGCTTTCTGACCCTGCATAGACAGCAACGCAACTAACACGTTCAAGGCCTAGAAAGGTAGTAAGGACATTGTTAAAATTTATTCTGTCTATGCAGGGTAAGAAAGCGCTCGGATTTCATCTAAAATATCTTAATTTGTGTTCTGAAGATTTGGTTCTGATCATTTTTGGGTGAACTATCCCTTAAATACTCTCTGTCTCTAAAAGTGCAGCATCTGAGTAGAACATACAAACTATTTAACGTCACATTGTGTTTGGTTTCAAGCAAAGGTTTGGCGACAAATAAAAGGCGCGATTTAACAGTAGATCTCGTAGATGATACCGAGTTTCACACTTGGCCAGATGTAAGCTGTACACCTCCTCACGACTGCGCTGACGGAAACAGTGTTTGACAGACACCTTCGCATCAACAATGGAGCAGAGAAAAGAGGAGAGAGGAGAGATGTCCCCATGCCCTCCACATTCTGTGTTTGTTCTCTGGAGCGTGTTGTATTATAAACACATCCAATTTGGGAAAGCAGACGAGGAAAGGAGGGGTGCTGTTGGGAGCTCGGCTGCTCTTCGCTTACCCATGCTTCATTACTCCGTAGCCCAAACTGTTCACCGACCCGCTCACCCTGGATTGCTCCCATGGCATGGGGAGACCAACACTGCCTAATAAGGGCTTGAAGTAGGGAAGTCATTGGTTAATCCAGGCAGGAATTCCAGCAGGGCATCATAGGAGCTGGACAGCTCTCCATGTCATGAGCTCTGATCCGTATTCTTCCCTTCATTAGCATGGGGCCTGAGGAACCTGGCAGAACAAATTAATCCACCTGCAGGCCCCCCTACCATGCTAAGACTCTCCATCTTGACAGAGGCCGTCATGGAAGGTGCATTAATGAGGAGCTCCTGCATACCTTCGAAAATGAATCTTGGGGAGAAAAAAAATCAAGTAGTGAAACTTCTAACAGAGTCGTACATATATTATGAACATATGAAGTCGATCCGTACCAGTCATGGTGGAACAGAATGGAGGAAAAGCCATATCCAGATGAAGTAACTGGTGACCCCAGGGCCTCATCTAGGCCCCCTCACAAGCCCTACCACCTGACAAGCCAACTAAAACTCTCAATATTTCATTAAAGCAATTAAGCTTCCCTGGACAGATGTTCCCCGTTGACAGAATCACTCACTGTTGAAAATGTCTACACTGTAATCTGTTGCTTGAGTGAAACCATTAAAAGAGCATGAAAACAATTGCCCTGTTTGCACCGAGTCCGCGCCCAGCCCATGGCTCAAAGCCACCCACGTCATGTCGCATTAACGGTGCGGCTCACTTTTGGCTGTTTTCGTAGGTGAATTTAACCACATCACACATGACAAAAAATGTCTCTCTGTAATCCCCCAAAAGCTCTTTAATAATGTAGTGGAATTCAATTGAACGGCACGGAAGACAAGCCCTAAAATACAACACAATGAGGGGAATGACCTACGGCTGCGAGGAGCAAAGGAAATATCTAATCCCATTAGAAGACTGTTGATCCAGCCTGGCATTTCTAACACTTGTGTCAGTTCTGAGAGGTTCAAACGCTGATCTGGAGGTCTGGAGACTATGCGCATCACTTTGTTTTCATGAATGTGCTGCGATGGAAGGGCTAAACAAAAGATCAAAACCTTTGTAGAGCAATATATTGCAGCTGATTACCACAAAATTTAAAGGGATAGTTCACCCAAAAATGAAAATAACTCCTTGAATTGCTCATGATCAAGCCACCATTGGTATGTACGACTTTTTTCTTTCAGACGAATACAATGTGAGTTTTATTAAAAAATGTCCTGGCTCTTCCAAGCTTTATAATGGCAGTGAATGTCTTTTGAGATTCCAGTAAAGAAGTCCAATAAAGTGCATCCATCCATCATAAAAAGTACTCCACATTAGTGATGCGCGGGTCGTCTCATAACCCGCGGGCCCCGCGGGTAACCCGCGGGTCGGGTTGGGGCGGGTGAAGAAACTGTCACTTTATTTGCGGGGCGGGTTGGGGCGGGTCATTAAAAACAAAATAAAATAAAAAAATCAATGTATGTTGCGTGCAATTCCCTATAGCCTATATTACATATTTGGGAATATCTATTTTCATATTTTATTAAGTTCTTTAATAAGGTTATCAACACGTCACGTCACGAAAGCGCCAAGCAGCTCCCGCTGCCAGCCACAAGCGCATCAAGCGAACGCACATTCAGCTCTGCAGGCCTGGTGCTATGCGTATTTAAATCTCCTCTGATGCGCATTATCCTGCATTAGCCAAAATCATGACAGTCAACCACATCCAGTCATATGTGAATGAATGTAAATATTCGCTAAAAACACACAATAAAGACAGCAATGATGTAGTCAGGACTGTGGCGCCGGCTTGCTTTGAAATGTATTTGGTGATTGCGCCCGATGCGTCTCCTGCACCCTAGTCATTTTAAACAGTACATAATAACGAAAACAATATCTTACAAATAAAAAGAAGCAGATTTTCATGATCAGAACTTCCTTAAACCAGTGAACCTTTAAACCTTTCAGTCCAAGGATCCAGTAAACGAATGCGTTCAAATAGAAAGTTCAAAACGATATTCATAAATGAAGCATATATACCCACATTTCTTCCGGCACCACTAACGTTACACCACTGATTATCTTGTTATTAATATGATTTGATTTATGGTTCATATTCATAATCGTACAGTATTGTTGCCAGTTTAAAGGGCGAAAAGCACTTTCGGTTTTCATTTGCATTATGCATAGTATGTCTATTTAATTGTCGCGGGTGCGGGGCGGGGCGGGTTGTAAAAATAGACACAGTACTGCGGGGCGGGCTGGGGCGGGCCAAATAATTTCATAATTGCGGGACCCGCGGGTTGAAAAAAACCCCGACCCGCGCATCACTACTCCACATGCCTTGGGGTGATTAATAAAGGCCTTCTGAAGTGAATCAATGTGTTTGTGTAAGAAAAATATCTATATTTAAAACTTTATAAACCACAATCTCTAACTTCCGCTAACCATGACCGGTGGTTTGTTACAACTCAGATTGTATTGGTTTGAAAGAAGAAATGGCTTAAGGGTGGGTAAATCATGGGGTATTTTTCATTTTTGGGTGAACTATCCCTCTAATTTCAAGTTGTCCATCAAGCAAAAATATTGAGTGAGGCCCTTACAATAGAAGAGAATGAGGACAATTTGTAAACTGACTAAAATTAATAAAAAATGCTCACTGCTTCAGTAGTACAACCATAAACAATATGATTTTAGTGTGAAAAAATTTAAACTGCTTACTGACTTTCTCTGTTTCTGACCATCCATCATAAAAAGTACTCCTCGTGCCTCCAAATGGTTAATAAAGGCAGAAGTGAATCAATACATTTGTGTAAGAAAAATAACTATATTTAAAACGTCATAAACCTCAATCTCTAACTCTTAACAAGAGAATTCCTCCAAAAATCTTCTTTACAAATCCTCGCTTTGTACTTCTCATTCATGGCCGGTGTTTTGTTTTGCTCCGTGTTTATCACTGCATTCCCTACGTCACTGCTCTCTTGTGAATGCGTGTATGACAGTTAGCGGAAGCTAGAGGATACAGTTGATCAAGTTTTAAATATATAAATTTTCTCACACAAACACATCAATTCACTTCAGAAGGCTTTATTAACCCCCCGGAGCCATGTGGAGCACTTTTTATGATGGATGGATGCACTTTATGGGACTTCAAAATCTCAACACCCATTCACTGCTATTGTAAAGCTTGGAAGAGCAAGGACATTTTTTTTTAAATATAACTCAGATTGTATTTGTTTAAAAAGAAGAAAGTCATATACACTTAGGATGGTTTGAGGGTGAGTAAATCATGAGGTATTTTCATTTTTGGGTGAACTATCCCTTTAATTTCAAGTTGTCAGTCAAGCTAAAATCAGGGGTACAGATGAACATATTTCTTCCACTTATAATGGAAAAAAAGAGGTCAGTTTGTGAACTGACTAAAATACTCACTGTTTCAGTAATACGTAAACAATAAAATTTTTGTGTAAAAAAAAAATTCTGTTTCTGACTATTTTGGTGTCTTAGATGAGATTCTTAAGTCCCTGTATTAATAGAACCTTTGGATTCATGTGAATTGGACCCTTTTTCATGTTTTATGGAAAAATGGTTTCCTTCTTTTTTTCTTACATTTTTTAAAAATTACTTCAAAGCTTTGGTTGTGGCAATCACCCAATAATCACATTATTTTGCAGATGCAGTCATTTAAATTATGCAGTGTCACTTTACACTATATATTTGTATTTCTGATTTCACCATCTTTCTGATAACATTTCAAAAATGTAATCCATCTTATGCTGCAGAAGAATAAAGGTGCTTTTATAAAATTAAAGCTTAGCATTTCTGCATTTAAATCCATCCATCCTCAATTGTTGCTTGCAAAGGCAAAGGCAATTTTTCTTTTTGTAGTAAATCAACATTATGTAGTAGCAGATCAACACAAATGCTGTCGAATGAGATTAAAATGTAATATAAGGGTGTGTATCAGTATCTTTTCAGGGTCCTATGCCAGTGACAAAATACATAAAATGTAGACAATGGGACAGGTACTGTTTTTTTTTTTTTTCAGAGAATGTATGTTAGCAAATAATTATGATTATACTGTGTTATTAGACTGATATCAAAGGACCATGTAATTATACCAAAACAAGAAATATATTTCTAAGTTTTGTGGTTTGTCTAAGATGATGGTGGACTCACAAATGAAGACACTAATACTGCAAGCACATGGCACCTTAGATTATCCTGAGCAGTGCTTGCAGACTAGTGGAGCGAACTTAACATGACCTCCACCTCCCCCAGCAGCATGCACCCCCATCACTCCCCAGCTGTGCTTGTGCAAAGGGAATGGTCTTAAGACGAGTCCCCATATATAATGCATAACCGTGTTGGGTCATATTTATGGAGCATTTACGAGTATACAAGCACAGAACAGAAATGTAGCTCCCCTCAGACATGCTAGCACTGGGTTAGACTGAATCTTTGCAAACCATGTTTGTACAACTGAAAGAGGAAAAACTGATGAGGACATATTAATTTGTGTCATGATGAATAAATAAATACAAGAAAAAAAACAAGGAGAAATCAGTTCCTAGAGACAGCTATAAGACAGGTATAAAATTAAACATACGTTTGTTTGTTTCATATTTTCATGCATGAAATGTCTAGTCGTTCCATGACACTGAAATACTTGTTAAAAAAATAAATATGAGCAGGTTAACATGAAAGACGAGAGATTTTGCTGTTGCCAATGGTTACCTATACTAGGACAAACACATACATATTGGGTTATTCACTCTATTAGTTTCTAGGCAACATGTTTCTGGACTGCATTTCAACCTGTCACACCAATGTTCTCGAAGCAGACAACAAACAAATACACATACTGCTTCTCTGTCAAGGGTTAATAAAAACAGCATCAGCTGCATTTGATATTTAAACATTAAGTCTACATTATGTATATGTTTATGACTAATGTGTTCTGCTGTGTTTATAATAAGAGTGGGAGCACATTTAGCTTGTTTAGCTTCAGCTACAGCACATTTCATGTAATATTTTCCTCACAGATGCTTTCTGAAATCAACTTTACAGACATGTACAAACTCATAAAAGTCTGTAACATCTGCAGAAAACAGTCTGCTGATATGTTTAATCATGTAACTGGCATATGCTATATATAACCGTCATTTACCAGAAGGGGTTAATTGGAACGTGCTAACCTTGAAAACAAGGTTGTCAATGCATTTTGACAGTTATCACAAATCAAGAATACCACAGCAGCGCTGGCTAAAGACATATTTATCCGCACACTCTTCAGCTTACACAATAAATGTCTTCAATTAAACCTCTAACAAGATAAATCAGAGTTTGAAGTCCCCATAAAATCAAAATGGAAGTTTTATGGCTTTAAGTATGAATATGTTGGCTTTGAGATTATTTTTAAGGTAGTGTGTGCCAAAACAATGACAAAATTCATATTTAGCAGATATAAGCATTCAAAATTTACAGTTTCTAACTTCCGCCAATATGGATCAACGATTTTGATGACATCACCCTGCACTTCAGCTTCTCATTAAACTTTCTGTCCAATCAAATGCTTAATCTGAAGCATCCCGCCCCCTACACTATATACACTGAAGCTGTGGCTGAAATTGGTCGCTTGTTCACGGAATTTTAATTTTCTGTACAGTAAATGGCACGTAGTGCACTATATAGGGGATAGGGAATGATTCAGACAGTAAATATGCATTCTGTTGGGGGCGAATAAAGCAGATGATATACGTGAGTTGGCACAGACCACAAAATGTATTGGACACATTTGAATTCTACACAGAATGCTGTTTTAAATATATATCATGTGACATGGATGAGATTGTTTACCAAGCTGTGGCCCAAGTTGTGATATAAGCAAAACACTATTGGGTATTTTAAAAAAGGGGCAGGACTGCTTTAAAATCCACTGAAGTGCTTAGAAGCATGCAGTATTACGCGGTGTTGAATGTAATTTCAACTGAAACAGGAACACAGGGCGTATCTAGGACATAGCAGTCCCGCCCCCTTTTTAAAATAGCCAATAGCGTTTCGTTTATATCACAACTTGGGCTAGAGCCGCATTTGACAGTGTGTGTCAACCACAATCTCATCCGTATCGCTATAAAATATAGCATTCTGTGTAGAATTCAAATGGGTCCGATACGTTTTATGGTTTGTGCCGACTCACGCATATGATCCGTGCCTTCACGTCTTTGGACAGAAGCAGTGTGTGTGTGCTGCGGTGGTTTGTGTGAAACAGCACTAAACCAGACTTTAGCAATGGAAAGCATATTTACACTGTCTGAATCATTCCCTATCCGCTATATAGTGCACTACGTGCCTTCCACCATACAGAAAATACTAATTCTGTGAACAAATGACCGATTTCAGCCCCAGCTTCAGCGTCTATTTATAGTATAGGGGACAGGACGCTTCAGATTCTAGAGAGCATTAGATTGGACAGAAAGTTTGATGAGAAGCTAAAGTGCAGGGTCATCAAAATCGTTGATCCATATTGGCGGAAGTTAGAGACTGTAAGTTTTGTATGCTTATATCTTGTAAATGCGAATTTTGTCATTGTTTTGAAACGCACTAGCTTACAGATAACCTTAAGGCTAACATATTCATACTAAAAGCCAAAAAACTTGCGGACTTTAAGGGGTCAAGCAACATATAATCCATTTAAAGGGATAGTTCACCCAAAAATGAAAATTTGATGTTTATCTGCTTACCCCCAGGGTATCCAAGATGTAGGTGACTTTGTTTTTTCAGTAGAACACAAACGAAGATTTTTAACTCAAACTGTTGCAGTCTGTCAGTCATATAATGGCAGTCAGTGGTTACCAAATCTTCAAGAGTAAAAAAACATACACAGACAAAACCAAATGAAACCATGCGGCTCATGACGATACACTGAGGTCTTAAGACACAAAACGATACGTCTATGCAAAAAACTGAACAGTATTTATATCATTATTTACCTCTGAATCCAGAGAGTTCTACTCTCCTGAGCGCGTTCACATTAGCCCGCACATGATGCGTCAACGTGATCTGCCATAGTAGATGCACGTGCGGAATCGATCTGTTGCGCGAATAAGTCACTCATTGTTTACATAGTGCATATTGACCTCTCAAAATGGTAATTACTTGTGCTTATCCTGATTCCGGCAACCGTTTAAAAACTAAAAGATTGTGTATCCTTGTGCGAACTCATCTGGGAGTGTTGACTTTTCACTGATTAAATTGCCAGAGTACGTTGACGTGTTGCGCGCCGGCTGATGTGCACATGCTTCAAACAGCTGAATGTTCCGGTGGATCAGCGGTAAATAATGATATAAATACTGTTCAGTTTCTTGCACAGACCGATCGTTATGTGTCTCAAGACCTCAATGTATCATCACGAGCCGCAGGGTTTAATTTGGTTTTGTCAGTGTATGATTTTTTTAGTCTTAAAGATTTGGTAACCACTGACTGCCATTATATGACTGACAGACTGCAACGGTTTGAGTTAAAAATCTTCTTTTGTGTTCTACTGAAGAAACAAAGTCACCTACATCTTGGATACCCTGGGGGTAAGCAGATAAACATCAAATTTTAATTTTTGGGTGAACTATCCCTTAAGACAAATCCTCCACTGTAAAGAAGTTTCTTAACCGATCCAGTGAGCCATCTGGTGAGAGACATATAGTTTATAATGTAAAAAACAGTGTGTTTGTTTCTGATTAATCACAATGGTTGAAATAGTTAAGTCTGTCATGATAAATCTTTAATTGGTTATGCATAGATATGTTTGTCCATGTGTTTGTCTCCCTCATTTGTATTCGGTTGCTCTGTCTGTGCCTTTCACACATATAGGACAACTCCTACATGATCATTAAACATGACCAGTTTTCCCATTGCTCTTTGTGAGATGTACACTGGCCCCCAAAAATTTATGTAATTGCATTTCATAACAATATATGAAGCTACATGGCACTTGTTTTAAAGAAAAAACTAACTTCAACACTTCAAGCAAGTTTAAAACAAATGGTCCGGGTGGTAATAGAAAATAATTATGTTTGAAGTGTGTCCAAATACTTTTGGAGGACCCTTATCCTAGACTCTCAGAAGAAATGGACGGTTTGAGAAGAGGGATGGCTGGTTCACTGTTGCTAAAAATCTTCCCGTGACTCCCTCATGGTACGGCTAATCCAGGTCTTGACATCCTCGAAATCCCTGCTTCCCTGTTGGAGAGAGACGCTACACAGTCAATCGCTTAATCACAGGAAATCCACAGGAACTCTCAAATATGTATTTACTAACATTGTCTAATCCCTTTAATGATGGGTTGACCCATGTCCTGCAGCTGCTGTGCTTGGTCATATTCTCAAGGGCTCAATGCAGACAAAAAGTGAATGACTAGTCATAAGCATGAAATGCAAATAGAACATGAAGAGATGCATGTTATTTGGAATGAAGACCATCAAAAGCAGAGTTAGCTTTTAAAAGAAGGTTGAAATGCTCACTGATGCTTCAGAAGGAAACACAATGCATTAAGCGCCGGGGAGTGAAAACTTTTGAAGAGAATGAAGTTGTGTACATTTTTTCTTATTTTGCCTAAGTATCATATTTTTTAAATTTACTGCCCTTCAGAAGTTACAGAAGATACTTACATGTATCCCCGAAGACAAAATTAGTTACATTTACCCTATTCTTCAAATTCAAAAAGTTTTCACCCCCCAGCTCTTAATGCATTGTGTTTCCTTGTCATTGTTGAAAAGGGTTCAACTGCAAAAACAATGCTGAAAAAAAAAATAATAATAATTTGTGGGACCTGAAGAATTTTTTTGAAGAACAGTGGGCAGTTTAACTGTTCAGGACAAACAAGGAACTCATGAACAAGTAAAGTATCATTAAAATCATTCAGGTAACAACACAGTATTAAGAATCAAGTGTATGTAAACTTTTCAATGGGGTCATTTTTATAAATTCAACTATTATTTTCTCTTTTGGACTATATGTAAATATCTTTTATGTGAAATACATTATTCAGGTCAGTACTAAATAACAAATATCATGCATTTTGTATGATCCCTCTTATTTTGGTCAAATAATTAACATTTTGCAGATTCTGCAAGGTGTATGTGAATTTTTGACTTCAACTGTATAAATATTTTAATGTATATAAATAATTTATTAGTAGTGTTTAGTCCTTCATAACTGTTATTGTTACTGTGATGTTTTGCAATTATGGTACCGTTTGATTGGACGAACAATGCAGTGGACTTCTGGATTTTGATTAATTCTATATAATTTGCTTTTAAAAAATATATATATAAATAAAACAATTCCACAGAACTGATACTCCATGCTGTTAAAATTAGTCTGGTCTTTTAAACATTTTGACAAAATATTAAAGCTCAAATTCTAACAAATTAAAGCTGAAAAGAGTTAGCTACTATTGCCTTTGGGAAATAATTCTCTCCTTTGTCTTCAGGGAATGTGCAGGTGCTAACGTGCATGCCTAATTGACTAGATAAAGCAATTAATTATGGAGGAGATGAATGATCTCACTTTCTCTGGTCTGCTGCTTGAAGCTCTATATGTCGATGCTGTTGCTTTTCTTCTTTCTTCTTTTCCTATCCTGCCTTTCTTCAACTTCATGAATACACTTTCCGTTGTAAAATGGCCATTTTGAACTGGTCATTGGTCTGACGTCTCTCTGATGACTCTGATAGCACACGTAACCTTCACAGCAGCAACAAAAAACACCAACCCGACCTTCCTTCCAGAAATGGTTGCTATGAAACACATTTTCCCCGTATAATTCATTTACACGCTGCATACAAATATGTGGACAATTAACCCCTTTTGTTTGCATAATAAATTTGTATATTTAATGGGAGCTCATCCACATGTGCTCCACAAGCTCGGAGAACACAAAGCGGCCGTATTGTGCAAAGCGCAACGCCCCATCCACTGCAATCATGCCCTGCTACCTGATTTCAGCACAGAGCCAGAGAAGGAGGATAAATTACCCCTAGCACAGCACAGAGCTTTAATTATAGCCTTGCAGACAAGAGAAAAGCTCATTGATGTGTAGATGAGGATGGACTATGCATGTTGCTCTGAAAGAACCCATGTTTTGGTGATTCTCTATCAAAAGAACAGCTGGGTTGCCATTTTCTCTCAAATTAGATTTCACCAAACCAATGCAATGTGAAACTGAGAGACGCAATTTCAAAAGTTATTTTTCTTGTTTGTTGAGTCATAAGAGCAACAGGAAAAGTCGATCTTGAATTATGTTAGTTGGCAAAAACGGGAAAGGAAGCAAACATCCCAATCATCTGCGCTAGGTTCAAAGGTTGAATTGAAACGCTCTTAAATGAGACCATTTTGCAGCTCAACCTTTTCAAACCCGCCGGCAGAATAATGTTCACAGAAAGATCCAGCTCTTGCATGCCACAACGTGAATTAATCATTTCGAACATTCAAACGCACAAGCGATATTTTACAAAAGAAACAAAGAAGTAAATCACGCCGTCCCAGCAGTGGTGGCGTGTTGTTGTTAGTTGATGCATCTATAAAGTGAGGGAATGCAGGGTGAAAGTGTTACCTGTGTCCATTAGTCGTGGTTCTACAGTCCTGGTGATGGTGGTCCAACCTCTGTTTGTTTTCGGAGCGCTTTTAAAAAAGATTGTGTGGTGAAACATTGAGTTATTGATACCCCAGCATGCCTCAGAGAGAAAAAGGCTCCACCCAGGAGTGAACCCTGTGACCTGAGGGTGATGAAAACCGAGAGACCCCCCATCCCATCTCACACACAGACACTCACTGACATATTTGTTTTCCTCTGTTCCATATTATATCACAAATAATGAGAAATAATTTGTTTGGATGAACAATAATGCTCATATAGACAGCATGGTAAACAAATACAAAAATGGATAAATGGCATAAATCTGCAAATGTTTTAACTTGCAAGCAAACAAACCAACTAAAGTCATTAAATATTTCCAGCAGCTCAAGTCGTGCTAACAAGACTAATGAGCATCTATGATACGAAACGGTGCACATTTCCAAAAGAATGTTGTCAAGTGATTATATATGTTAGCAAAACTTTAGACAATCTGACAGACGGCATGAAAGAAATCTGCAATTCTCTCATGCCTCAGTGCCACTCTCGCCCTGGATCTTTTCACATTTCTGATTAGCAGACACATTTTATCACTCTGCAGACAACTCAATTTTCATTTTGGGAGGGGAGAGGGAAAGGGTGACAGCCCAGGGCCTTTAAGGCGGCTCGGGGACCCCGGCGAGCCCAGCGCTGAAGCTGATAATTAGACTTCCCTGAACCACAGGTCAAAGAGACAGAATTATTTGCCCTGTGTAGACAGCAATTTCCTCAAGCCACACGAGATGAGATATCACAAGCTGTTATACATGTGCACCAGGAAGCCTCGAGAGTGGGGTCAGAGTCAATCCTATTCCCTACAGAAATTCGTATATTGAAAGGGCAGCTAACTAGGGACCATGATCATTTAATTTGACTTCTTTCAGGGGACCGTGTTCCTCAGCCATCAATTTCAAGGACTGGTTTGCAGCTCTTACATACCCTGATAATAATACCCAGGGTTTTTTTTGTCTGCAGAAGAGAGCTCTTCATCGGGGTTAGTGGTCATGTCGATTAAACGTATCAAAAGTGACAGAATATAATGAAAAGGTTGCTGTCCCCGGTGTAAGCTCTATCACTATCAAAAAAAAAAAAAGAATCTGAGGAGTGTTCATAGGTGTGTAGGAGTGTGGGATCAGGAATGCATTACACTTCCTCAGAAACATTCGAGACGAACATTCATACGTTCCCATCAAACGCCGTTCTATAAATGCCTGCCTTTCCACCCTCTCTATAACTGTGAAGACCCATATAACTACTATTTACACATATTCTTGTTCATGCACTACCAGTCAAAAGTTTTTGGACAGTAAGATTTTAAATGTGTTTTAAAGAAGTCTCTTCTGCTCAGCAAGCCTGCATTTATTTGATCCAAAATACAGCAAAAAAAAAAAAAAAAAAAAAAAAAAAAAAAAACGTTCTCAAAGAAATTAGAGAAATGAATACTTTTATTTAGCAAGGATGCTTTAAATTGATCAAAAGTGATAATAAAGACATTTATAATGTTACAAAAAATTTCAGATAACAATAAATGTTTTTAACAGCAAATCAGAATATTTGAATGATTTCTGAAGGAGCATGTTACTGGAGTAATCGTGCTAAAAATTCAGCAGGAATAAATTACATTTTAAAATATATTAAAATAGAAAACAGTTATTTTAAATAGTAAAAAATATTTCAAAATTTTCCTGTTTTTCCTGTACTTTGGATCAAATAAATGACTTTTTTTTTAAAACATGAAAAATCTTACTGTTCAAAAACTTTTGACTGGTAGTGTATGCTCTTAAAAATAAAGGTTTCAAAGAGTTGTTTGCATAGAAGAACCATTCTGGGTTCCCTAATAAACCTTTTAGTGAACCGTTCTTAGAAGAACCATTTCCCCCTAATTTAAAGAACATTTTAATAATCTAAAGAAACTTTTTCCTCTATAAAGCACTTTCTGTGCAATGGTTCTTTATGGAACCACAGAACTGTATATAATAACAAAACTATGTGCCATTTACATGTTGTGAGTTGAATTCCAGATGTAGGCTAATTGGAACTGCCAGTGAAAAACAAGAAAACATGTTTTTTGCAAATGGAGCAATTTGTATGTAGACTTCAAGTTAGTCTGTGCCTGTGCAATAATATCTAATGTTACATTTCATGCAGAGTGTGATACAGTCTCACACCTGCTTCACAAAGTACAACAATGAACAGTTGAGTTGAAAGGAGAGAAAGTCGTGGCAGATTCTTCAAGATAGCCTTTAGTGAAACTGTGGTTTTTGTGAGACAGAGGCTGTTGCAGTGGCTGGGAAGGAAAACACGGGGACAGCTGTATAATTATACTATTTTTACTGTCGGGAGCTCGGTATGTGAGAGGAGAATTAGCATCACACCTGTGCATAATTGGCTAAATTAGCTTGCATAATGCAAACTCTGAGAAGCATTGGACACTGGGGGAGGAAGCTCTGCGTTGAAAATTGAGGGAGTTGTTTGGACTCCCTCTGGAATTTAGTGAAGGGAGCAAAAGCATGGCCTGTAATCTTATATCTCAAGTCAAAAGAGCATTCAAGGACCCCCTCGCAAGTGTTGTCAAACAATAGGCAAGTCAAGACCTTGATCTGGGTCTCCTGGATCTGCTCAGGCAGGAGAAACAGACATGCAGCCCAGCACTTATTTGTTTTAATCCACTCCAGTGAGTCTATGAATAAGTTGTGACTGCCAGCAAGGGCGGCACAGGTTAGTATACAGGTGCATCCAATGAGTGAATGCGGATTTTGTGCACACTTGCTGGAGTGGTAGAGGAATTTCTAAAAACAGTATTCCCTCCAGGGTACCAGATGTATTAATCAGATCTTATTACAGATGCATCTGAGTTAATAGACTCACACTACAGTACAAATGCAATGTTTTCCATTATAATGCACAAGACAACATCCTGACACTGTACAACAGCAGCTATTTCAAATTTAAAAATCTCTTATATCTATAACTGTAATATAATATTATACGATAATATTTATATTTATCTGCATAATTGCAATTCATTACTAACTACTCATTGTTACAAAGCAATATGCTAAACATTGTAAAAATATTGGCACACACTATGAAAAGTGGGAAAGCTTTAAGAAAATGTGCACAGTTAATGTTTAACCTTTTGTCATTTTACTGAAAAGATCTAGAAACTATGCCTTTGTTCTGGTGTGTCAAATTAGTGTACAAATATCATAAGCTAAACCCCCTGAAGATCCTTGTCAGATTTGGGTTGGGGAAGCAGGTCTCAAGCAGACAGCACTTTGAACTGTTTTGATCTGCTACCACCTACTGGTTAGTGATACTGATGAAGAATCAACTAGGCACATTCTCTTTGGTTTAACCCTTTTGAGGAAAGCAGGCGCTGTGTGAAACCATCAGTTCTTTTCTCACCTCTCAATTGCATTAGAGTTTGAAGTAAGAATTTCTCCATCTTGTGAAGGTTAGATTGTTGTTTAGAACAGAGGAGGAAAGCAGTGCACAGGAGGTGACGCTGTAACAGTTAGTTTATCTCCAAAGCTGTTATTGAAGGGAGCTAGATTAGAACTAGACAGACTGAGAATTAAACAAAAAAAAATATATATATATATAATTATTTTTTAATAGAGCAACCACTACGTCAAAAGTGGTGGTCACATACAGCATATGCAGAAAATAGAAAACGTTTGTGAAAGGTAGGGATCTAATTAAACCCATGGGATTAAATACATAAAGGATATTTGTATTATTTAACATTTAATTATTGCAGGTTTGCGTTGAATTTCAGTGTTTTTATTCATTTTGAACAGTAGGATTTTTAATGTTTTTTAAAGAAGTCTCTTCTGCTCACCAAGCCTGCATTTGTTTGATCCAAAATACAGCAAAAACAGTAAAATTGTGAAATATTTTCACCATTCAAAATAGCTGTTTTCTGCTTGAATATACTCCAGTCATGATCCTTCAGAAATCATTCTAATATTCTGATGTGCTGTTCAAAAAACATTTATTATGTTGAAAACCACTGCATAGAATTTTTTTTTCAGGTTTCTTTGATGAATAGAATGTTCAGAAATGTATGTATCTGAAATAGAAATCTTTTGTAACGTTATAAGTGTCTTTATCATCACTTTTGATCAATTTAAAGCATCCTTGCTAAATAAAGGTATTAATTTCTATAATTTCCTCCCAAGAATATCAAAGCTTTTGAAATGGTATAGTGTATAATGTTTTTTATTTCAGATAAATGCTGATCTTTGGATCTTTCTATTCATCAAAGAATCCTTTGTACTCAACTGTTTCAAATATTGATGATAATAATAATAATAATAATAATAATATATGTTTATTGAACAACAAATCAGAATGATTTCTGAAGGATCAGAAAGCTTTGATCAAAGAAATTAATTATATTTTAAAATATATTCAAATAGAAAACAGTTATTTTAAATAGTATTTTTTTTTTTTATACAGTTTTTGCTGTATTTTAGATCAAATAAATTCAGGCTTGGTGAGCAGAAGAGAATTCTTTTAAAGTCTTTGTGCTTCCCAATGTAATGTTTTGCAATAACTAAACAAACATTTAGAGCCATTTTTAGCACAGTGATCTATAAAGTCAGTTTTACTTTGCAAAGGCAGCAAAAAAGCTGCAGCTAAAGCCGCATGTTTATTACAAAAATATGTTGTCTTTGCTTTTAATATGCTTTTAATATTACAATTTAAAATACAGAAGCATAAAACTTAATTAAAATCTAAAATTGTAACTAAAAAAGTAAACTTTAAGTGATAAAATAATTAGTCAAATACAAATAAATAAAATGTTAAATCGTGTTTTTTAATTTTACAAACACGAGGGAACTGTGATGTAGGCCTAAACAATTTAGATTAAATATAGCGACACAATGTAAAGTATCACTTATTGTCAATGTGGGACTTCTACCTCATACAGCATATTTCCACAAAATCTTCGTATACTTTTATTTTGTAAAATAAACGGAAGTAGCGTGATACGTGATACAGCAGCGCAATGTTTTGGCCAGAGCCCCTCCCACAGGAAAAGCTCTATTTTGGTTTGAATTCAACCAACCAAAATCAAGCGGAGGCGGGTTTTGCCTGGCAGAGGGATTTTTGAATTTTATCATGCGATTTACACTCGTACGCCGATATAATATTTAACGTTACTCTAATATACTTTATAAAAAAACGGTTATCTAAGGGCTTTGTGTTTTTGCCTTACGGAGTGAGAAGACTAGAGAAAAAGCTCGAGATAAAGTGAGTCTAATGGCAGTTACTGAACTTGCCAAGACGGTGGAAACAGACCGCTGAGCTCTTTAAATCGCCATTTTAAAATTTCTATTTTAACTTTACTAAATGCTCGCTGCGTAATACACAATAATGAAAACGATGAAAGAGGAAACTATCGAAACAAATCAGATTCACGACGACAAAGACCTCAGTAAGTTGCTTTTCCTATAACGTATTCCTATAGCGAATCTTCGTTATGGTAATACCAGTAATCCGATATGTACCTATATAACGTTACCATTTTACCACAATATCGTCGAATGACGTTCATATTTGTGTCTCATATTGTGTCTTATTTAGTCTGTAGTCTTTGTAAGAGATCTGACAACATTCCAGAAAAGTATGGAGAGAAGATCACCCTCCAAGAGCACAACCTGACAGTCCACTATTTCTGTTTGGTGAGCCAGACGTTTTCAGATGTTGATGATGTGTATTTGTGTAATCACTTTCATTTTTGAGTTCCTTTCTATTTTGTCGGTTTAAATTAGTCAAAATTAGTGTTGTGAAACCCTACCCAATATCTTATGCTGCCATAGATCATATATTATGTTAAGCTGTTCAAGAACAAGGTTGCAAGGCAAGAGAGATGAACATTTGGACATAAGTTATGATCTACCTATTTATTTAGATGATCATAAACCTACCCTAGAATATCATAGATATAGTTGGGCATTTCTACATGTACTGTCAGTCATGAATCTCTTATGGGAACACAGAATATCACACCTTGTATTGTCTTTGTGTAAGGCTGTTTTGAAATATAAAGCTTTTAGCTTCTAAATCTAGTTAACAGCTTTCTTTTGGATATAACTACTTAAAAATCTGGAGTCAAAACATTGAGAAAATCGCCTTTAAAATTGTCCAAATGAAGTTCTTAGCAATGCATATTACCAATCAAACATTAAGTTTTGATATATTTATGGTAGGAAATCTAATACCCTAATGATTTTTGGCATCAAATAAAATTCAATATTTTTGACCCATACAGTAAATTAATGGCTATTGGTACAAATATATCCGTGCTACTTAAAGGAGTAGTTCATTTTCAGAACAAAATTTTACAGATAATCTACTCACACCCTTGTTATCCAAGATGTTCATGTCTTTCTTTCTTGAGTCATGAAGAAATTATATTTTTTTAGGAAAACATTTCAGGATTTCTCTCCATATAATGGAGTTCTATGGTGCCCTTGAGTTCGAACTTCCAAAATGCAGTTTAAATGCAGCTTCAAAGGGCTCTAAATGATCCCAGCCGAGGAAGAAGGGTCTTATCTAGTGAAACAATCGGTTATTTTCTAAAAACATTTACAATTTATATACTTTTTAATCTCTACACAGAGTACACACAGAGCTAGACAAGACGAACATTTGAGGTTAAAAAGTATATAAATTGTAATTTTTTTTTTTTTTTTAGAAAATAACCAATCGTTTTGCTAGAAAAGGCCCTTCTTTCCTTGGATGTGATGGTTTAGAGCCCTTTGAAGCTGCATTTTAGAAGTTCAAACTTGGGGGCACTATAGAAGTCCATCATATGGAGAGAAATCCTGAAATGTTTTCCTCCAAAAACATAATTTCCTTACGACTGAAGAAAGAAAGACATGAACATTTTGGATGACAAGGGCGTGAGTACATTATCTGTAAATTTATCTTTAAATCTTTTAAGACTGGTTTTGTGATCTAGTTATTGTAAACCTTTTATTGTAAAAGTGTCACCAAAATCATAATTCTGTCATAAAGGTACTAGTCAGTGATTCTTCAATCTAATTTTACAGCTGATGTCTAGTGGAATATGTCAGAGAGGGGAGGAGGATGAAGACGTTCATGGTTTTCTCGTGGATGACATTAAAAAGGAGATCCGCAGATCTTCGAGGCTGGTAGGTACACATTTGACCCTTGGCATGTTCTGTTTGATGCTGCAGAAATGTTTCTGAGACTACAACTGTCACTTTTTCACTCTCAGAGGTGCACGTCCTGCAAAAAGGTTGGCGCTTCGGTGGGGTGCTCCATCAAAAGCTGTCGGCAAATGATCCACATGCCTTGTGGATTAGAGCAGGGGTTCATTTTCCAGTTCACCGACTTGTTTCCGTAAGTGTCTTTTGTGATACGCAAAATGGGGAAGATGAGAAGAAAATGTAAAACCTACATTACAATTGAAAAGTTTGGGGTTGGTAAATTGGGTAATAGTCTTTTATTTTATTTTTTTGTAAAGAAGACTCTTATGTTTATCAAGGCTGCATACATTTTGATCAAAAATACGCGTAAAACCAAGTATTATGAAACATTTAATATAATTTAAAATAATTGTTTCCTATTTTAATGAAATTTAGGATGTAATTTATTCTTGTGATGGCTTCAGTAATCTTTGATCAATATAAAGTTTAAAGGAACAGAATTTATTTAAAATAGAAATCTTATTTAACATTATAGATCAATTTAATGCATCCTTGCTAAATGAAACTAATAATTTATTCAAAAATAATAATAATAATAATCCCAAACTTTTGAACTGTAGTATAATTTCCTGTACATTTCTGTAATTCATCATCTTGGTATTGATGATGACAATCATTTGCAGGTCTTTCTGTAAAAAGCATGCACCCAGTCAGTCCTGCGTCTCCAGCCACAGTCTGCCCCTTTCTTGCTCCGTCTGTCTGGAGTCCATTGAACCCGTGCTGTCCTACAATGTCCTCAAGTGTCCTGCGTGTCATGGCAGCTGGTTTCACAGAAACTGTGTACAGGTAATTGTACCACATATTCAGATGAATGATAGAAAAAATACATGTAAAATACAAAGATATGGAATTTGAAATTTGAGCCTGGTTCTCATCTATGTTCCAGCATTATGCGCACAGCGCTGCCATGTTTTTCTTCAAATGCACACTCTGCAATAACAAAGACCAGTTTCAGCAGGAAATGCTCAGAATGGGAATATACATACCAGAGCGGTAAATAGAATGTGGTTCCTTCTGTGATTCAATGTTAAATATTCTGATTGCTTTATTGTTTGTTTTATATCCTTCATAGACTGCTGGAATTATTTGCATTTTATACACTACCAGTCAAAAGTTTGGACACACTTCCCCATTCTCTTTGATGGGGAAGGGTGTCCAAACGTTTGACTGGAAGTGTATATTTTATGTATTTTAAATAAATACACTACCAGTCAAAAGTTTTTGAACAGTAAGATTTTGCTCACCAAGCCTGCATTTATTTGATCCAAAGTACAGCAAAAAGTTTTAAAAGAAGAAAAATTTTAAAGAACTGTTTTCTCAGCCTCCCCGGGAAGGTCTATGCCAGGGTACTGGAGAGGAGAATTCGTCCGATAGTGGAACCTCGGATCCAAGAGGAACAATGCGGTTTTCGTCCTGGTCGCGGAACAATGGACCAGCTCTATACCCTCTTCAGGGTGCTGGAGGGTTCATGGGAGTTTGCTCAACCAGTCCACATGTGTTTTGTGGATCTGGAGAAGGCATTCGACCGTGTCCCCCGCGGTGTCCTGTGGGGGGTGCTCTGGGAGTATGGGGTCCGGGGTCCTTTGCTAAGGGCTGTCCGGTCCCTGTATTAGGGCTGGGCGATTTGGCCTAAAATCAAAATCTCGATTAATTGAACATTTTAACTCGATTACGATTAATGAACGATTATTTTATTTATTAATAAAATTATATTTAATTATATTTATATAATATTTATTTTTTTGCCCTCATAGTTCACTGACAAGTAGGGATGCACCGAAATGAAAATTCTTGGCCGAAACCGAAAACCGAAAAAGAGGAAACCAAGGCCGAAAACCGAAACCCCGAAAGAATTATGCCAATTATTAGTACCATTCCTTTTATGGCTATGACTGTGTACTAATCTTACTAGAATCAAGGCATTGCAATTGCATACATTAATATTAAAGTTTCAAAGAATAAATCAATTATATTAATTTAAACAATTATTATCAATCAAGTATTTTATTACTTGACATATACATATATTTTACTGCCTTTGTTTAAATTGTTTAATCGTTTACATTTTTATAACATTATCTTCTGGATCCATCACATCATAGACTGTAAAAAAATTCACATTTACAAGTCTACGCGTTTCTCTTCCAGCAGGAGGCGCTGTCAAACTGTTATACAAAGCAGCGCAACAAATGACTTTGAAACGTGCAGCGCTCAGATTTATTCAATGGATAGCCTTTTGAAGTTTCATCATTTCTTGTCTTTCAGTCCCCACATTTAACACCTGAAATCATAATTAATACTTTCTTAACCCCTAATAACACTGCAGTTTTCAATTAAAATTAAGAGCTTTATTTCAAGAACCGATTTTCTGAAACAAACCTTGCACAATATACGTTTCTTTTTATACGTTTCCCACCATATTCAGGGCACAAGGAAAATATTAGGGGACTAAATTAATATCAGCATATGAAGTATAATCGTCTCTCATTGTCTCTGAGAGAATGCACGTCAGATGCTGAAAATCCGTTTTCACTTTCATTTTAACATTGCGCAGTTTTCACGTTGCTTGTGTGATATCCATTGGCTCAACTCCATGGTTTAAAACATAAATATTAATAAAAATACAGTATGAAAAGACATATCTTTAAAATATTGTGACGTAACACCAACGTAAATGTTTTTCACTCACTGAAAGCTGCATCTTGTCTCGATCTCTGCTCTTATCACTGCACGCACGACTGCAGACACAACCCCTCTGGAAATTTCGGCAAAACAAGTTTTACAAATCGCTATCCGTGGGTCTTTCCATACTTCCACACCGCAGACGTGTTGCTTCAGACAAGCACGTGCAGGCTGCGGTTTCTGTTTGTGTCAACATACTGTTTCGGCCGTGTTGTTTCGGTGATAAAAGTCTTTCGGCAGAAAACCAAAAATGCACTTTCAAAGTAGAAAATAAGCACTGTCTTCTAAACAAAATTACTCTTGTATATCCTGTAAATTTTTTGAGCTCTCCATGGACATGTCGGCGGAATAACGTAATGTAACGGAGCGGGGTCACGTGACTCCACACGCGGTACTGTTTTTAAAGGGAAAGTAATCGAAATAATCGACCTGGAAACATTTGATCGATTATAGGTTCTGAATGTCGATTTCGATTATTTTTCGATTAATCGCCCAGCCCTACCCTGTATGACCGGTGCAGGAGTCTGGTTCGAATTGCTGGCAGTAAGTCGGACCTGTTCCCGGTGCGTGTTGGACTCCGGCAGGGCTGCCCTTTGTCTCCGGTCCTGTTCATTATTTTTATGGACAGGATTTCTAGGTGCAGCCAGGGGCTGGAGGGGGTCTGGTTTGGGGACCACAGGATCTCATCTCTGCTTTTTGCGGACGATGTTGTCCTGTTGGCTTCCTCGAACCAGGACCTACAGCGGGCACTGGGGCGGTTTGCAGCCCAGTGTGAAGCGGCTGGGATGGGAATCAGCACCTCTAAGTCTGAGGCCATGGTTCTCAGTCGGAAAAGGGTGGCTTGTCCTCTTCAGGTTGGTGGGGAGTTCCTGCCCCAGGTGGAGGAGTTCAAGTATCTGGGGGTCTTGTTCACGAGTGAGGGAAGGATGGAGCAGGAGATCGACAGACGGATCGGTGCAGCTTCTGCAGTAATGCGGTCGATGTACCGGTCTGTCGTGGTGAAGAAAGAGCTGAGCTGTAAGGCGAAGCTCTCGATTTACCGGTCAATCTACGTTACTACTCTCACCTATGGTCATGAGCTTTGGGTCATGACCGAAAGGATAAGATCCCGGATACAGGCGGCTGAAATGAGTTTCCTCCGTAGGGTGGCTGGGTGCTCCCTTAGAGATAGGGTGAGGAGCTTGGTCACTCGGGAGGAGCTCGGAGTAGACCCGCTGCTCCTTCACATCAAGAGAGGCCAGTTGAGGGTGGCTCGGGCATCTGTTCCGGATGCCTCCTGGACGCCTCCCTGGGGAGGTGTTCCGGGCATGTCCCACCGGGAGGAGGCCCCGGGGAAGACCCAGGACACGCTGGAGGGGCTACGTCTCTCGGCTGGCCTGGGAATGCCTCGGTGTTCTGCCGGAAGAGCTGGAGGAAGTGTCTGGGGAGAGGGAAGTCTGGGTGTCTCTGCTTAGACTGCTGCCCCCACGACCCGGTCCCGGATAAGCGGATGAAAAATGGATGGATGTTTTTTATTTGAATATATTTTAAAATGTAATTTAATCCTGTGATTTCAAAACTGCATTTTTAGCATCATTACTCCAGCCACATGATCCTTCAGAAATCATTCAGAAATCAAATTATATTATGTTATGTTGACTTTTTTCAGGTTTCTTCGATGAATAGAAAGTTCAGAAGAACAGCATTTATCTGTAATAGAAATCATCAGTAACATAAATGTCTTATCATCACTTTTGATCAATTTAAAGCATTCTTGCTAAATAAAAGTATTATTTTTTTTTCTGTTTCATATAATTTAAATTCACCAAAGAATCTTGAAAAAAAATGTACTGAACTGTTTTTTTAATATTGATGATAATAATAAAAAAAGATTTTTGAACAGCAAATCTACAGCATATTAAAATTATTTCTGAAGTATTATGTGACACTGAAGACTAGAGTAATGATGCTGAAATTTTAGCTTTGATCACAGGAATAAATTTTTAATTAAAATAGAAAACAGTTATTTTAAATAGAAAAAAATATATATATCAAAATTTTACTGTTTTTGCTGTACTTTGGATCAAATAAATGCAGGCTTGGTGAGCAGAACTTCTTTAAAAAGCATTTAAATCTTGTGTTAAAAATCCAAAATGTAGTGATGAAAAACTAAAAAGCAAACTCATCTACTTTTTGGATGACCTTAGGTTTAGTAAATTTTTTAGCAAATTTTCTTTAATGGGTGACCTGTTTCTTTAATATATTGTGTATTTTTCAGGGATGCAGCATGGGAACTAGAGGAGAATGCATATGAAGACTTGCTGCAAGTGTACGAGCACTGTGATGCTGTAAAGTGTCGCAGTAACAAAGGTCGTAACTACAGCTCACAGTCAGGGTAATCTGAGCATTTTATTTAGTCATTCTGAAATCATGAAATGGAATCGGTTTGTTTTTGAAAAGGGTTCTAACTGTTGTTCAAATTAAAAATGTCTTTTCTCTGCAGGAATTTTGAAATTGTTCGTTGCAAGATGTGTGGATCCAGGGGAACTCATCGAAGATGTTCCAACCTTAGGATCTACGAAAGTGACTGGAGCTGTGCTGACTGTAAAGCTGCTGTTGAGGAAAAAAGTGAGCTATCTGAACTATTGTTTAAAGTATGCTTGTTTTATAGAATTATTCATAGTTACGTACATGTATTTTTTTTCTTCCCCCAGAGTCAGTGCCTTTGCCAAACCATGTTGAATCACCATTAGCTATAAGACAAGAGAGGAAGAGGCTGTTTAAAAACATCTCTGACAATCACCCTTCACTCATCAGCAAAAGGTACTAATCAGTTGCATCTAATATGAGTAGAAACTGATCTAGATTATTTACACTTAAAGGTATAGTATATCCCAAAATGTAAGACATTTATCTTTGAAAGACCAATTTAGGATATTTTGGATGAAATTCGAGAGCAACTACTACATTCAAGGTTCAGATGACGATATTTATCGCACACCCCTAGTAACAGCTCTCTGCTTGTTTTCTAGGCAGTGTGTGCCAGCCACTTTTCCAGAAATCTTAATGGATCTTGCCCATCAGATATCACAGCAGCAGTCCACAGAGGTGCTAGTGGAAGATGATGATGGGGTGATGGAAGCAGCTCTGCGGGTTCTGCGGCAAAGTGACTTTAATCCCTGCTGCACTCTTTCTGTGAAATTCTGCAAAGACAAACTTAATAACAACATTAGGAATCAGCGTCGCTTCCTCAGACGTCTTGTTTCGAAACTGCAGATGTCAGAAATCTTCGAGGGACCTGATGGAACTAAAAACCTGGCTCTGAACTCCAAAGGTAGGACACTTTTTTTTTTTTTTTTTCCCTTCCATTAATGTTTGTTTTGATTTCCTTTTCTTGAAAATGTACCATTCCTGACTTAAATAGCAACTCTAACTGCTGCCTTAAAAACTAACAATTGTTGTGTGTGAACAGCTCTGAGGGATGACCTCTACTTTGAAGTTGGCAGTCTGTTGGCCCTCTCTTTGGTGCATGGAGGTCCTCCTGTGGGCTTCTTCTCTCCAGCACTGTACCACAGTCTGTTTAACTATCCCACGAACTACAGACCTACTTTACAAGACCTTGGAGACACTGCTTTTGCATACAAAATCAGACAGGTGAGTTTAGTTTTTCCTTACGTGTGATTATAGTAAACCAAATGGTTGTTGTACCACCTGTTAAACTCTGAGTGCACTTTTAGATTGCAGAAGCAAACTCCATTAAGGAGCTGAAAAAAGCAATGTGCTCAGCATCACAGTATTTGGAAGCAGCAGGTTGCTGGCGAAAGATCAGCAAACTCTCAGAGAAGGACATGCTGGTGGAAGATGTACTAAATTTCTACCTGATCATCAGACTACAGCTTCCTCTGCAGAGGTTGGTACCCTACCTTATTTTTGTGCGATAGAAAAGCATTTTTCATTTCAATCAGAAAACTTTCTAATATGCTGACTTGTTGCTCAAGAGGCATTTCGTACTGTTATTAAAATAAAAATATTTTGCTGAAACTGTGATGGTTTTTTTCAGGATTCTTTGATAAATAGAACAGTATTTAACTGATTTTTTTCCCAATGTGAAAGACTTTACTGTTACTTGTGATTAATTTAAAGCATCTGTATTAGTGTTTTTTTTTTATCTTACTAAGAAAACTATTGAACGGTAGTGTAAACAGCAGGCGCAGTTAATGTCTGTAAGAATTTTTGAATCTGCAAAATTTTAATTTTACCAAAATAAGAGGGAACATACAAAATGCATGTTATTGTTTATTTAGTACTTATTTATTTTAGATTGTTATGACCCGATGTCTAGGGGTCAGACGCGCACACATGTAAGTGACGGGATTCCAGATACTACAAATCACCAAACACTAAATGATAAAGTTAAATCATTTATTAATGAAAAAGAATTAGATAAGAAAAATATATATGAAGAAATGGAGCATTGGTTTCAGGATGACCCAAGGCCAAAATAACAAACAAAGCCACTAAGAAAATAAATCATATAAATAACCTGTAAATAAAGAAAATAAAATTACAAATAACTTCCCTTCCTCCCTTACCAAAAACACATCGCAAAAAATGATTCAAAAATAAAGGGCAGGTCACCCCTACGCTCCAAGATACGGTAACAGAATGCGGACACTAAACAAATCAAAAGAAAACATTTAGCGGTCCATTGTAGCACTGGAATCCGGAGCTCCACACGCCTCGACGCACACGCTTAGAATGAGCTCGCCATGTTTCAAAAACACCGCCCTTTTATCAGCTGGCTCCAAGTTCAGCAATCACGTGATCCATCACTACACCAATGGGCCACCTGCACACACAAAAACACATGCACATACACAAAGCAAATCGCGCAGATGCGAGGAACGTAACATAGATAAAAGACATTTACATATAGTCCACAAGAGAAAATAATAGTTGAATTTATCAAAATTACCATGTTAAAAAGTTTACGTACACTTTATTCTTAATACTATATTGTTACCTGAATGATCCACAGCTTTTAGTTTTTTGTTTGTTTGTTTGTTTAGTGATAGTTCACGAGTGCCTTGTTTGTCCTGAACATAAAACTGCCCACTGTCCAAAATCCATCCAAAATCCTTAAGGTCCCTCAGATTATTTGGTTTAACTCAAAAATGTAATATTATGTAATATGTAACTACTACAGAAGGTTCAAATGCCCACTGATGCTTCAGAAGGAAACACAATGCATTAAGAGCCAGAGGTGTAAACTTTTCAACAGAATGAAGATTGTTCTTATTTTGCCTAAATATATATATTTAATTTAGAACTGCCCTTCAGAAGCTACAAAAGATACTTACATGTTTCCCAGAAGACAAAATAAGTTAAATTTACCCTGATCTTTAAAATTAAAAAGGTTTAAATTATTCAATTATTGTGTTTCCTTCTTCATCAGTGAGCGTTTGAACCTTTATAATAGTTGCATATGAGTCCCTCAGTTGTCCTCAGTGTGAAAAGATTGATCTCAAAATCTTGCAGTCATTGTTGGAAAGGATTGCAATACATTAAAATGCTGAAAAAACAAAAAATTTGTTGGACCAGAAGGATTTCACCAGGAGGAACAGCGTGCAGTTTAACTGTTCAGGACAAACAAGGGAATCGTGAACATCTATCACTAAAAAAAAAAAAAAAAAAAAAAAAAAAAAACTGTGGATCATTCAGGTAATAACACAGTTTTAAGAATCAAATTTATGTAAACTTTTGAATGGGGTCATATTTATAAATTCAACTATTATTTTCGTATACTACATGTAAAGGTCTTTCATGTGAAATATCTTAATCAGGTCAGTTCTAAATAAAATAAAAATAATATGCATTTTGTAAAATCCCTCTCATTTTAGTAAAATAATTAACATTTAGCAGATTCTGCAAGGTATATGTAAACTTTTGACTTCAACTGTTTAATGTTTTTTCTCACTTTTCTCAATTTTTCTCACTGTAAGTAAATGCTCATTCAAGTTCATATTACCTTTCTCAGATTCCGTGAAGGTTTGAGGACCCTAGGACTGTTTGAGCAGGTTCAGATGTGTACAGAGGCTTTCCATTCAGTCTTCTGTGGGCCTGTGGAAAGGCTGACGGCTGAATCTATCATGGAGCTCTTTACCATCCGGTTTTCAGAAAAAGAAGCACAACACGAAAAAGAGAACACAACAGTAAACTTTTGGAAGAAGTATCTGCATGAGTGTGAGGGTACGTTCATATTGTGTTGGTAGAATTTAGAACATTGTGCAAATTATACAATGTATGATAATAGAATATGACATTAACAGCTTATTTTCTAACATATCTTATTTGTATGCTGTGTTTTCAGAGGGTCGGTGTGCAGCATCACTTGAGGACCTCCTAACATTCACCACTGCTACAGATTTGGTTCCATCCATTGGATTCCATCCCACTCCTTCTATTTCATTCTTCAGCTCACCGAACTCATTGTGTGTCTTTCCTCAGAGCAACTGTGATGCAAATCACCTCATTCTGCCAATACTACCCTCATATGAGCTCTTCAAGCAGCACATGGATTACACAGTGTGTCAGTTCTCAGTTATGCAGGACGTTTAAACTCTTCTCTTGACTGGATATTTCAGTACATTCACAGTCTTGATTTAGCTAATGATCTACAGTGGTGCTGAAAAGTCTATTTATTGGAGTTACCGACCATTAAACAGTATTTCTCAACCTAACTCACATTAGCATTACTTGATCATAGGTTGCTCCTCACTTTATTTATCAGTAACCCAGGTGTTGCTAAATCCTGTTATTTATCAGTAAATTGGAATCCTCAACAAAAAAGAAAGACATTGTAACAGCTTTGCGTTGAGATGCTCAGCAACATTAGGACTTGAGCTGCAAAGCAATACGTGTTCCAGATTTAAATTTGTTCCTTGTGTTTTCAAAAAAAAAAGATTTTCTTGTAAATTTAAATGCACAGTTCAGAAGTGCAAAGATTATAGCTAGTAGCATAACCAAACTTTATACTTTTGAGTAGTTCTGTGTTTTGTCTAACAGCATGGGTATTTAGCAGTAATATGAATTTTTTTTAAATAGAAAAAGATAACAAGAGGTTGTATTTTTTGTTAGCCACAAGATGGTGCAATTGCCAATTTTTAAACATAATGGCTAACTGCTACCACTGTATATGAATAAGCAGTGACTGAGTTGAAGGATCTCATTGTTTTGTGCCAGAGACCCATGTTAGAATCAAACAGAAGCTGGTATGCTTTTGTCTTTGTATAATATTTCTCCTTAAGTAGTTTGAAAGTGTATGATACTTTGCCAGCTCTATATCCATCATAATTTATTAAACTTTTTACTTTCTGTTACAATCAGTGTTTTCCCCTTG
>NC_133381.1:22521256-22675060 GCF_049309525.1 Garra rufa
TAGCATATTGAGAAAGATATTGATGTATTCTTCTGTTTTAGCGTAGGTTTAAAATTATTTACCTTACAAATCTGATGAAATAGCGCATGTTGCATTCCCAGATGAACATTATAATAAACCCAAACTCACAACAAAATGCAGAGATTGAGTCTGAGATGCTTCATGTAAATGATAACAGTTTGTGTAGCAGCATTTACTGTCAACGGAGCTGCTCTGACGTATATATATATATAACCTACACGCATAGAAATAATTAAAGCATATACTGTATATTAAACCTGCATTGCATATATTTATTTAATTGAATTGTAGTGTTTGTGAATTCTTCACTTCGAGGACAAACATCTACAGATAATTTACTCACGCCCTTACTCACCCTCCAAGATGTTCATGTATTTCTTTCTTCAGTCGTAATGAAATTATGCTTTTTGAGGAAAACATTTTATATAGTGGACTTCTATGGTGCCCCCGAGTTTAAACTTCCAAAAGAACAGAAGAAGGGTATTATCTAGCAAAACAATTGGTTATTCTCTAAAAAAAATGACAATTTATATACTTTTTAACCTCAAATGTGTGAACTCTGTGTATTCCGGTTCATGACAATTAGGGTAGGTCGAAAAACTCCCATCTTCTTTTCTTCTCCAACTTCAAAATCATCCTACATCACTGTTTTACCCTTTTTTCGTAAAGGACGTTCACTTTGTAAACACTGGGTCGGTACTTCTGCAGTGATTTAGGGCGATTCCGAAGTTGGAGGAGAAAATCAGATGGGAGTTTCTCGACATACCCCAACTGTCTTGAACCGAAATACACAGAGTTCACATAGAGCTAGACAAGATGAGCATTTAAGGTTAAAATATAAATTGTTTTTTAGAAAATAACTGAGCGTTTCACTAGATAAGACCCCTTTTTTCCTTGGCTGGGATCGTTTAGAGCCCTTTGAAGCTGCATTGAAAACTGCTTTTTGGAAGTTTAAACTCAGGGGCACCATAGAAGTCCACTATATGGAGAGATTTCCTGAAATGTTTTTCTCAACAAACATAATTTCTTTATGACTGAAAAAAGAAAGACATGAACATCTTGGATGACAACAGGGTGAGTAAATTATCTGTAAATTTTTATTTTGGAAGTTAACTTCTCCTTTAATAGGAGGATATGCTTTATTATGATTTTTAAACAAGTTTAATATGTGGAATGCACCACTTCTGGTATTTTGGCAATTACTCGATACAGGCAAAATGCAATTTGAGATTTTTTTAAATCAAGTACTCAAATCAAATTGAGGAATCATTGCAGCCTTAGCTGACATTAGATGTTGACTTGACAATTTTGGTCACCCGATGTCGCAGCCGAAACTTCAAAGTCTTATGACTTGCCTGCTAGGTCCTTTCTGGGCATTGAACATGTCAGTTGTGTTGCTGTCTATGCATGGTCAGAAAGCTCTCAGATTAAATAACCCCCCCCCCCCCCCCCCTTCATTTGTGTTCTGAAGATGAATGGTCTTATGGGTTTTAAACAACATGACGGTGAGTAATTAATGATTAATGATAATGCATTTTTGTTTTTTGGGTGAACTATCTCTTTAAAAAACAGGAAAACATCCTTAAAAAGTATTTTGAAGCAATAATGCGTATTTGTTGTGCTTTATCAAAATACAGTAAAACACTAACATAGTAGATAAGAAATTGTCTCCTTGAAATCAGATCACAAGTGACCACAGAATATCTTTATACCAGGTTTAAACAGATTCTTACTGAATCTCTACCTTTGGCATATATTTTTCTCCACTATAATTTTGAACAGAACGAAAGGAAATAACAAGCAATCAGTCTGAAAGCCTGTTATCCACCAAGCAACGCACATTGAAGAATCCCAGTCGCAGGTTACACCGTTCAACATTTTTTACTAGAAATTACATAAAAAGAAAAAAGATATTTAAAATCATCATTTTTATCACTCTGTCCGCGTTCACAGCCTCAAAGAGTGTTAATATAGTACGTGAAGGCTATAAAAAGCAAGGGTAAGCAATCTCATTCCTAGGGGATCCATAAACACGCCAGACCCCCGCAGTGAAATTGCCCGTCCCAGGGTTAGGCACTGAAGCGCTGCCTAATATGCTTGGCTGGCAGCGTCTCCGTTAGCTTGCGCGCACTCCAAACCCTCTCATTTAGGATTGTCAGGCTAAGACTTCCCCTGCCCGTCGCGTCCTGGAAATGTCACTAGCCAAAGCGGCGATGAGCTCACAGAGCGCTGCACGGCGCTCGCGTCGACAGGTGACCAGGCGAGACAACATGATGGATGAGCACGTAGGGGAAAAGCGGCATGTTAAACAGAACAAATAAACTGCAGAACAACAGTTGGCGAACAAAAAAGGATGCGCAGGGGCCGTGTAGAGAGAGAATATAAGGAATTAGCAAAGAGGCCAGACTCCTCCATCATGATCAGAACAGATGAGTCAATCACCACCCACTGCAGGCACAAAACACAGCTCCACACTCACACGTGTACACAGACACACGAAAGCACAGAACGGACGCCCCCGCAATCGCTTCACACAGCTAACCTCTGTTCGCGAGGGTCCCATCCTTGATTTCTCCTGTAAAGCTTATCTTATTACAGCAGCTTTGTCCCACCGGACACAGCTGTTAATTAGTTTTCTGCCCCTTCTCTTGTTTTTGACTCTCTCTCTCTCGCTTTGCAGTGCCAGGTGTGCTTTCAGTTGGGAAGTCATCAAGGATAGTACAAGGCGTCCTCTCTATAGTGCAAATGACACGCATGCTGTTATTTCTCTTTTAAAGTTAATGAATTAAATGCTTTCTGCTGATAAAGGTAAATATGAAATGTGACAGATGCTGGGAAATAATGATCATCTGAATTCAAATGGATAGAGCCTTTTGCTTTCTAGCCTGTGATGTGCGTCTTTTGAAAAAAGTCAGCTGTTTGCTACATGCCTCAAATTATTTATTAGCAAAACTAATGGAGGACATCAATGGCTACACTACATGGACTTTATGGGAGGCATGGATTTTTATTATTTTTTGATTCTTCAGTCTATCCACTAGATCATTACACTCCAGTGGACACATGCAGATGGGTAGTTGGCTTGCTGCGGTGTGACATGCTATTTTGCATCTACAACCGCTTTAAACACCATTTTGCTGATTCTTTTATAATCATTACACATGTAGCCTTTATGACCCAAAATAAATAGAGAGAATGAAATACATTTGTACTTTGAAAAAGTAATTTATAGGACTTGTGAAGACAAAAGTGATTTAAAAAAACAAATAATGAACAGTTACAGAACCTAAAATACACTACCATTCAAAAGTGTGGGGTCAGTTAAATTGATCAGTTAAGACATTGCTAAAAGAATCCTGTAAAAAGTGTAAATGAAAATGGTCATTAATTACTCATCTTCATGTCGTTCCAAACCCGTAAGACCTTTGTTCATCTTCTAAACACAAATTAAGATATTTTTGATGAAATCTGAGAGCTTTCTGACACTGCATAGACAGCAATGAAACTAAAACATTCAAGGCCCAGAAAGGTAGTAAGAACATTAATAAAACAGTCCATGTGACATTAGTGGTTCAACCTTAAAAGGTTAGTTTACCCAAAAATGAAAATTAGCCATTAATTTACTCACCCTCCAGGCATTCTAGGTGTATATGACTTCCTTCTTATGAAAAATGATCCAGGCATTTCCAAGCTTTAGAATTGCATGGGCAGGTGTTTCTCTTCACCATTCCAAAATAAGTCCAATAAAGTGCTTCTATCCATAATAAAAGTGCCTCACAATGCTCCGGGGGGTGAATAAAGACTGGTTTTCCTAAAGTAAGGAAACTTAGCTTCCTTTGCTCCTGTAAACAAACGTTGGTAACGCGGATGTCCTACATCATCCATCTGGAGCTGCTTCTGTGTACGACTAGTTGGCCAAGCTAGATTAAAGTGGTTATTATGTTTAAAATATGGATATTTTTCTCACAAAAATGCACCGATTTGGACTTTTTTCACACCCAGGAGCCACGTGAGGCACTTTATTGGACTTGTTTTGGATTGATGAAGAGAAACACCTGCCCATGCAATTCTAAATATAACTCCGATTGAATTTGTCTAAAAGAACGGAAGTCATATATACCTAGGATGCCTGAAGGGTGAGTAAATCATGGGCTCATTTTCATTTTTGGGTGAACTAACCCTTTAATTTTATGAAGCTATGAGAATGCTTTTTGTGCGCAAAGATAACAAAAATAACAAATAAAAAATATCTTCATTTATGTTCAGAAGATGAACAAAGGTCTTGCAGGTTTGGTAATCAATGACAGAATTACATTTTTGTGTGAACTATCACTTTAAGCAGTAGCACAACTGTTTTCAACATTAACAATAATAATAAAAGTTACTTGAGCACTAAATCAGCATAGAAATGTTTTCTCAAGATCATGTGACACTAAAAACTGTGATGTAATGGCTGCTAAAAAGGCAACACAGGAATAAATAATATAAAAAAATACTAAAATAGAAAACGGTTACTTTAAATTGCAATAATATGTGACCCTGGACTACAAAACCAGTCATAACCAGTCAATAAATAAACTTTCCATTAATGTATGGTTTGTTAGGATAGGACAATATTTGGCCGAGATACAATTTTTTTTTTTGAAAATCTGAAATCTAAGTGTGCGAAAAAATTGAAATATTGTGAAAATCGCCTTTAAAGTTGTCTAAATGAGGTTCTTAGCAATGCATATTACTAATTAAATTAAGTTTTAATAAATTTTAATTTAATTTACAGTAGGAAATTTACAAAATATCTTCATAGAACATGATCTTTACCTAATATCTTAATGATTTTTGGCATAAAAGAAAAATCAATAATTTTGACCCATACAATGTATTTTTTGCTATTGCTACAAACATACCCGTGCTACTTAAGACAGGTTTTGTGGTCCAGGGTCACATATTTTATGCCTCGTTCAACATAAGAATCTTCTTTCAAAACCATGAAAAAATGTTACCAACCCCAACTGTTGATATAGACTACAGCCCCAAAGATCTAGGGGAAAAAAAAAAATATATCACACCAAAAAGTACCATAAAAGCAGTTATATGGCCTCAGAAGACTTGCAATTTAGACCACACGTTTAAAAAATAGCATGAAATATTTTCATTGTGTCTTTCTGGTCAGTAACTGTTGATGTACAAAAAGAGAGCTCCAAGCAATTTCTATTTTTGAGTTCCTGGAAAAACTGACAGTATTCGGGTTGGTAATAACACTAGAGAACATGATGACCACAAGTTTTTGGAACAATCCACCTTATTCTTCAACACGGAAGCAAGCCTATGGGCAATTCCTGTTCATTAGCTGCTATAGGGAAATAAAGAGAAGAATAACAACGTGCAGAAAACGGTAAAACTCTTTGCACTACAAACCAGTGTGTTCATAATTAAGATAACACATTAAAATAATATGGGAAAACACACCAATTTGCAATATCAAGGAGCAAAATTAGTTTTGTACAGTTAAAAATAGCTGGACCTGGATGAGACCAGAAGCCAGACCCAAAACATTTACAAATGGCTGCGCCAACTCCTACAGGAAAAATAAGGTGGATACCTTTAACCTAAAATGATATCATTAAAAATAGGTTCATGGACATCTCTTGCATCAACTGCCCAGAAACCGATATTGCTCATGCGCAACCCAAAATTCATCTCAAGCTCAGCAATCCCTTGAGCATTAAAAGCAGAGTGTTAAGACTAGTAAACACTACTAATAATGCAATCCCGGAATACAGGCAAGGCAGAGACCTTGATGGAAACAGCAAAAAGCCTGAGAGAATGAGAGGGAGAGACAAACATAATGGAAGGAAAGGATACAGTGAAAACAACAACAACAACAACAACAACAGTAGCATGGCAAGGCAAAACGTGCTACATGTACTTTGCATTGACTTTGAGCACCAGTAGGCAGCCACTAGCAAAGGCGAATCTGACAAGGAATAAATCACCCCACATGATGTCATTATAAATGGCCGTGGACGCTGCCATTCCAGCTGAGCAGAGGAAGTGTGAAGGAGAGGGTGACAGAACAGTGCGATGATGACTTGTAATTGACAACCGCACTGCTCTGCGTGACCACACGCGCCGAGGCAGAACAGTACAGCGCATCGGAGAGCGCTAAAGCTCTTGGTCAAATATTAGCCCGACTCAATAAACAGAACATATCTGTTTCACCGACATGAACAACGTCAACAGTAACCATAAACATCTCTCATGAATCCTAATAATGTTCCTTGACTTATCCTACATGTGTAGGATGTTGACAGTTGAACTTGTTCTAACTCAATACTAATTTAGCACTGCCTTCATAAGCAATTGTGCACACCATTCTGCACACAGGCATGGACGCTAGACAAAAACAATAGAGATATGAACAGTCTATAAACAATTACATATTGCGACAAGCACAGCCCTTCTCCCATAGTCTTTTTCACAGACGAGACAGTGCATTTAATTTGCATTGATTGTGGCTGTTAAAATAAAACACACTTTTATATATATAAAAAAAAAATCTTCAGAAATTATATTCACCTACTAACTTATTCAAGAAATACAAATAAATACCTTAAAAATGCAATTTAAACAATCCGCTGGAACGCCACTCTCTCGTGAACGTGTACGACAGTTAAAGGAAGCTAGAGATTACGGTTTATAAAGTTTTAAAACTATATATTTTTCTAAAACAAATGCTTCGATTTGCTTGAGAAAGCCTTTATTAACCCCTCTGAGCCATGTGGAACACTTTTTATGATGGATGGATGCACTTTATTTTGCTTCTAAATCTCAACACCTATTTACTGCCATTATAAAGCTTGGAAGAGCCAGGACATCTTTTAAAGGGATAGTTCATCCAAAAATAAAAATGTGATGTTTATCTGCTTACCCCCAAGGCATCCAAGATGTAGGTGACTTTTTTTATTCAGTAGAACACAAACAAAGATTTTTTTTAAAGATATATTTTTGGCATTTTTTGCCTTTATTGAGATAGGACAGATCAGAAGTGACAGGAAACAAAGTGGGAGAGAGACGGGGGGCGGGATCGGGAAAGGTCCTTGAGTCGGGATTCGGAGCGCAATGGCGCTGTATGTCGGCGCGCAGCCCACAAGGCTATCGGCGCCGACCAAACAAAGATTTTTTAACTCAGACCATTGCAGTCTGTCATATAATGGCAGTCAATAGTTACCAAATTTTAAGAGTAAAAAACACATACACAGACAAAACAAAATTAAACCCTGTGGCTCATGACGATACATTGAGGTCTTAAGACACATAACGATTGTTCTGTGCAGGAAACTGAACAGTATTTATATCATTATTTACTTCTGATCCACTGGAACGTTCATCAATATGGAGCGCGTTCACGTGACGCGTCACGCTCTGGCAATGTAGTCGGTGAAAAGTCAACACTCCCAGATGAGTTTGCACAAGGAAACATAATCTTTTAGTTTTGAATCGGTTGCCAGAATCAGGATAAGCAAAGTAATTTCCATTTTGAGAGGCCAATATGCTCTGTAAACAATGAATGATGTGTACGCACAAGGTAAAAAATGGCGTTTTTTGCACAGACTCATCGTTTTGTGTCTTAAGACCTCAATGTATCGTCATGAGCTGCCGGGTTTAATTTGGTTTTGTCTGTGTATGCTTCTTAAAGATTTGGCAACCATTGACTGCCATTATATGACTGATAGACTGCAACAGTTTGAGTTAAAAATCTTTGTTTGTGTTCTACTGAAGAAACAAAGTTACCTACATCTTGGATGCCCTGGGGGTAAGCAGATAAACATCAAATTTTCATTTTTGCGTGAACTATCCCTTTAATATACCTCCGACTGCATTCGTCTGAAAGAAGAAAGTCATATACAACTAGGATGGCTTGAGGGTGAGTAAATCATGGGGTAATATTTTAATTTTTAAGTATCCCTTTAAATGATCAGATAATTTCAACCAAAACATACATCTGGTATGAATTTCGCAACATGCCACTGATAAAACAAAAAGAAGAGAAGAAACTTCTTTCTAGGTGACTACTTGACATCATCTTTAAGTAAACGTCCTGACTCACTCACCTGCTTGATACCAAGTCGATAAGCCATGATACGGTCGACCGCATTGGGATTCATTTGAGTCCACTGGAGTTTGAAGCCGTAGACACGAGGTTTGCTCTGCCACAGAGCGCTGTAGGTGTCATAGTAGAACTCGGGTGCATAGGCTTTACCTGAAACAAAACAAATACACAATGGCTTATTACTGTTTACTATTTTATTTCAGTCACCGTCACATTTAAATTTTAGAATGTTAAACAAATAAATTCAGACAGATGTTCAGATGCGAAGATTTCTGTAGCGTGTGTTCGCTATGTGCTGCAGATGTAAAATAATTTATTCCTCATTGCCTCTGGCTTGGAGCCTGATACTTAATCAAAAATAAATTTATAAATCATTTGGGCATAAAGTAAACTAGAGGGTTTTGTTTTATAAGGTGATCATAAAAGGATAGGTTAGAAAAAAAATGAAAATTCTGTCATTAATTACTCATCCTCATGTCGTTCCAAACCCTTAAGACCTTCATTCATCTTTGGAACACAAATTAAAATATTTTAATGAAATTTGAGAGCTTTCTGACCCTGCATAGACAGCAACAGACCTTCCACATTGTGGTACTTTCACAAGCGTGTCAAAGACTGACACGGAATATAAGAAATTGTTGAATAAAGTCGTTATTTTTGTTTTCTTAGTGCATCTCGTAGCTTCAAAAAATTAAGGTTGAAGCATTTGTGTTCCGAAGATGAACCAAGGTCTTACAGCTTTGGAATAAAATGAGGGTGAGTAATTAATGACAGAATTTTCATTTTTGGGTAACCTATTCCTTTAAGAACATTTTAAAAATGACATGAAAAGGTATTTATCTATTATGCTGTATATATTTAGAGATGATTAAAAACAAACAGTCTGCTGTTTAGACCGGCAGGTCAAACGTCTGGTACACTGAAGTGATGCTAGAGGATACTGTGGATGCATTTACAAACCATTGCTGACGGAAAACAGGTAAAAAGGATGAATGCTCTCCATCAGAGGTTCAAAGGAGACAGACACAAAGCAAAACCATTAGGAGAGCTCATCTCTCTATCTGCTGAAAGCTGACAAGCCCATGAAAGAATATATGAAAACGAGAAAGAAAAAAAAAAACTGTTTTGCGTCAAGGCCTGTCTGCTTCTCACCAAGCTAAAAAAAACCCCACTTGCCCAATCAAAGCAAAAAAGAACAAATACATTATTTGTAGAGAACACATGCATTCAATATAAGCTCATCAAATGAAAAGAAACTCTATTTTATGTCTAAAATAGCTGTTGTTAAAGTAGATTTCAAAGGCAGCACAAAATATGCAAACAAAAAGATAATAATAATAACAACAATTTGGTTAAGTGGTTGAAAGGTTATGTGACCGATTTCTAGAGCATGCTATTATAAAGATAATTTTCTTGTTTTCACGGTTCTACGGCTTCTTATTTCTGCCAGACAGGCCACTTCGTCCAGAAGCTCACCTCTTGTCCAAGTAGGTAGAAAGGTCTTGAAGGGTTATATTGAGAAAAGCGAGGAAACGTGGCGGTAGGGAAAATTTGCTGATGTCTGCAGGTCAGGGATAAGGGCTGTCACCAGCACTTATTTTATCCCCAGCTTATTAAGAGGGAAAAATCTAGAGCCAATGCTAATGGGTCTATTGAGTTTACTCTGCTTAAGGCTTAGGGATAAATTTGACTCCTTTGGGAATCAATGCTTGAGTGAAGGTGCAGAGAAAAAGCAGGAGCATCACAAACACACGGCTCTTAAAACAGCCTAAGATGGAGAAAGACAGAACTGCATGGATCAGCTGTCACTTAGCAGAAAGGCAAAAGAAACCCAGAGGCTCCTGCAGCCAAGATTTCTAAGAGTCCACTATGCTCTATAATGGAAATGTACACATGCGTTAAAGTGCAAATCTTTGATCCATCAGATTGGGAGTTCTATCAGTACTAAAATTCTGCATTAAACTAATCTCAAAGTGCTTCAGTATCTAAACAGATACTAAAACGATACATTATGCAACTAATAAACAGCCTCAGACAACTGAAGACATAAAAATTGTATCAAAATAAAATTCATTTGACATCACTAACTTTTTAATAACCATTTATACCCTCAATGCTTCTTAAAACGAACACTAGCCACCACTAATCCTTGATATATGGGTGTTCATCTGTGTGTATATAGACACTGTTGTGTAGGTTTGTGCTTCAAAGACCACACAGGAGACCTGTGGGATGTGAATATTTGTGAAACTGAAGCTGGTTCCTGGTGTTTGTCAAACACATAACAGCACTGTCACGACAAAGAACCTGTGCTCATACTAAATCTCAGCACATGAATACTTTATATTTCCCTCCGCAATGTGCAGCCATCAGCCAGTGGGGAGTCCTTACTAACCCATCAACCATTGGATGATCATTCCCACATCTCAGGCACCCTGAAGCAAACCAACTCAGATTTTTTTAACCAAGTGACCTTGAATACATCTTCCAAACAATAAATAAAAACACTGTGTGTACTCATTTTGCTGTTTGTTGAACCCTGTCTTGTACAAATGTGTGTACAAAGTTACGCTAACACATCAATGTAGATAAAAATTTTAAATGGATCAAAGATTAATAAGGTTATGTGAATCTCCTGACAGCCTTGCTCTTGTTTTTACTGAATAAAAAGATACATTATTATTCAAAAGTGTGGGGGTTCTTTTGAACATTCTGTTTATCAAAGGATCTTGAATAAAGGATCATTATTTCCATAAAAATGTAAAAACCTGGTTAGCTTTCAGTAGAGCATTTCGCAGCATGCTTTCAGAGTTCCTCTGAAACCCTCCACCTTCCCCAGCTCCACCTGTATAGATCTGCTCTGGGTTATTATATACAGCTGTGGTCAAAAGTTTACATACACCTTGCAGAATCTGAAAATGTTAATTATTTTACCAAATTTAGAAGGATCATACAAAATGCATGTTATTTTTTATTTAGTACTGACCTGAATAAGATATTTCACATAAAATCGAAAAAACATTGAATTTATAAAAATGACTCTGTTCAAAAGTTTACATACACTTGATTTGTAATACCTGAATGATCCATAGCTGTGTTTTTGATAGTTGTTCATGAGTTCCTTGTTTGTCCTGAACAGTTAAACCATTTGCTGTTCTTCATAAAAATCCTTCAGGTCCCACAAATTATTTGGCTTTTCAGTATTTTTGTGAATTTGAACCCTTTCTAACAATGACTATAGGATTTTGAGATCCATCTTTTTACACTGAGTACAACGGAGGGACTCATATGCAACTATTACAGAAAGTTCAAATGCTCAATGATGCTTCAGAAGGACAAACAATGCATTAAGAGACGGATGCATTATGATTCTTTTTGAAATTTGAAGATCAGGGTAAATTTAAACATTTTGTCTTCTGGGAAACATGTAAGTATTTTCTGTAGCTTCTGAAGAAAAAACAGATATTTAGGCAAAATAAGAAAAATGTACACATCTTCATTCTGTTCAAAAGTTTACACCCCTGGCTCTTATTGCATCGTTTTTTTTTTCTTTTGAAGCATCAGTGAGCGTTTGAACTAGGGGTGGGAATCTTCAGGCACTTCACGATCCGATCCGATTCCGATTCCAAAACGATTCTTGATCTATATATTTTTTCCCAATTAATTCTTCTGCTGTGCAAATACAACTTTACAATTTTAAAAACATGTAAAATTGCTGTTTCTATGCTTTATGTTTATAGTTGGAATCTCTGTAAAAGTAGGTGTCAATCTTCACTGATTTCAAGATTCAATTTAATTACTGTTTTCATTATCAACTAAATATCACGATGCTCACATTCTCAGTTTTCAATAGTACTGCACATGGCTACATTTTCATATATCAAAATTATTTTGTGCCAATTTAACTTTATTTCTTAAATTATATAAGCAAGGTACTTTTTAAAACAATTACTTATTTAAAATATGTTTTCTTCAGGTATCCGAAAGTTTACAGACAATAGTTTTTCTTTTTTCCTCAGCATTACTGCCGTTTGATTATTACTCATAAGATCATAGACAGGCAGCTTTACCAGGCTGCATTCAAACTAATGTACAGCAGTGGCAAGTGGTGACTAAAACCACCAGTAATACCAAAAATAATAATATCTTGAGATTATTTAGACACCAATAAAATCAGAGACGAAATCATATTTTAATATTTCCTCTTTTTCCTGTTTATTATTTTTTTAAAAATTATATAAATTTTATATAGGCTTTTTTTTTTTCTGTGGACTTTCAAATTTTGAATTGTTGAGAAATTATGAAAATATACATATTATATATAATATACAAAAATACAATACATTTTCGGCAATCAGGATCTGGCAGCAACAGCGCGTTTTTCTGCTTGGGCCTGCGCTTCGCGGACAGCTTACCCCGAGAATGAAATCACGCGCACGCCAGCAAAACAGAATGCGCATCAATTCTGAGGAGTCGAGGAAGATGCGGAGAATCTGCTTGCCCCGAAGATTCAGTCTCACATTAGGGATTCATTTATAAGCATGTTTACATTATTTAACACGTGAACGCATTCTCTCTAACAGCCTGGGTATGCAGAGCATTATAGCAGCTTATATGGACTGAACGCCACTGATGCACAGATCTATTTCGATATATCAGATGTTTTGTCCTGCTCTGAAATCATAACTGACTGTATGTACAGTTTCGTTTAAAACTATTCCAAAATGCAAGTGCATTTAACCGCATCCGCAATCGAGCTTTAGGACGAACAAACACAAAGTGCACGTGAGTCTGTCAGTGCACGAGTTTCGTGCATCTAATAGTACTGCATTCCAGACGGCAGAAATGAACGCATATCTAAAGTAAAACACGACGGATGGAAGCACACAATGTCAAGCAGTGCTCACGAGTCTCACAGTGCAAATCCTGTGCAATGAATCCTGCCGCGTCTCTAGCGCGCACACGTGTCATATGCGGGAGGAAAAAAACAAGCTCAGAATCGATTCTGAAATATTAGGAATCGATTCAGAATCGTTGAAGAGAGAATCGCGATGCATCGGAGAATCGATTTTTTCTCCCACCCCTAGTTTGAACCTTCTGTAATAGTTGCATATGAGTCCCTCATTCATTCTCAGTGTGAAAAGATGGATCTCAAAACCATACAATCATTGTTGGTAAGGGTTCAAAGACACAAAAATGCTGAAAAACCAAACAATTTGTGGGACGTGATGGATTTTTCTGAAGAACAGCAGGCAGTTTAACTGTTCAGAACAAACAACTATCACTAAAAAAACAAAAAAACAAAAACAAAACAAAACTAACAAAAAAAACAAAAAAACAGCTGTAGATCATTCAGGTAGTACCACAGTATTAAGCATCAAGTGTATGTAAACTTTTGAACAGGGTGATTTTTATAAATGAAAATATTATTTTCTTTTGTGGACTCTATGTAAACATCTTTTATGCAAATGATCTTATTCAGGTCAGTACTAAATATAAAATAATATGCATTTTGTATTTGTTCAGCAGCATAATGTCTTAAATATTCACAGCACTGTATCGGCATATGTATTGGCAGTAGCAAGTTCATGCAGCAGCAATAATCTACAACAGTAACAATATCTAACAGCAGCGGTATACATTAACAAATACATTAACATTGTCATATCCATTACAATGTTAAAATCTTCAGAGTTGTCATGATAGAACTGTAGGTACAGGAACTTGCTACTGCCAATACATATGCCTATACGGTGCTGTGAGTATTTAAGACATACCACTGCTGCACAAATAGCATAAGAACACATAGCAGATCTATACAGGTGGAGCTGGGGAAGATGGAAAGTTTTAGAGAAACTCTGAAAGCATGCTGTGAAATGTTTTAGCGAATGCTAACCAGCCATTTAAATGTAAAGCAGCAAGCTCACTGGCTGTGTATGCAACATGAACCAATCAGCTTGTGCCAAGTAGTTTAACACAGTGAATATCATCAGCTTGTGTTAACGACCATCAGCCTGCGTCATCTAGAGTTTCATGACAGAACATCGCATCTCTCAAAAACTTTAAACTTCTGAACCCAAATTTTTAAACAATAGTGCATTTGATGCAATAACGTATAGATGTTGTGAATGAATGTTGATGAAGAAAATTTTAAAAAATGCCACAGCAATACACTGCATTTCTGCACAGGGTTCAACTCATTTACATTTGAAAGTGCCTTTAGGTGGGGATCTAAACCCAGGTCAGCTCATGCACAAAAAGCAAAAACTGCACCACTACAGTATCACACTTCATATTTGGAAACTTCATAGTTGTTTTTCCTTGGCCATTTCTTTGTTTTGTCTAGGGCACAAGAGAGCCAGGACAACACAGGTGCCCCTTCAGAAAATAGGTGCATGATGCTCCTGCAGAGCCTTCTCTCAACTTCCTGCTGCATTAATTGGTAACTGTTGGGTTTGCATTTGCCCAGTGCTCTGAACATCTGAAACGAATGCTGAGACTAAGAAAACTCTAGCTTTTTATCTTCGAACAGCTGTGCACATTGCTCTGACAAAGTGAAATGTCAACTTGATGCATTGCCCATTTGTTCAATCGTCACACAAAACCCTGTGGCCATGTGACATTCGCCTTCATTCGCTTGAATCCGTCAGGTTTTCTTCATGATACAACATTACGAGAGCTTAACCTCCAATAAAACAGACTCGACGTGGGATTTTCTGGCTTGTGCTCTTTTAACGCCCAGACATATAAAAACCCATATGATGACAACGATAAATGAGAGCTTCAAGCTCGTGCAGCATGTTCCTGCATCACAGCGAGCAGAGGCTCATCATAGATGCATGGTTTGTGCAAAATAATGGCCTTCAGCATGTCCTACAGAAATGCATGGAGGAGAGAGAGAACGAGAGAGAGAGAGAGAGATGCGGATACAAGGAGAGTGGATATGAGTGATATAATCCTCTTTTATGCCTGGTGAACAGAGCAGGAAATTGTCAATGCAAATTAAATGATTAGGGGTGAACATCTCCAAGAATAACCTATGCATCAGAAAGCAGGTAGCTCATCTCTCTCTCTCTCTCCCACATCCTCCTCTGGTCCAGGATGCCTCATCAACCAGCTGGGATTTCAGCCATGAATATTCAACAGCAGGGAGGGCAAAAACACAAGCTAGCAGTTCCCATTTCTAAACACGAGTGTCTGGTGCAGTAGCAGGCATGAGATCAGGCTACTTATGTGGTGGCACGAAATCAAAGAGAAACTGCTCCACCGCTTGAACCAAATGTTCCAGGTGACATGCTAGACTGGATTTATCGTTGCCAAAACTTGAGGGAAAAGCAAGTGTGGCTTTTGAATCACTTGTGAAGTGTCTAATGCTAGTAATGTATCCGCACAGTTTAATTTATTCTGTTGTTAAGCACTTGTAGTTGAGATTAGCATTACATGTTATAAATGACTGCATATATAATGTAAAATATGCATATAAGAAAATATTTCCCAGACAAAATCAACATTTGCTTAAAGGCCAGTTAAAAAAACAGGGTGCTTTAGTAATGTTTCTACATCATTAAATGTGACTGTAGCACTAAAATCTGTCACGAGTTCTACTTGCTTGAACAGTTTTGATTCAGAAACCAACGTGCTGTAAACTGTTGATTCTCAACTTTCTCAGGCACATTAGGAAAAAGGTTTTGTTTTTCTCTGTCTTGCTCTGAATATCACATTGATGATAATATTCAGCCCATTATTCAATGTGACATTCCATTTAGACTACATTTCAATAAAGATATGAGTCCCAATTCATATACTTACGTACTAAAGCATTCTTTGCCATTTTGTAGCATAAATGTAGGATAAATACAAAGTAGTTTGTTAAAACTAAAAAAGTCCAAGAAGAAGAAGTGAACTTCAAAAACCCAAATGATATACTAACTACATTCAACCAGAAGACAAAGTATAGAATGTTAGAGACTTGAGGGGAAGGGCTATTAGACTCTAATGATGGATGAAAAAAATAATCTTCTAAAATTCATACACTAGACAGCAAAGTACTCTGTGTATAATGTATAGTGCATTGTTTGGGAAACAGCTAAAATAGAGCAATTTAAATTGCAGATGCAATATTACCAACTAATTTGTCTAGTTTTGCCCTACCAATGAAAACAGTCCCAAACAAAGCCAAAACAGAGCCATTGCAAGTTTTTCTTCCTGAATGAATCAGTGGCTTTGAACAAACCACCTGAGGGAATGATTCAATGACTCAATCAATTAAAGGTGCCATAGAATGCATTGAGAGAATATTTTAAATTGTTCTCTGATATCTACAGAGAAGGTATATGGCATAGGAACGGGCAAAAAATCTCCAGAAATGGTTTTACAGGTCCATTTACAACCCTAGGATTTGTCCCTAGAATGAAATGCTCTGTTATTGCCTTATTTGGAAGCTTCATGAATATTAATGAGCTCTGCTCTGATTGGCTGTTTCACAGAGCTGCTCATCTCTATAGCTGGCACATTGATAAAAATATATATTTAATTAGGAGCTCTAGCCGCTTTTAATATGTGGTTTGTTGAATCTGCCGTTTTGAATCGCCGACATTTTAGTCTCATTACTCTGTGATCGCATGTGCTCTGTGTAAAGTTATAATGCAGAGGAAGTGCTTACGTTACTTACACACAAGTTCAGCTGCCTGTCAGTGATACTCAGGATCTGTAAATCATTCACCATCATCAGCGCAGTTATTTCTCCATCATTCACCATCATCAGCGCAGTCATCTCTGTTTATGTGGTAAGTGAAATCTTATGTACTGCAATGTAACAGGCTAGCGCTAGCATTAAGCTAAACATGTCCCTTCAGTGGCTTGCCTTGTTTTACTGATGTACTGACGTTACCAATGATTGGGCGATGCAAATGTTGGGGGCGTAACTATTAACGATCCCGGGGATGTTGCATAACAGTCGGTGTTATGTTGGAATTGACCTATTTTTCGGTGGTCTTTTGCAAACACTAGATTTATATAAGAAGGAGGAAACGATGGTGTTTGAGACTAATGGTATGTCATGTCCATGTACTGAACTGTTATTATTTAACTATTCCAAGGTAAACACAGTTTTCCATTCTATGGCACTATGTAAGTTGTTTTCAGTGCCCTTAAGAGAAAATAAAAACGGCAAGCAGTGGCTGAACGCTAACTCCAGCCTCACGTGTTTTTCTTAGAAAATATAAGTAATATATAACAGACAGCTTTAAGACAGCTAACTTGTTTAGTTTCTGAACAAATCGTATAAATGAATTATTCAATGACTCACTCAAAAAGACATTACCTTGTTTCATTCCTGAATGTTTGAACAAACTGAGTCAAAGACTCACTGATTCAATCTTAAAGAGTCACTTTTGTTCCTGAATGAATCACATTGGTTGGGTCATTCAGTGACTCACTTATAAAGACTTGTTTGTCAAAGTAGTTTGTCAACCTGCTGCTTCCTAACTGAACACAATTATATTGCAAATGCATTCATTGAAAAGGAACTCCAGGTATTAAAGACTCTTACTTACATATGCAGTAGAAACCCTGTGAAAGATTTATGTTATTTAAAAAATCACATCGTTTTATACATATTTTGGACTACACTCTTAAAAATAAAGGTGCTTCACGATGCCATAGAAGAACCTTTTTTGTCTAAATGGTTCTATAAAGAACCTTTAACATCTGAAGAACCTCTCTGTTTCACAAAATGTTCTTTGTGGGGAAAGAAGGTTCTTCAGATTATAAAAAGGTAAGAAAGAGATGGTTCTTTGAAGAACCTTTGACTGAATCGTTCTTTGTGGAACCAAAAATTGCTCTTCTATGGCATCGCTGTGAAGAACCTTTTAAAACACCTTTATTTTTAAGAGTGTATGTCAAATGGTTGCATTCGGTGAGCTGGCACTACCTGTTGCTATTTTTAACACAACATTACATCGCTTACAGGTGGCGATGGATATAAGCGCCGTACGGAGGCCGTACCATCGAAGAAGTCTAAATGCCTCGGATATCGAGTAAAATCCACACCGAGAAACTCCATCAGCGGCTGCGGCATCATGACAAGCATCAACATGTTTACATCCTGCCAGGATGGCATCTAGCATTTCTTGTCTCTGCCGTTTGTAAGCTCTTTCAGTAGCTGTGGTCTACTAAAAGCCTCAAAGGCATCAGGGCTAAAGTGGGAAGTACAAAGACGCGTGTCTTTAGGAGGTTTTATTCATCCACAAGAAACAGGTAGCACCAGTAGCTCACCGAGTGCAACCATTTGACGTCATCAAAATAATGGCACCCCCCATAATCATTTATAAAATTTATATGTATAAAATTTTTTTTTTTAAATAACGTAAATCTTGTATGGGTTTTCTACTACATATTTCAGTAAGAGACATCATTTATGTTATATTAAGCCATACAAGTCTTAATACCCAGGGTTCTTTTTAAATTTCACGTGTTTTAATTTTCTTACCTGTGACAAGGAAAGTACATCGGCCAGCTCCTGCTTCGTTTTTGATGTCACAAGTGTAGGCACCATAGCCTTCACGGTTGAGGGCCCTTACGTGGTATTCCGTCTCGTCCCGAGTATGCAACTGGCCCACTGTTAGCAGTCTGGTGCCCAGCTTCCATTCATAATCCAGTACTTTTGAGGGGTGTGCACGTAAGACCCTGCAGCTCAGTGAGAACGGCCGGCCCAGACCCTGCCTGATCTCTGTATACACCGGCTCCACCACAGGAGGATCTGAAAATAGACACACATTCTTATTAGACACAAAGCACATATTTACACAGGCGTTTAGTGGAGTCAATAAAACCAACACAATTGAGAAACCTGGAAATTTGGAGAGGTATGAACTTACGTGACTGAATGAGAAATAAAACTGTGTTAATATTAAGATTAATTCACAAAATCAACACTTTTTATGGTATAGTGGACTGTGAGTGACAGGAACCACAAAGTTGCTTCTCAAAGACTTCTTAAAAGCAGTCATTTTGGTTTGCGTTTTGTGCTATTGCTGTACCAACATCACAGATGGATTTGAAAGTTTTATACTCACTGCGAAGCAGCAAAACAGCAGCAAAAAAGGGAAAAAATGCTGACTCATCCTCTCATAAGAGGGTGACCTGTCATGAATCAGTGATTCATAGTGTTGCAAGCCAACACGCACACATACACCATGATGCACACCATCAGAGAGCACAGCCCTGGGAGAGCATCATCAAACATAACATGATGTCCTTAGAAGGGCGCTGGCATCTGCACAGCGTTTGCACTTTTTCTGTCTGATTTGGAGAATCTTTCCATTACTGTAGTGCACAGCACTTCTATTAATGTCCGCTGAGAGTCATGCGCTCTTACAGAAAGAGCTTGATGCACAGAATTCACACACCACATTCTGCTTTTACTCTTCAATCACATATATACTACCCCACCTCTGTGTAAGATGCAATATGTATTTATAGTCTGGACATTTTCAGTAGCCCCAAAAGCACACTTTAAAGGATTAGTTCACTTCCAGAATAATCATTTCCTGATCATTTACCTACCCACATGTCATCCAAGATGTTCTTTCTTTCTTCAGTTGAAAAGAAATTAAGGTTTTTGAGGAAAACATTTCAAGATTTTTCTCCATATAATAGACTTCAATGGTGGCCAATGGGTTGAAGGTACACATTTTAGATTCAATGCAGCTTCGAAGGGCTCTACATGATCCCAGCGGAGGAATCAGGGTTTTATCTAATGAAACAATCAGTCATAATCATGTCTGAAAATTCAAGTGCGATAAGTTCTTCATCTGTGTACTCAAAAGGTTCAAAAGGTATGGTACGGTGAAAAACATTCCCATTTTCGCTTTCAACTTCAAAATTATCCAACATCATTGTTTTACCTTTTTTTGTAAGTGTGTTTGACTTTCTTTGCATATTTGCTTTGTAAACACTGGGTCAGTACTTCAGCCTACATCACACATGGCCTTTCAGATGTGACCACATAATGCTAATGAAGTTGAGCTAGTGCAAGATGAGCATTTGTGGTTAAAAAGTATAAAAATTGTATTTCTTTTTAGAAAATGACCAATTGTTTTGATAGATAAGACCCTCATTCCTTGGCTGGGATTGTGAAGAGCCCTTTGAAGCTGCACTGAAACTGCAGTTTGAAGCTTCAACCCGTTGGCCACTATTGAAGTCTACTATATGGAGAAAAATCCTGTAATGTTTTCATCAAAAACCCTATTTCTTTGCGACTGAAGGGAGAAAGACTTGAGCATCTTGGATGAGATTGAGGTGAGTAAATTATCAAGAATTTTTTATTCTGGAAGTGAAGTATTCCTTTAAAGAAGCATGAATTTCATTGCACAAAAACTTTTCAGAGCAATTTTCAAAACGACTTTTAACCAAATGGTGAAGAAGAAAAAAATAAACTAAAATAAAAATACATGATTTGAACATTGACTGATACACTCAAGTAAGACAATTGATTTTCTCCCAAAAAAAAAAGGTGAAAAAGTGAAAGTGAACACTTCATTCATCATAGCTGTTGCTATAGCCCTGCAATAACATCTTCTCCAAAAATGAATTTGACCATTTTTCTTGAATTTTTTTCATCTGTATGGTTATCTAGGATGTCTTCAGTAGATGAATAGAGCTGTACAGGCAAAACAGAGATGCGGTCCAGTAATTCAGACTATTCACTCTTCACTGTGTGCTACACAAAGTACCCCTCCATCTCAAACCCACAGTGACAATCATTTGCAGCACGCTCATCTCAGTTCAATTTCCTATACTCGCATAGAACAGCACATATTTCCCCGTCTAAAAGTGCTGGAATTCAAAAAGGAAAGCAAACTTACTGTACAAGACATAGATTGAATCTATGCTTCTCATAGTTTTAAAGACACAAAATCATACTTAAATTAAATTAAATTAAACATTTTTTTTTAAATTATTATTAGTTTTATTTTTCGATGAGTACAGTGAATTAGAGAGTGAAGGAAAAACAGTCTTAAGTATTCCAGATTATGCCGGCTCATGAAGTTAGTAAAGAAAATGACATCTGATCTGTAGTAATAAAGTAGTAATAAAGAATAAGCATGCCCAAACTGGTACTGTATATAAAAATGAGACATGCACTGTAAATGGATATTCATATACCCATAATACATTACTGCATGCTATACAAGTATATTTACATAAATACAAACACTACTACAAACACAAACACTACTACAAATACTACTCATAAACACAGTGGGGTGCAAAAGTCTGAATTCACATAAAAAAAAAAAAAAAAAAAAACTTAGAAATAAACAATGTTTTAAGATTTTTAAAAAGAAAAACAAAGAAACAACATGAAAGAAATGAGAGATATTTCAGTTTCTGCACTGTCTAGGTTGCTAATCAAATAAGTACACTGCCATTCAAAAAGGCTGTGTTTATTTGATAAAAATACAGAAGAGACAGTAATATTGTGAAATATTATTGCAATTTAAAAGTGTGGTTTTCTATTTTAATATGCTTTTAAATAAAATTTATTCCGGTGATGCAAAACTGAATTTTCAGCATCATCACTCCAGTCTTCAGTGTCAAATTATTCTTCAGAAATCAGTCTATTATTATCAATGTTGGAAACAGTCAGTGCTGCTTTTTTTTGGAACCTGTGATATTTTTTTCAGGATTATTTGATGAATAAAACATTATAAAAACAGCATTTATTAAAAATAGAAATCTTTTGTAACAATATAAAATTTTTCTTTCTATCTTTCTTTGAAAGAAAATAATACTTTTATTTAGCAGGGATGTGTTAAATTGATAAAAAGTGATAGTAAAGACTTATATTGTTAGAAAAGATTGTTATTTTGAATAAATTATGGTGCTTTTTTTACTTTTTATTTATTAAAGAATCCTGAACAAAATATCAAGCAGCATAATATATCAGCATAATAAAACGATTTCTGAAGGATCGTGTTACAGTAAAGACTGGAGGAATGTCTGATGAAAATTCTGCTTTAAATCACAGAAATTAATTATACTTTAAAGTAAATTTTTGATCAAATAAATAGAATTTGGATGAGCACAAAAGACTATTTAAAAAAAAAAAAAAAATCTTACTGATGCCAAACTTTTGAATGGCAGTGTACATTCTTAACACTCCTTGTCAGATGTTCTTCCACTGAAACACAAAACATTCTTTGGTTCATTGTGAAATCACACTGATAGACATGACCATTAGATTTTGCACAAGCTTATGTAGTTTAGAAAATTGTCAGTTGATCTTTTTATACAAGCTGACAATACAATTTGTAATGACTAATGAAACAAAATGCAATTGTATTAAATAAATAATAAAAGAACAAAATATGAGCATTTTCTCTAGTGTTAACACAAAAAAGCTCTATGCTTTCTAAGTTGAAATAAACATCATTTTTTAGAAAACGAATGAGAGAAAGAAAAATAGAGAGAATGAGTGGACTGAAGCGTGTTTTATGAAATAACAAGAACAAGCTTTAGGAATCATGCCATTTAGAGAAAAGCTTTCTAAAAAAAACTGGTTCCCTCTCAGTCGGTCTCTACGACGTCACGTCGGAGACCGACGAATTGGGATATCGCTTTAGAGATACCAATCCTCTTCGTGTGTAAACTAAACGAGCCAATGCACATTGGCATGCATGATTGCATCCAGCTGTCGCTGATCACAGCGTGAGCATAAATACACAGCAGGTGCAATGCATAGACAGCATTTCGCATCGGAGCCGATCTTTCCATGAGAGACGCAACGAGCCATTCTTCATACAAGAACTCTTCACTGCGGTGTTGGCGGTACGGCGCGTCAGCGGTGGTGGTCTCCTGTGGGTGGAAAAAGCGCGCAGTCAAGGATTGCACTACCTGCCTTCTGTGTCGCAGCGGCCATCTCCCCTGTGTGCTTCAGCACTGAGCAGTTTCTAAAAGAGTATCACGGGTGAACGTCTTTTTAAAGACGAGGTGTTTGAAACACAATGCCGTTTCACCCGTGCGTTTCTGGATGCGGTCGTTACCTGGCGCCAGGTGATGGTCACGATCGCTGTCTGACGTGTCTGGGTATCGAGCACGCTCAGGCGGCGTTTGTGGATGAGTCATGCCGTCATTGCGGCGGCATGTCCATCACGGAGCTGCGGACCAGACTCCGCTTCCTGCAAAGGGGCGGGGTGCCAGTTCCTCTGCCCAGATCTACCGTTCCCCCCGGCAAACGCCGGGGGGACTCTACCTCTGGCAGAGGGCTGACTGGTCTGACGGTGACGGTGGGGAATTTCCCGGCGGATGATCCGCTGGGGGTTCCTCCTTCCACCGACAGCCCGTTCCATCTGGAGCTCCCAGAAGAGTGTTCGGGTCTTCCTCGTGAGGCACCGCTCATTACTTTTGGGGCTCCCCCTGACGACCGGATGTCTATCGCTGCATCGGGGGGTGAGCCAGACTTCTCGGGGGAGGACGATTCCGGATCGCTGCCGTCCACTGGGCGGTCAGCGGTGCCGGATACCGACCCCGAGATGATGGCTATGCTTTCCCGGGCCGCCGAGAGGGTAGGGCTTGAATGGAACCCTCCATCACGTCCCGACCCCTCTCGGCTGGATGACTGGTATCTTGGGGTGGCCCGCGCTGGTTCTCAGCGTCCCACCCCAGTGCCCTTCTTCCCGGAGGTGCATGATGAGCTTACTGGGACGTGGACGGCACCTTTTACTGCCAGAAACCGCTCCAGTGGCACGTCCTCCCTCACCACCCTTGATGGCGGACCAGCGCGGGGGTACGCGGCTGTCCCGCCGGTGGAGCGTGCGGTGGCGATGCAATTGTGTCCCGGCGCCGCTTCCACTTGGCGGGGCAACCCGTTGCTCCCCTCCCGGGCCTGTAGGCACTCGTCGGCTCTGATCGGCAGTGCCTACACGGCTTGTGGCGCTGCTGGCTCCGCCCTACACGCTATGGCGTTGTTACAGGTCCATCAGGCCCAGGCACTGAAGGACCTGTACGAGGGTGGTCACGACCCGGAAGTTCTACGTGAACTCCGTATCGCTACGGACCTCGCGCTACGAGCGACGAAGGTTACGGCGCGGTCTCTGGGTCGTGCGATGTCCACGATGGTGGTCCAGGAACGCCATCTCTGGCTGTGTCTGGCCGACATGAGGGAAGCAGACAAGGTCAGGTTCCTGAATGCCCCCGTGTCCCAGACCGGCCTCTTCGGCGACGCGGTCGAAAACTTCGCCCAGCAGTTTTCGGCCGCCCAGAAGCAGACTGAGGCCATCAGTCATATCTTGCCCCGGCGTGCTCCCGCTGCTGCCTCCACCCAGCCGCCGGCGGCACCTCGGTCTGCTCGTCGCCGAGGGCGGCCCCCTGCCTCCGCCCCCGCTCCACAGCAGCCTGCGCAGCAGCCTTCACGGCGGCGCCGTGGAGCCGGTCCCAGGGCGGCCGCCCCGCCCGTCCAGGCTCCCACCAAGACCAGTGGGAAACGCAAGAACAAGCGTCCCTGAGACGGGCGACCCAGAGATGGAGGAAGCTGCTCTTCGGGAGATGGTGATCGCACCACTCCCTCCCCCGGAGGAGGGCCGGGCGGAGAATCTTTTGTTTCCCTTAAAAAAGTTTCTTTTAAGAAACCCGTCATCGGCCTCACGGCCGGTGACACCCAAATTTTCAATAAAAGAGCAGTTTCTACTATCTCTGGGTCCCCAGAGGGGACAGCGGGTGTTGCACGGGTTAGCCCCGGGCTTCACCCACTCTCCCCTCCCGCCAGCAAATGGCGCTGGGCGGTTGGAGAGTGCGGTAAGACGGACTACTCACGCACCAGCTGCCAGAACGCAGGTAAATGTCTTGCACACACCACACACAGACACTCTGACCCCGCTTCGGACCGGCATAGAGACGCCCGAGCGGGGTCCCTGCGTTCCACTTCGCTGCCCCCCCGCGGGTACGTCAGTGGTCCCGCTGGTCCCTCTTGTACGTTGGCTGGGGGCCTGGAGAGGGCTTCCCAGTCCGTCTTGCTGGCTCCTCCGGACCATCAGGCTCGGCTACGCGATTCAGTTCGCCCGGCGTCCGCCTCGGTTCAGGGGCATCCACTTCACTACAGTGAAAGTAGCAGATGCCCCTGTCCTTCGGGCAGAGATTGCTACCTTGCTGGCGAAGAAAGCAATAGAGCCGGTCCCTCTAGCCGATATGAAGACAGGGTTTTACAGTCCCTACTTCATAGTACCCAAGAAAAGCGGTGGTTTACGACCGATCCTGGACCTGCGCATCTTGAATCGAGCTCTTCACAAGCTACCTTTCAAAATGCTCACACAAAAACACATCCTCAGATGTGTTCGTCCCCAGGATTGGTTCGCAGCGATCGACCTGAAGGACGCGTACTTTCATGTCTCGATCCTTCCGCGCCACAGACCATTTCTGCGGTTCGCGTTCGAAGGCAGAGCATATCAGTACAAGGTCCTGCCCTTCGGGCTGTCCCTCTCCCCCCGTGTCTTCACGAAAGTCGCGGAGGCGGCCCTTGTTCCCCTCAAGGAACAGGGCGTTCGTATCCTCAACTACCTCGACGACTGGCTGATACTAGCACACTCTCGAGAGCAGTTATGCGAACACAGGGACCTGGTGTTGGCACACCTCGCCCGCTTGGGCCTTCGGGTCAACTGGGAAAAGAGCAAACTCTCCCCCATGCAGAGGATCTCTTTTCTTGGTGTGGAACTGGACTCGGTCAGCCAAACAGCTCGCCTCACGCAAGAGCGGGCTCAGTCGGTGCTGAACTGCTTGAATACGTTCAAGAGCAGAGAAGTGGTCCCACTGAAACAGTTTCAGAGGCTCCTGGGGCATATGGCAGCAGCTACGGCAGTTTTACCGCTTGGCCTGCTCCATATGAGACCACTTCAGCACTGGCTTCGTGGCCGAGTCCCGAGGAGAGCGTGGCAGCGCGGCACTCTCCGGGTCAAAGTAACCTCGGCCTGTCGCCTAACCTTCACCCCGTGGTCAGACCTAGCTTTTCTTCGGGCAGGAGTTCCCTTAGAACAGGTCTCCAGGCACGCTGTGGTACACACGGATGCCTCCACCACCGGTTGGGGAGCCACGTACAACGGGCAGGCAGTGTCGGGGGTTTGGACGAGCCCCCAGCTACACTGGCACATCAACTGCCTAGAGCTGCTGGCAGTACGCCTTGCCTTGAACCGTCTCAAAGGGCGCCTTCGAGGCAAACACGTGCTGGTCCGTACGGACAACACTGCGACCGTTGCGTACATCAACCGACAAGGTGGTCTACGCTCCCGTCGCATGTCACAGCTCGCCCGTTCTCTCCTCCTCTGGAGTCAGAAGCATCTGAGGTCGCTTCGTGCCATTCACATTCCGGGTTTGCTCAACCGTGCAGCCGACGAGCTCTCACGAGCTGCGCTTCCCGGAGAGTGGAGACTCCATCCCCAGTCGGTCCAGCTGATCTGGAGACGTTTCGGGAAAGCTCAGGTAGACCTGTTTGCTTCTCCAGAGACGTCCCACTGCCAGCTCTTTTACTCCCTGACCGAGGGTACACTCGGCACGGACTCCCTGGCATGCAGCTGGCCACGGGGCCTTCGCAAGTATGCGTTTCCCCCAGTGAGCCTTCTCGCACAGACACTGTGCAAGGTCAGGGAGGACGAGGAGCAGGTCCTGTTAGTGGCGCCTTACTGGCCTACTCGGACCTGGTTCCCAGAACTGATGCTCCTCGCGACAGCCCCTCCCTGGCGGATTCCTCTGAGGAAGGATTTACTGACTCAGAGACGGGGCACCCTGTGGCACCCGCGTCCAGACCTCTGGAAACTACATGTCTGGTCCCTGGACGGGACGCGGAGGTTCTGAGTGATCTACCCCAAGGAGTGGTAGACACCATCACTTCGGCGAGAGCTGCATCCACGAGACATGCTTACGCCTTGAAGTGGAACCTGTTCGTCGAATGGGCTTTCTCAAGAAATGAGGATCCCCGAAGATGCTCGGTCGGAGTCGTGCTTACCTTTTTGCAGCAAGGGTTGGAGCGTAGGCTGTCACCCTCCACCCTTAAGGTCTATGTAGCCGCTATTTCTGCAAACCATGACCCCGTTGAAGGAAGGTCAGTAGGTAGGCACGACCTGGTCGTCAGGTTTCTCAGGGGAGCCAGGAGGTTAAATCCTCCTAGGCCCCCCTCCGTACCCTCTTGGGACCTGTCTCTGGTGCTCACAGCACTACAGCGGGTCCCCTTTGAGCCTTTACAGTCAGTCGAGCTGAAGTATCTCTCTATGAAGACTCTGCTCCTGCTGGCATTGGCCTCCATCAAGAGGGTAGGGGACCTGCAGGCGTTTTCGGTCGACGATTCGTGCCTTCAGTTCGGGCCGGCAGATTCCCAGGTAACCCTGAGGCCCCGGCCTGGCTACGTGCCCAAGGTTCCCACTACTCCCTTCAGGGACCAAGTGGTGAGCCTGCAAGCGCTGCCCCCGGAGGAGGCAGACCCAGCCCTAGCTTTGCTTTGTCCCGTCCGAGCATTAAGATGCTACGTCGACCGGACGCAAAGCTTCAGGACCTCAGATCAGCTCTTTATTTGTCACGGAGGACGGCAGAAGGGGAAGGCCGTCTCCAAGCAGAGGATGGCACACTGGATAGTGGATGCCATCGCCTTGGCTTATCAAGCTCAGGGCGTGCCCTGCCCGCTCAGGTTGCGAGCTCACTCTACTAGGAGTATTGCATCCTCCTGGGCGCTGGCTCGTGGCGCCTCGCTATCTGACATTTGTAGAGCTGCGGGTTGGGCGACCCCTAACACGTTCGCTAGGTTTTATAGCCTTCGTGTAGAGCCAGTCTCCTCCTGTGTTCTCACCTCAAACGGGTAGAAGCACTGAGAGGCACTGGCTCAGGTCGGCTTGCTATCTTCTCCAGAGTGTCCATGAAGACCCTGTCGAGTCCTCCTTCCTCGGCTCCAGACGTAGCGGAGCGTCTAGGCGCCAGGCCTCTCTCGATGAATCTTTAGAACCGATAGAAGGCTTAGGATACATGAGAGACTTAAGTGAATCCCATATGTCTTCCACGGTACCCACAGAGGCCGTGTTTCCCCGGTAACCTTCTACCATCTTCACGAGGGTTCAATCACCTCCATTCTTCCATATGTCCTAATTGAGCCATATGCGTATTGCTCCGAACCTCCTCCGGGATGGGTGGGAGCTCCGCACGTTCCCAGTGCTCCAGCTTCACTAAGTAGGTAGTGCTATGTTATACAGTGACTGGTCTTTTCTGATCCGCCCTTGGCCTTAGCAAAAATTGGAGGCCAGGTGGCTTGCTCAGGACACTGGAGGGGGGCAGCAGCTGCGGCGCTTTGCTAGGGATCCCAATTCGTCGGTCTCCGACGTGACGTCGTAGAGACCGACTGAGAGGGAACGTCTTGGTTACGTATGTAACCCTCGTTCCCTGAAGGAGGGAACGGAGACGTCACGTCCCGTCGCCTCAGCTGCTGTACCACCGCTGTGCGGCCGGACCCAAGCTCGGCTCCTCAGCGAAATCCTGTCTATGCATTGCACCTGCTGTGTATTTATGCTCACGCTGTGATCAGCGACAGCTGGATGCAATCATGCATGCCAATGTGCATTGGCTCGTTTAGTTTACACACGAAGAGGATTGGTATCTCTAAAGCGATATCCCAATTCGTCGGTCTCCGACGTGACGTCTCCGTTCCCTCCTTCAGGGAACGAGGGTTACATACGTAACCAAGACGTTTATATTACACAATTCTATTTATATCTCACAATTTTGAGTTTATATCACAAAATTCTAAGTTTATATCCCACAATTCTGAGTTTATATCACAAAATTCTAAGTTTATATCTTTTAATTCTGAGTTTATAATTTACAATTCTCTTTATATCTTGCAATTCTGTTCATATCTTGCAATGCTGAATTTATATTTGACAGTTCTGGGTTTATATCACAAAATTTTAAGTTTATATCACACAATTCTGAGTTTATACTTCACAATTCTGTTTATATCTCACAATTTTGAGTTTATATCACAAAATTCTAAGTTTATATCTGTTAATTCTGAGTTTATACTTCACAATTCTATTTATATCTCACAATTCTGAGTTTATATCACGAAATTCTAAGTTTATATCTTTTAATTCTGAGTTTATACTTCAATATTCTATTTATATCTCACAATTTTGAGTTTATATCACAAAATTCTAAGTTTATATCTGTTAATTCTGAGTTTATACTTCACAATTCTGTTTATATCCCACAATTCTGAGTTTATATCACACAATTCTAAGTTTATATATTTTAATTCTGAGTTTATACTTTACAATTCTCTTTATATCTTGCAATTCTGTTCATATCTTGCAAAGCTGAATTTATATCTCAAAATTCTGAGTTTATATCACAAAATTCTAAGTTTATATCAGTTAATTCTGAGTTCATACTTCACAATTCTGTTTACATCCCACAATTCTGAGTTTATATCACACAATTCTAAGTTTATGTCTTTTAATTCTGAGTTTATACTTTACAATTCTCTTTTTATCTTGCAATTCTGTTCATATCTTGCAATGCTGAATTTGTATTTGACAGTTCTGGGTTTATATCCCACAATTCTGAATTTATACTTTCAATTCTGTTTATATCTTGCAATTCTGTTCATATCTTGCAAAGCTGAATTTATATCTCAAAATTCTGAGTTTATATCACAAAATTCTAAGTTTATATCTGTTAATTCTGAGTTCATACTTCACAATTCTCTTTTTATCTTGCAATTCTCTTCATATCTTGCAATGCTGAATTTATATTTGACAGTTCTGGGTTTATATCACACAATTCTAAGTTTATATCAGTTAATTTTGAGTTCATACTTCACAATTCTCTTTTTATCTTGCAATTCTCTTCATATCTTGCTATGCTGAATTTATATTTGACAGTTCTGGGTTTATATCACACAATTCTAAGTTAATATCAGTTAATTCTGAGTTCATACTTCACAATTCTGTTTACATCCCACAATTCTGAGTTTATACTTCACAATTCTGTTTATATCCAACAATTCTGAGTTTATATCACACAATTCTAAGTTTATATCACACAATTCTGAGTTTATATCACAAAATTCTAGGTTTATATCTGTTAATTCTGAGTTTATACTTCACAATTCTGTTTATATCCCACAATTCTGAGTTTATACTTTACAATTCTCTTTATATCTTGCAATTCTGTTCATATCTTGCAATGCTGAATTTATATTTGACAGTTCTGGGTTTATATCACTAAATTTTAAGTTTATATCCAAGAATTCTGAGTTTATATTACACAATTCTATTTATATCTCACAATTTTGAATTTATATCACAAAATTCTAAATTTATATCCCACAATTTTGATTTTTTTATCACACATTTCTGAGTTTATACTTCACAATTCTGTTTATATCTTGCAATTCTGTTCATATCTTGCAAAGCTGAATTTATATCTCAAAATTCTGAGTTTATATCCCAGTATTCTGAGTTTTTATCACAAAATTCTAAGTTTATATCCCACAATTCTGAGTTTATATCACAAAATTCTAAGTTCATATCTTTTAATTCTGAGTTTATACTTCACAATTCTATTTATATCTCACAATTATATTTATATCTCACAATTCTGAGTTTATATCACGAAATTCTAAGTTTATATCTGTTAATTCTGAGTTTATACTTCAATATTCTATTTATATCTCACAATTTTGAGTTTATATCACAAAATTCTAAGTTTATATCTGTTAATTCTGAGTTTATACTTCACAATTCTGTTTATATCCCACAATTCTGAGTTTATATCACACAATTCTAAGTTTATATATTTTAATTCTGAGTTTATACTTCATAATTCTGTTTATATCTCACAATTTTGAGTTTATATCACAAAATTCTAGGTTTATATCTGTTAATTCTGAGTTTATACTTCACAATTCTGTTTATATCCCACAATTCTGAGTTTATACTTTACAATTCTCTTTATATCTTGCAATTCTGTTAATATCTTGCAAAGCTGAATTTATATTTGACAGTTCTGGGTTTATATCACACAATTCTAAGTTTATATCAGTTAATTCTGAGTTCATACTTCACAATTCTGTTTACATCCCACAATTCTGAGTTTATATCACACAATTCTAAGTTTATGTCTTTTAATTCTGAGTTTATACTTTACAATTCTCTTTTTATCTTGCAATTCTGTTCATATCTTGCAATGCTGAATTTGTATTTGACAGTTCTGGGTTTATATCCCACAATTCTGAATTTATACTTCACAATTCTGTTTATATCTTGCAATTCTGTTCATATCTTGCAAAGCTGAACTTATATCTCAAAATTCTGAGTTTATATCACAAAATTCTAAGTTTATATCTGTTAATTCTGAGTTCATACTTCACAATTCTGTTTATATCCCACAATTCTGAGTTTATATCACAAAAGTCTAAGTTTACATCTTTTAATTCGGAGTTTATACTTTACAATTCTCTTTATATCTTGCAATTCTGTTCATATCTTGCAGTGCTGAATTTATATTTGACAGTTCTGGGTTTATATCACAAAATTCTTAGTTTATATCACAAAATTCTAAGTTTATATCTTTTAATTCTGAGTTTATACTTCACAATTCCGTTTATATCCCACAATTCTGAGTTTATATCTGTTAATTCTGAGTTTATACTTCACAATTCTGTTTATATCCCACAATTCTGAGTTTATATCACTTAATTCTGAGTTTATAATTTACAATTCTCTTTATATCTTGTAATTCTGTTCCTATCTTGCAATGCTGATTTTATATTTGACAGTTCTGGGTTTATATCACAACATTTTAAGTTTATATCCCACAATTCTCAGTTTATATCACAAAATTCTGAGTTTATACTTCACAATTCTATTTATATCTCACAATTTTGAGTTTACATCACACAATTCTAAATTTATTTCTTTTAATTCTGAGTTTATACTTTACAATTCTGTTTATATCTTGCAATTCTGTTCATATCTTGCAATGCTGAATTTATATTTGACAGTTCTGGGTTTATATCACAAAATTTTAAGTTTATACCCCACAATTCTGAGTTTATATCACAAAATTCTAAGTTTACATCTTTTAATTTTGATTTTATACTTCACAATTCTATTTATATCTCACAATTTTGAGTTTATATCACAAAATTCTAAGTTTATATCTTTTAATTCTGAGTTTATACTTTACAATTCTCTTTATATCTTGCAATTCTGTTTATATCTTGCAAAGCTGAATTTATATTTCACAGTTCTGGGTTTATATCACAAAATTCTAAGTTTATATATTTTAATTCTGAGTTTATACTTCACAATTCTATTTATATCTCACAATTTTGAGTTTATATCACAAAATTCTAAGTTTATTTCTTTTAATTCTGAGTTTATACTTTACAATTCTGTTTATATCTTGCAATTCTGTTCATATCTTGCAATGCTGAATTTATATTTGACAGTTCTGGGTTTATATCACAAAATTTTAAGTTTATACCCCACAATTCTGAGTTTATATCACAAAATTCTAAGTTTACATCTTTTAATTTTGAGTTTATACTTCACAATTCTATTTATATCTCACAATTTTGAGTTTATATCACAAAATTCTAAGTTTAAATCCCACAATTCTGAGTTTATATCACAAAATTCTAAGTTTATATCTTTTAATTCTGAGTTTATACTTTACAATTCTCTTTATATCTTGCAATTCTGTTTATATCTTGCAATGCTGAATTTATATTTCACAGTTCTGGGTTTATATCACAAAATTCTAAGTTTATATCCCACAATTCTGAGTTTATACTTCACAATTCTGTTTATATCTTGCAATTCTGTTCATATCTTGCGAAGCTGAAGTTATATCTCAAAATTCTGAGTTTATATCACACAATTCTAAGTTTATATATTTTAATTCTGAGTTTATACTTCACAATTCTGTTTATATCTTGCAATTCTGTTCATATCTTGCAAAGCTGAACTTATATCTCAAAATTCTGAGTTTATATCACAAAATTCTAAGTTTATATCTGTTAATTCTGAGTTCATACTTCACAATTCTGTTTATATCCCACAATTCTGAGTTTATATCACAAAAGTCTAAGTTTACATCTTTTAATTCGGAGTTTATAATTTACAATTCTCTTTATATCTTGCAATTCTGTTCATATCTTGCAGTGCTGAATTTATATTTGACAGTTCTGGGTTTATATCACAAAATTCTTAGTTTATATCACAAAATTCTAAGTTTATATCTTTTAATTCTGAGTTTATACTTCACAATTCCGTTTATATCCCACAATTCTGAGTTTATATCTGTTAATTCTGAGTTTATACTTCACAATTCTGTTTATATCCCACAATTCTGAGTTTATATCACTTAATTCTGAGTTTATAATTTACAATTCTCTTTATATCTTGTAATTCTGTTCCTATCTTGCAATGCTGATTTTATATTTGACAGTTCTGGGTTTATATCACAACATTTTAAGTTTATATCCCACAATTCTCAGTTTATATCACAAAATTCTGAGTTTATACTTCACAATTCTATTTATATCTCACAATTTTGAGTTTACATCACACAATTCTAAGTTTATTTCTTTTAATTCTGAGTTTATACTTTACAATTCTGTTTATATCTTGCAATTCTGTTCATATCTTGCAATGCTGAATTTATATTTGACAGTTCTGGGTTTATATCACAAAATTTTAAGTTTATACCCCACAATTCTGAGTTTATATCACAAAATTCTAAGTTTACATCTTTTAATTTTGATTTTATACTTCACAATTCTATTTATATCTCACAATTTTGAGTTTATATCACAAAATTCTAAGTTTATATCTTTTAATTCTGAGTTTATACTTTACAATTCTCTTTATATCTTGCAATTCTGTTTATATCTTGCAAAGCTGAATTTATATTTCACAGTTCTGGGTTTATATCACAAAATTCTAAGTTTATATATTTTAATTCAGAGTTTATACTTCACAATTCTATTTATATCTCACAATTTTGAGTTTATATCACAAAATTCTAAGTTTATTTCTTTTAATTCTGAGTTTATACTTTACAATTCTGTTTATATCTTGCAATTCTGTTCATATTTTGCAATGCTAAATTTATATTTGACAGTTCTGGGTTTATATCACAAAATGTTAAGTTTATACCCCACAATTCTGAGTTTATATCACAAAATTCTAAGTTTACATCTTTTAACTTTGAGTTTATACTTCACAATTCTATTTATATCTCACAATTTTGAGTTTATATCACAAAATTCTAAGTTTAAATCCCACAATTCTGAGTTTATATCACAAAATTCTAAGTTTATATCTTTTAATTCTGAGTTTATACTTTACAATTCTCTTTATATCTTGCAATTCTGTTTATATCTTGCAATGCTGAATTTATATTTCACAGTTCTGGGTTTATATCACAAAATTCTAAGTTTATATCCCACAATTCTGAGTTTATACTTCACAATTCTGTTTATATCTTGCAATTCTGTTCATATCTTGCGAAGCTGAAGTTATATCTCAAAATTCTGAGTTTATATCACACAATTCTAAGTTTATATATTTTAATTCTGAGTTTATACTTCACAATTCTGTTTATATCTTGCAATTCTGTTCATATCTTGCAAAGCTGAACTTATATCTCAAAATTCTGAGTTTATATCACAAAATTCTAAGTTTATATCTGTTAATTCTGAGTTCATACTTCACAATTCTGTTTATATCCCACAATTCTGAGTTTATATCACAAAAGTCTAAGTTTACATCTTTTAATTCGGAGTTTATAATTTACAATTCTCTTTATATCTTGCAATTCTGTTCATATCTTGCAGTGCTGAATTTATATTTGACAGTTCTGGATTTATATCACAAAATTCTTAGTTTATATCACAAAATTCTAAGTTTATATCTTTTAATTCTGAGTTTATACTTCACAATTCCGTTTATATCCCACAATTCTGAGTTTATATCTGTTAATTCTGAGTTTATACTTCACAATTCTGTTTATATCCCACAATTCTGAGTTTATATCACTTAATTCTGAGTTTATAATTTACAATTCTCTTTATATCTTGTAATTCTGTTCCTATCTTGCAATGCTGATTTTATATTTGACAGTTCTGGGTTTATATCACAACATTTTAAGTTTATATCCCACAATTCTCAGTTTATATCACAAAATTCTGAGTTTATACTTCACAATTCTATTTATATCTCACAATTTTGAGTTTACATCACACAATTCTAAGTTTATTTCTTTTAATTCTGAGTTTATACTTTACAATTCTGTTTATATCTTGCAATTCTGTTCATATCTTGCAATGCTGAATTTATATTTGACAGTTCTGGGTTTATATCACAAAATTTTAAGTTTATACCCCACAATTCTGAGTTTATATCACAAAATTCTAAGTTTACATCTTTTAATTTTGATTTTATACTTCACAATTCTATTTATATCTCACAATTTTGAGTTTATATCACAAAATTCTAAGTTTATATCTTTTAATTCTGAGTTTATACTTTACAAATCTCTTTATATCTTGCAATTCTGTTTATATCTTGCAAAGCTGAATTTATATTTCACAGTTCTGGGTTTATATCACAAAATTCTAAGTTTATATATTTTAATTCAGAGTTTATACTTCACAATTCTATTTATATCTCACAATTTTGAGTTTATATCACAAAATTCTAAGTTTATTTCTTTTAATTCTGAGTTTATACTTTACAATTCTGTTTATATCTTGCAATTCTGTTCATATTTTGCAATGCTAAATTTATATTTGACAGTTCTGGGTTTATATCACAAAATGTTAAGTTTATACCCCACAATTCTGAGTTTATATCACAAAATTCTAAGTTTACATCTTTTAATTTTGAGTTTATACTTCACAATTCTATTTATATCTAACAATTTTGAGTTTATATCACAAAATTCTAAGTTTAAATCCCACAATTCTGAGTTTATATCACAAAATTCTAAGTTTACATCTTTTAATTTTGAGTTTATACTTCACAATTCTATTTATATCTCACAATTTTGAGTTTATATCACAAAATTCTAAGTTTAAATCCCACAATTCTGAGTTTATATCACAAAATTCTAAGTTTATATCTTTTAATTCTGAGTTTATACTTTACAATTCTCTTTATATCTTGCAATTCTGTTTATATCTTGCAATGCTGAATTTATATTTCACAGTTCTGGGTTTATATCACAAAATTCTAAGTTTATATCCCACAATTCTGAGTTTATACTTCACAATTCTGTTTATATCTTGCAATTCTGTTCATATCTTGCAAAGCTGAACTTATATCTCAAAATTCTGAGTTTATATCACAGAATTCTAAGTTTATATCTGTTAATTCTGAGTTCATACTTCACAATTCTGTTTATATCCCACAATTCTGAGTTTATACTTTACAATTCTCTTTATATCTTGCAATTCTGTTCGTATCTTGCAATGCTGAATTTATATTTGACAGTTCTGGGTTTATATCACAAAATTTTAATTTTATATCCAAGAATTCTGAGTTTATATTACACAATTCTATTTATATCTCACAATTTTGAGTTTATATCACAAAATTCTAAGTTTATATCCCACAATTCTGAGTTTATATCACAAAATTCATATCTTTTAATTCTGAGTTTATAATTTACAATTCTCTTTATATCTTGCAATTCTGTTCATATCTTGCAATGCTGAATTTATATTTGACAGTTCTGGGTTTATATCACAAAATTTTAAGTTTATATCACACAATTCTGAGTTTATACTTCACAATTCTGTTTATATCTCACAATTTTGAGTTTATATCACAAAATTCTAAGTTTATATCTGTTAATTCTGAGTTTATACTTCACAATTCTGTTTATATCTTGCAATTCTGTTCATATCTTGCAAAGCTGAATTTATATCTCAAAATTCTGAGTTTATATCACAAAATTCTAAGTTTATATCTGTTAATTCTGAGTTCATACTTCACAATTCTCTTTTTATCTTGCAATTCTCTTCATATCTTGCAATGCTGAATTTATATTTGACAGTTCTGGGTTTATATCACAAAATTCTAAGTTTATATCTTTTAATTCTGAGTTTATATCACAAAATTCTAAGTTTATATCTTTTAATTCTGAGTTTATACTTCACAATTCTATTTATATCTCACAATTCTGAGTTTATATCACAGAATTCTAAGTTTATATCTTTTAATTCTGAGTTTATACTTCACAATTCTATTTATATCTCACAATTCTATTTATATCTCACAATTCTGAGTTTATATCACGAAATTCTAAGTTTATATCTTTTAATTCTGAGTTTATACTTCAATATTCTATTTATATCTCACATTTTTGAGTTTATATCACAAAATTCTAAGTTTATATCTGTTAATTCTGAGTTTATACTTCACAATTCTGTTTATATCCCACAATTCTGAGTTTATATCACACAATTCTAAGTTTATATATTTTAATTCTGAGTTTATACTTTACAATTCTCTTTATATCTTGCAATTCTGTTCATATCTTGCAAAGCTGAATTTATATCTCAAAATTCTGAGTTTATATCACAAAATTCTAAGTTTATATCTGTTAATTCTGAGTTCATACTTCACAATTCTCTTTTTATCTTGCAATTCTCTTCATATCTTGCAATGCTGAATTTATATTTGACAGTTCTGGGTTTATATCACACAATTCTAAGTTTATATCAGTTAATTCTGAGTTCATACTTCACAATTCTGTTTACATCCCACAATTCTGAGTTTATATCACACAATTCTAAGTTTATGTCTTTTAATTCTGAGTTTATACTTTACAATTCTCTTTTTATCTTGCAATTCTGTTCATATCTTGCAATGCTGAATTTGTATTTGACAGTTCTGGGTTTATATCCCACAATTCTGAATTTATACTTATCAATTCTGTTTATATCTTGCAATTCTGTTCATATCTTGCAAAGCTGAATTTATATCTCAAAATTCTGAGTTTATATCACAAAATTCTAAGTTTATATCTGTTAATTCTGAGTTCATACTTCACAATTCTCTTTTTATCTTGCAATTCTCTTCATATCTTGCAATGCTGAATTTATATTTGACAGTTCTGGGTTTATATCACACAATTCTAAGTTTATATCAGTTAATTTTGAGTTCATACTTCACAATTCTCTTTTTATCTTGCAATTCTCTTCATATCTTGCTATGCTGAATTTATATTTGACAGTTCTGGGTTTATATCACACAATTCTAAGTTAATATCAGTTAATTCTGAGTTCATACTTCACAATTCTGTTTACATCCCACAATTCTGAGTTTATACTTCACAATTCTGTTTATATCCAACAATTCTGAGTTTATATCACACAATTCTAAGTTTATATCACACAATTCTGAGTTTATATCACAAAATTCTAAGTTTATATCTTTTAATTCTGAGTTTATACTTCACAATTCTATTTATATCTCACAATTTTGAGTTTATATCACAAAATTCTAGGTTTATATCTGTTAATTCTGAGTTTATACTTCACAATTCTGTTTATATCCCACAATTCTGAGTTTATACTTTACAATTCTCTTTATATCTTGCAATTCTGTTCATATCTTGCAATGCTGAATTTATATTTGACAGTTCTGGGTTTATATCACTAAATTTTAAGTTTATATCCAAGAATTCTGAGTTTATATTACACAATTCTATTTATATCTCACAATTTTGAATTTATATCACAAAATTCTAAATTTATATCCCACAATTTTGATTTTTTTTATCACACATTTCTGAGTTTATACTTCACAATTCTGTTTATATCTTGCAATTCTGTTCATATCTTGCAAAGCTGAATTTATATCTCAAAATTCTGAGTTTATATCCCAGTATTCTGAGTTTTTATCACAAAATTCTAAGTTTATATCCCACAATTCTGAGTTTATATCACAAAATTCTAAGTTCATATCTTTTAATTCTGAGTTTATACTTCACAATTCTATTTATATCTCACAATTCTATTTATATCTCACAATTCTGAGTTTATATCACGAAATTCTAAGTTTATATCTGTTAATTCTGAGTTTATACTTCAATATTCTATTTATATCTCACAATTTTGAGTTTATATCACACAATTCTAAGTTTATATCTGTTAATTCTGAGTTTATACTTCACAATTCTGTTTATATCCCACAATTCTGAGTTTATATCACACAATTCTAAGTTTATATATTTTAATTCTGAGTTTATACTTCATAATTCTGTTTATATCTCACAATTTTGAGTTTATATCACAAAATTCTAGGTTTATATCTGTTAATTCTGAGTTTATACTTCACAATTCTGTTTATATCCCACAATTCTGAGTTTATACTTTACAATTCTCTTTATATCTTGCAATTCTGTTAATATCTTGCAAAGCTGAATTTATATCTCAAAATTCTGAGTTTATATCACAAAATTCTAAGTTTATATCTGTTAATTCTGAGTTTATACTTCAATATTCTATTTATATCTCACAATTTTGAGTTTATATCACAAAATTCTAAGTTTATATCTGTTAATTCTGAGTTTATACTTCACAATTCTGTTTATATCCCACAATTCTGAGTTTATATCACACAATTCTAAGTTTATATATTTTAATTCTGAGTTTATACTTCATAATTCTGTTTATATCTCACAATTTTGAGTTTATATCACAAAATTCTAGGTTTATATCTGTTAATTCTGAGTTTATACTTCACAATTCTGTTTATATCCCACAATTCTGAGTTCATACTTCACAATTCTCTTTTTATCTTGCAATTCTCTTCATATCTTGCAATGCTGAATTTATATTTGACAGTTCTGGGTTTATATCACACAATTCTAAGTTTATATCAGTTAATTCTGAGTTCATACTTCACAATTCTGTTTACATCCCACAATTCTGAGTTTATATCACACAATTCTAAGTTTATGTCTTTTAATTCTGAGTTTATACTTTACAATTCTCTTTTTATCTTGCAATTCTGTTCATATCTTGCAATGCTGAATTTGTATTTGACAGTTCTGGGTTTATATCCCACAATTCTGAATTTATACTTATCAATTCTGTTTATATCTTGCAATTCTGTTCATATCTTGCAAAGCTGAATTTATATCTCAAAATTCTAAGTTTATATCCCACAATTCTGAGTTTATATCACAAAATTCTAAGTTTATATCTTTTAATTCTGAGTTTATAATTTACAATTCTCTTTATATCTTGCAATTCTGTTCATATCTTGCAATGCTGAATTTATATTTGACAGTTCTGGGTTTATATCACACAATTCTAAATTTATATCTGTTAATTCTGAGTTCATACTACATACTTCATAATTCATACTTTACAATTCTGTTTATATCCCACAATTTTGAGTTTATATCGCAAAATTCTAAGTTTATATCCCACATTTCTGAGTTTATACTTCACAATTCTGTTTATATCTTGCAATTCTGTTCATATCTTGCCAAGCTGAATTTATATCTCAAAATTCTGAGTTTATATCACACAATTCTAAGTTTATATCTTTTAATTCTGAGTTTATACTTCACAATTCTGTTTATATCTTGCAATTCTGTTCATATCTTGCAAAGCTGAACTTATATCTCAAAATTCTGAGTTTATATCACAAAATTCTAAGTTTATATCTGTTAATTCTGAGTTCATACTTCACAATTCTGTTTATATCCCACAATTCTGAGTTTATATCACAAAAGTCTAAGTTTACATCTTTTAATTCGGAGTTTATACTTTACAATTCTCTTTATATCTTGCAATTCTGTTCATATCTTGCAGTGCTGAATTTATATTTGACAGTTCTGGGTTTATATCACAAAATTCTTAGTTTAAATCACAAAATTCTAAGTTTATATCTTTTAATTCTGAGTTTATACTTCACAATTCCGTTTATATCCCACAATTCTGAGTTTATATCTGTTAATTCTGAGTTTATACTTCACAATTCTGTTTATATCCCACAATTCTGAGTTTATATCACTTAATTCTGAGTTTATAATTTACAATTCTCTTTATATCTTGTAATTCTGTTCCTATCTTGCAATGCTGATTTTATATTTGACAGTTCTGGGTTTATATCACAACATTTTAAGTTTATATCCCACAATTCTCAGTTTATATCACAAAATTCTGAGTTTATACTTCACAATTCTATTTATATCTCACAATTTTGAGTTTACATCGCAAAATTCTAAGTTTATATCCCACATTTCTGAGTTTATACTTCACAATTCTGTTTATATCTTGCAATTCTGTTCATATCTTGCCAAGCTGAATTTATATCTCAAAATTCTGAGTTTATATCACACAATTCTAAGTTTATATCTTTTAATTCTGAGTTTATACTTCACAATTCTGTTTATATCTTGCAATTCTGTTCATATCTTGCAAAGCTGAACTTATATCTCAAAATTCTGAGTTTATATCACAAAATTCTAAGTTTATATCTGTTAATTCTGAGTTCATACTTCACAATTCTGTTTATATCCCACAATTCTGAGTTTATATCACAAAAGTCTAAGTTTACATCTTTTAATTCGGAGTTTATACTTTACAATTCTCTTTATATCTTGCAATTCTGTTCATATCTTGCAGTGCTGAATTTATATTTGACAGTTCTGGGTTTATATCACAAAATTCTTAGTTTATATCACAAAATTCTAAGTTTATATCTTTTAATTCTGAGTTTATACTTCACAATTCCGTTTATATCCCACAATTCTGAGTTTATATCTGTTAATTCTGAGTTTATACTTCACAATTCTGTTTATATCCCACAATTCTGAGTTTATATCACTTAATTCTGAGTTTATAATTTACAATTCTCTTTATATCTTGTAATTCTGTTCCTATCTTGCAATGCTGATTTTATATTTGACAGTTCTGGGTTTATATCACAACATTTTAAGTTTATATCCCACAATTCTCAGTTTATATCACAAAATTCTGAGTTTATACTTCACAATTCTATTTATATCTCACAATTTTGAGTTTACATCACACAATTCTAAATTTATTTCTTTTAATTCTGAGTTTATACTTTACAATTCTGTTTATATCTTGCAATTCTGTTCATATCTTGCAATGCTGAATTTATATTTGACAGTTCTGGGTTTATATCACAAAATTTTAAGTTTATACCCCACAATTCTGAGTTTATATCACAAAATTCTAAGTTTACATCTTTTAATTTTGATTTTATACTTCACAATTCTATTTATATCTCACAATTCTGAGTTTATATCACAAAATTCTAAGTTTATATCCCACAATTCTGAGTTTATACTTCACAATTCTGTTTATGTTTCACAATTCTGAGTTTATATCACAAAATTCTAAGTTTACATCTTTTAATTTTGATTTTATACTTCACAATTCTATTTATATCTCACAATTTTGAGTTTATATCACAAAATTCTAAGTTTATATCTTTTAATTCTGAGTTTATACTTTACAATTCTCTTTATATCTTGCAATTCTGTTTATATCTTGCAAAGCTGAATTTATATTTGACAGTTCTGGGTTTATATCACAAAATTCTGAGTTTATATCACAAAAGTCTAAGTTTACATCTTTTAATTCGGAGTTTATAATTTACAATTCTCTTTATATCTTGCAATTCTGTTCATATCTTGCAGTGCTGAATTTATATTTGACAGTTCTGGGTTTATATCACAAAATTCTTAGTTTATATCACAAAATTCTAAGTTTATATCTTTTAATTCTGAGTTTATACTTCACAATTCCGTTTATATCCCACAATTCTGAGTTTATATCTGTTAATTCTGAGTTTATACTTCACAATTCTGTTTATATCCCACAATTCTGAGTTTATATCACTTAATTCTGAGTTTATAATTTACAATTCTCTTTATATCTTGTAATTCTGTTCCTATCTTGCAATGCTGATTTTATATTTGACAGTTCTGGGTTTATATCACAACATTTTAAGTTTATATCCCACAATTCTCAGTTTATATCACAAAATTCTGAGTTTATACTTCACAATTCTATTTATATCTCACAATTTTGAGTTTACATCACACAATTCTAAGTTTATTTCTTTTAATTCTGAGTTTATACTTTACAATTCTGTTTATATCTTGCAATTCTGTTCATATCTTGCAATGCTGAATTTATATTTGACAGTTCTGGGTTTATATCACAAAATTTTAAGTTTATACCCCACAGTTCTGAGTTTATATCACAAAATTCTAAGTTTACATCTTTTAATTTTGATTTTATACTTCACAATTCTATTTATATCTCACAATTTTGAGTTTATATCACAAAATTCTAAGTTTATATCTTTTAATTCTGAGTTTATACTTTACAATTCTCTTTATATCTTGCAATTCTGTTTATATCTTGCAAAGCTGAATTTATATTTCACAGTTCTGGGTTTATATCACAAAATTCTAAGTTTATATATTTTAATTCTGAGTTTATACTTCACAATTCTATTTATATCTCACAATTTTGAGTTTATATCACAAAATTCTAAGTTTATTTCTTTTAATTCTGAGTTTATACTTTACAATTCTGTTTATATCTTGCAATTCTGTTCATATTTTGCAATGCTAAATTTATATTTGACAGTTCTGGGTTTATATCACAAAATGTTAAGTTTATACCCCACAATTCTGAGTTTATATCACAAAATTCTAAGTTTACATCTTTTAATTTTGAGTTTATACTTCACAATTCTATTTATATCTCACAATTTTGAGTTTATATCACAAAATTCTAAGTTTAAATCCCACAATTCTGAGTTTATATCACAAAATTCTAAGTTTATATCTTTTAATTCTGAGTTTATACTTTACAATTCTCTTTATATCTTGCAATTCTGTTTATATCTTGCAATGCTGAATTTATATTTCACAGTTCTGGGTTTATATCACAAAATTCTAAGTTTATATCCCACAATTCTGAGTTTATACTTCACAATTCTGTTTATATCTTGCAATTCTGTTCATATCTTGCGAAGCTGAAGTTATATCTCAAAATTCTGAGTTTATATCACACAATTCTAAGTTTATATATTTTAATTCTGAGTTTATACTTCACAATTCTGTTTATATCTTGCAATTCTGTTCATATCTTGCAAAGCTGAACTTATATCTCAAAATTCTGAGTTTATATCACAAAATTCTAAGTTTATATCTGTTAATTCTGAGTTCATACTTCACAATTCTGTTTATATCCCACAATTCTGAGTTTATATCACAAAAGTCTAAGTTTACATCTTTTAATTCGGAGTTTATAATTTACAATTCTCTTTATATCTTGCAATTCTGTTCATATCTTGCAGTGCTGAATTTATATTTGACAGTTCTGGGTTTATATCACAAAATTCTTAGTTTATATCACAAAATTCTAAGTTTATATCTTTTAATTCTGAGTTTATACTTCACAATTCCGTTTATATCCCACAATTCTGAGTTTATATCTGTTAATTCTGAGTTTATACTTCACAATTCTGTTTATATCCCACAATTCTGAGTTTATATCACTTAATTCTGAGTTTATAATTTACAATTCTCTTTATATCTTGTAATTCTGTTCCTATCTTGCAATGCTGATTTTATATTTGACAGTTCTGGGTTTATATCACAACATTTTAAGTTTATATCCCACAATTCTCAGTTTATATCACAAAATTCTGAGTTTATACTTCACAATTCTATTTATATCTCACAATTTTGAGTTTACATCACACAATTCTAAGTTTATTTCTTTTAATTCTGAGTTTATACTTTACAATTCTCTTTATATCTTGCAATTCTGTTTATATCTTGCAAAGCTGAATTTATATTTCACAGTTCTGGGTTTATATCACAAAATTCTAAGTTTATATATTTTAATTCAGAGTTTATACTTCACAATTCTATTTATATCTCACAATTTTGAGTTTATATCACAAAATTCTAAGTTTATTTCTTTTAATTCTGAGTTTATACTTTACAATTCTGTTTATATCTTGCAATTCTGTTCATATTTTGCAATGCTAAATTTATATTTGACAGTTCTGGGTTTATATCACAAAATGTTAAGTTTATACCCCACAATTCTGAGTTTATATCACAAAATTCTAAGTTTACATCTTTTAATTTTGAGTTTATACTTCACAATTCTATTTATATCTCACAATTTTGAGTTTATATCACAAAATTCTAAGTTTAAATCCCACAATTCTGAGTTTATATCACAAAATTCTAAGTTTACATCTTTTAATTTTGAGTTTATACTTCACAATTCTATTTATATCTCACAATTTTGAGTTTATATCACAAAATTCTAAGTTTAAATCCCACAATTCTGAGTTTATATCACAAAATTCTAAGTTTATATCTTTTAATTCTGAGTTTATACTTTACAATTCTCTTTATATCTTGCAATTCTGTTTATATCTTGCAATGCTGAATTTATATTTCACAGTTCTGGGTTTATATCACAAAATTCTAAGTTTATATCCCACAATTCTGAGTTTATACTTCACAATTCTGTTTATATCTTGCAATTCTGTTCATATCTTGCAAAGCTGAACTTATATCTCAAAATTCTGAGTTTATATCACAAAATTCTAAGTTTATATCTGTTAATTCTGAGTTCATACTTCACAATTCTGTTTATATCCCACAATTCTGAGTTTATACTTTACAATTCTCTTTATATCTTGCAATTCTGTTCGTATCTTGCAATGCTGAATTTATATTTGACAGTTCTGGGTTTATATCACAAAATTTTAATTTTATATCCAAGAATTCTGAGTTTATATTACACAATTCTATTTATATCTCACAATTTTGAGTTTATATCACAAAATTCTAAGTTTATATCCCACAATTCTGAGTTTATATCACAAAATTCATATCTTTTAATTCTGAGTTTATAATTTACAATTCTCTTTATATCTTGCAATTCTGTTCATATCTTGCAATGCTGAATTTATATTTGACAGTTCTGGGTTTATATCACAAAATTTTAAGTTTATATCACACAATTCTGAGTTTATACTTCACAATTCTGTTTATATCTCACAATTTTGAGTTTATATCACAAAATTCTAAGTTTATATCTGTTAATTCTGAGTTTATACTTCACAATTCTGTTTATATCTTGCAATTCTGTTCATATCTTGCAAAGCTGAATTTATATTTCAAAATTCTGAGTTTATATCACAAAATTCTAAGTTTATATCTGTTAATTCTGAGTTCATACTTCACAATTCTCTTTTTATCTTGCAATTCTCTTCATATCTTGCAATGCTGAATTTATATTTGACAGTTCTGGGTTTATATCACAAAATTCTAAGTTTATATCTTTTAATTCTGAGTTTATATCACAAAATTCTAAGTTTATATCTTTTAATTCTGAGTTTATACTTCACAATTCTATTTATATCTCACAATTCTGAGTTTATATCACAGAATTCTAAGTTTATATCTTTTAATTCTGAGTTTATACTTCACAATTCTATTTATATCTCACAATTCTATTTATATCTCACAATTCTGAGTTTATATCACGAAATTCTAAGTTTATATCTTTTAATTCTGAGTTTATACTTCAATATTCTATTTATATCTCACATTTTTGAGTTTATATCACAAAATTCTAAGTTTATATCTGTTAATTCTGAGTTTATACTTCACAATTCTGTTTATATCCCACAATTCTGAGTTTATATCACACAATTCTAAGTTTATATATTTTAATTCTGAGTTTATACTTTACAATTCTCTTTATATCTTGCAATTCTGTTCATATCTTGCAAAGCTGAATTTATATCTCAAAATTCTGAGTTTATATCACAAAATTCTAAGTTTATATCTGTTAATTCTGAGTTCATACTTCACAATTCTCTTTTTATCTTGCAATTCTCTTCATATCTTGCAATGCTGAATTTATATTTGACAGTTCTGGGTTTATATCACACAATTCTAAGTTTATATCAGTTAATTCTGAGTTCATACTTCACAATTCTGTTTACATCCCACAATTCTGAGTTTATATCACACAATTCTAAGTTTATGTCTTTTAATTCTGAGTTTATACTTTACAATTCTCTTTTTATCTTGCAATTCTGTTCATATCTTGCAATGCTGAATTTGTATTTGACAGTTCTGGGTTTATATCCCACAATTCTGAATTTATACTTATCAATTCTGTTTATATCTTGCAATTCTGTTCATATCTTGCAAAGCTGAATTTATATCTCAAAATTCTGAGTTTATATCACAAAATTCTAAGTTTATATCTGTTAATTCTGAGTTCATACTTCACAATTCTCTTTTTATCTTGCAATTCTCTTCATATCTTGCAATGCTGAATTTATATTTGACAGTTCTGGGTTTATATCACACAATTCTAAGTTTATATCAGTTAATTTTGAGTTCATACTTCACAATTCTCTTTTTATCTTGCAATTCTCTTCATATCTTGCTATGCTGAATTTATATTTGACAGTTCTGGGTTTATATCACACAATTCTAAGTTAATATCAGTTAATTCTGAGTTCATACTTCACAATTCTGTTTACATCCCACAATTCTGAGTTTATACTTCACAATTCTGTTTATATCCAACAATTCTGAGTTTATATCACAAAATTCTAAGTTTATATCTTTTAATTCTGAGTTTATACTTCACAATTCTATTTATATCTCACAATTTTGAGTTTATATCACAAAATTCTAGGTTTATATCTGTTAATTCTGAGTTTATACTTCACAATTCTGTTTATATCCCACAATTCTGAGTTTATACTTTACAATTCTCTTTATATCTTGCAATTCTGTTCATATCTTGCAATGCTGAATTTATATTTGACAGTTCTGGGTTTATATCACTAAATTTTAAGTTTATATCCAAGAATTCTGAGTTTATATTACACAATTCTATTTATATCTCACAATTTTGAATTTATATCACAAAATTCTAAATTTATATCCCACAATTTTGATTTTTTTTATCACACATTTCTGAGTTTATACTTCACAATTCTGTTTATATCTTGCAATTCTGTTCATATCTTGCAAAGCTGAATTTATATCTCAAAATTCTGAGTTTATATCCCAGTATTCTGAGTTTTTATCACAAAATTCTAAGTTTATATCCCACAATTCTGAGTTTATATCACAAAATTCTGAGTTTATACTTCACAATTCTATTTATATCTCACAATTCTATTTATATCTCACAATTCTGAGTTTATATCACGAAATTCTAAGTTTATATCTGTTAATTCTGAGTTTATACTTCAATATTCTATTTATATCTCACAATTTTGAGTTTATATCACACAATTCTAAGTTTATATCTGTTAATTCTGAGTTTATACTTCACAATTCTGTTTATATCCCACAATTCTGAGTTTATATCACACAATTCTAAGTTTATATATTTTAATTCTGAGTTTATACTTCATAATTCTGTTTATATCTCACAATTTTGAGTTTATATCACAAAATTCTAGGTTTATATCTGTTAATTCTGAGTTTATACTTCACAATTCTGTTTATATCCCACAATTCTGAGTTTATACTTTACAATTCTCTTTATATCTTGCAATTCTGTTAATATCTTGCAAAGCTGAATTTATATCTCAAAATTCTGAGTTTATATCACAAAATTCTAAGTTTATATCTGTTAATTCTGAGTTTATACTTCAATATTCTATTTATATCTCACAATTTTGAGTTTATATCACAAAATTCTAAGTTTATATCTGTTAATTCTGAGTTTATACTTCACAATTCTGTTTATATCCCACAATTCTGAGTTTATATCACACAATTCTAAGTTTATATATTTTAATTCTGAGTTTATACTTCATAATTCTGTTTATATCTCACAATTTTGAGTTCATATCACAAAATTCTAGGTTTATATCTGTTAATTCTGAGTTTATACTTCACAATTCTGTTTATATCCCACAATTCTGAGTTCATACTTCACAATTCTCTTTTTATCTTGCAATTCTCTTCATATCTTGCAATGCTGAATTTATATTTGACAGTTCTGGGTTTATATCACACAATTCTAAGTTTATATCAGTTAATTCTGAGTTCATACTTCACAATTCTGTTTACATCCCACAATTCTGAGTTTATATCACACAATTCTAAGTTTATGTCTTTTAATTCTGAGTTTATACTTTACAATTCTCTTTTTATCTTGCAATTCTGTTCATATCTTGCAATGCTGAATTTGTATTTGACAGTTCTGGGTTTATATCCCACAATTCTGAATTTATACTTATCAATTCTGTTTATATCTTGCAATTCTGTTCATATCTTGCAAAGCTGAATTTATATCTCAAAATTCTGAGTTTATATCACAAAATTCTAAGTTTATATCTGTTAATTCTGAGTTCATACTTCACAATTCTCTTTTTATCTTGCAATTCTCTTCATATCTTGCAATGCTGAATTTATATTTGACAGTTCTGGGTTTATATCACACAATTCTAAGTTTATATCAGTTAATTTTGAGTTCATACTTCACAATTCTGTTTACATCCCACAATTCTGAGTTTATATCACACAATTCTAAGTTTATATCCCACAATTCTGAGTTTATATCACAAAATTCTAAGTTTATATCTTTTAATTCTGAGTTTATAATTTACAATTCTCTTTATATCTTGCAATTCTGTTCATATCTTGCAATGCTGAATTTATATTTGACAGTTCTGGGTTTATATCACACAATTCTAAATTTATATCTGTTAATTCTGAGTTCATACTACATACTTCATAATTCATACTTTACAATTCTGTTTATATCCCACAATTTTGAGTTTATATCGCAAAATTCTAAGTTTATATCCCACATTTCTGAGTTTATACTTCACAATTCTGTTTATATCTTGCAATTCTGTTCATATCTTGCCAAGCTGAATTTATATCTCAAAATTCTGAGTTTATATCACACAATTCTAAGTTTATATCTTTTAATTCTGAGTTTATACTTCACAATTCTGTTTATATCTTGCAATTCTGTTCATATCTTGCAAAGCTGAACTTATATCTCAAAATTCTGAGTTTATATCACAAAATTCTAAGTTTATATCTGTTAATTCTGAGTTCATACTTCACAATTCTGTTTATATCCCACAATTCTGAGTTTATATCACAAAAGTCTAAGTTTACATCTTTTAATTCGGAGTTTATACTTTACAATTCTCTTTATATCTTGCAATTCTGTTCATATCTTGCAGTGCTGAATTTATATTTGACAGTTCTGGGTTTATATCACAAAATTCTTAGTTTATATCACAAAATTCTAAGTTTATATCTTTTAATTCTGAGTTTATACTTCACAATTCCGTTTATATCCCACAATTCTGAGTTTATATCTGTTAATTCTGAGTTTATACTTCACAATTCTGTTTATATCCCACAATTCTGAGTTTATATCACTTAATTCTGAGTTTATAATTTACAATTCTCTTTATATCTTGTAATTCTGTTCCTATCTTGCAATGCTGATTTTATATTTGACAGTTCTGGGTTTATATCACAACATTTTAAGTTTATATCCCACAATTCTCAGTTTATATCACAAAATTCTGAGTTTATACTTCACAATTCTATTTATATCTCACAATTTTGAGTTTACATCGCAAAATTCTAAGTTTATATCCCACATTTCTGAGTTTATACTTCACAATTCTGTTTATATCTTGCAATTCTGTTCATATCTTGCCAAGCTGAATTTATATCTCAAAATTCTGAGTTTATATCACACAATTCTAAGTTTATATCTTTTAATTCTGAGTTTATACTTCACAATTCTGTTTATATCTTGCAATTCTGTTCATATCTTGCAAAGCTGAACTTATATCTCAAAATTCTGAGTTTATATCACAAAATTCTAAGTTTATATCTGTTAATTCTGAGTTCATACTTCACAATTCTGTTTATATCCCACAATTCTGAGTTTATATCACAAAAGTCTAAGTTTACATCTTTTAATTCGGAGTTTATACTTTACAATTCTCTTTATATCTTGCAATTCTGTTCATATCTTGCAGTGCTGAATTTATATTTGACAGTTCTGGGTTTATATCACAAAATTCTTAGTTTATATCACAAAATTCTAAGTTTATATCTTTTAATTCTGAGTTTATACTTCACAATTCCGTTTATATCCCACAATTCTGAGTTTATATCTGTTAATTCTGAGTTTATACTTCACAATTCTGTTTATATCCCACAATTCTGAGTTTATATCACTTAATTCTGAGTTTATAATTTACAATTCTCTTTATATCTTGTAATTCTGTTCCTATCTTGCAATGCTGATTTTATATTTGACAGTTCTGGGTTTATATCACAACATTTTAAGTTTATATCCCACAATTCTCAGTTTATATCACAAAATTCTGAGTTTATACTTCACAATTCTATTTATATCTCACAATTTTGAGTTTACATCACACAATTCTAAATTTATTTCTTTTAATTCTGAGTTTATACTTTACAATTCTGTTCATATCTTGCAATTCTGTTCATATCTTGCAATGCTGAATTTATATTTGACAGTTCTGGGTTTATATCACAAAATTTTAAGTTTATACCCCACAATTCTGAGTTTATATCACAAAATTCTAAGTTTACATCTTTTAATTTTGATTTTATACTTCACAATTCTATTTATATCTCACAATTTTGAGTTTATATCACAAAATTCTAAGTTTATATCTTTTAATTCTGAGTTTATACTTTACAATTCTCTTTATATCTTGCAATTCTGTTTATATCTTGCAAAGCTGAATTTATATTTCACAGTTCTGGGTTTATATCACAAAATTCTAAGTTTATATATTTTAATTCTGAGTTTATACTTCACAATTCTATTTATATCTCACAATTTTGAGTTTATATCACAAAATTCTAAGTTTATTTCTTTTAATTCTGAGTTTATACTTTACAATTCTGTTTATATCTTGCAATTCTGTTCATATTTTGCAATGCTAAATTTATATTTGACAGTTCTGGGTTTATATCACAAAATTTTAAGTTTATACCCCACAATTCTGAGTTTATATCACAAAATTCTAAGTTTACATCTTTTAATTTTGAGTTTATACTTCACAATTCTATTTATATCTCACAATTTTGAGTTTATATCACAAAATTCTAAGTTTAAATCCCACAATTCTGAGTTTATATCACAAAATTCTAAGTTTATATCTTTTAATTCTGAGTTTATACTTTACAATTCTCTTTATATCTTGCAATTCTGTTTATATCTTGCAATTCTGAATTTATATTTCACAGTTCTGGGTTTATATCACAAAATTCTAAGTTTATATCCCACAATTCTGAGTTTATACTTCACAATTCTGTTTATATCTTGCAATTCTGTTCATATCTTGCGAAGCTGAAGTTATATCTCAAAATTCTGAGTTTATATCACACAATTCTAAGTTTATATCTTTTAATTCTGAGTTTATACTTCACAATTCTGTTTATATCTTGCAATTCTGTTCATATCTTGCAAAGCTGAACTTATATCTCAAAATTCTGAGTTTATATCACAAAATTCTAAGTTTATATCTGTTAATTCTGAGTTCATACTTCACAATTCTGTTTATATCCCACAATTCTGAGTTTATATCACAAAAGTCTAAGTTTACATCTTTTAATTCGGAGTTTATAATTTACAATTCTCTTTATATCTTGCAATTCTGTTCATATCTTGCAGTGCTGAATTTATATTTGACAGTTCTGGGTTTATATCACAAAATTCTTAGTTTATATCACAAAATTCTAAGTTTATATCTTTTAATTCTGAGTTTATACTTCACAATTCCGTTTATATCCCACAATTCTGAGTTTATATCTGTTAATTCTGAGTTTATACTTCACAATTCTGTTTATATCCCACAATTCTGAGTTTATATCACTTAATTCTGAGTTTATAATTTACAATTCTCTTTATATCTTGTAATTCTGTTCCTATCTTGCAATGCTGATTTTATATTTGACAGTTCTGGGTTTATATCACAACATTTTAAGTTTATATCCCACAATTCTCAGTTTATATCACAAAATTCTGAGTTTATACTTCACAATTCTATTTATATCTCACAATTTTGAGTTTACATCACACAATTCTAAGTTTATTTCTTTTAATTCTGAGTTTATACTTTACAATTCTGTTTATATCTTGCAATTCTGTTCATATCTTGCAATGCTGAATTTATATTTGACAGTTCTGGGTTTATATCACAAAATTTTAAGTTTATACCCCACAATTCTGAGTTTATATCACAAAATTCTAAGTTTACATCTTTTAATTTTGATTTTATACTTCACAATTCTATTTATATCTCACAATTTTGAGTTTATATCACAAAATTCTAAGTTTATATCTTTTAATTCTGAGTTTATACTTTACAATTCTCTTTATATCTTGCAATTCTGTTTATATCTTGCAAAGCTGAATTTATATTTCACAGTTCTGGGTTTATATCACAAAATTCTAAGTTTATATATTTTAATTCAGAGTTTATACTTCACAATTCTATTTATATCTCACAATTTTGAGTTTATATCACAAAATTCTAAGTTTATTTCTTTTAATTCTGAGTTCATACTTTACAATTCTGTTTATATCTTGCAATTCTGTTCATATTTTGCAATGCTAAATTTATATTTGACAGTTCTGGGTTTATATCACAAAATTTTAAGTTTATACCCCACAATTCTGAGTTTATATCACAAAATTCTAAGTTTACATCTTTTAATTTTGAGTTTATACTTCACAATTCTATTTATATCTCACAATTTTGAGTTTATATCACAAAATTCTAAGTTTAAATCCCACAATTCTGAGTTTATATCACAAAATTCTAAGTTTATATCTTTTAATTCTGAGTTTATACTTTACAATTCTCTTTATATCTTGCAATTCTGTTTATATCTTGCAATGCTGAATTTATATTTCACAGTTCTGGGTTTATATCACAAAATTCTAAGTTTATATCCCACAATTCTGAGTTTATACTTCACAATTCTGTTTATATCTTGCAATTCTGTTCATATCTTGCGAAGCTGAAGTTATATCTCAAAATTCTGAGTTTATATCACACAATTCTAAGTTTATATATTTTAATTCTGAGTTTATACTTCACAATTCTGTTTATATCTTGCAATTCTGTTCATATCTTGCAAAGCTGAACTTATATCTCAAAATTCTGAGTTTATATCACAAAATTCTAAGTTTATATCTGTTAATTCTGAGTTCATACTTCACAATTCTGTTTATATCCCACAATTCTGAGTTTATATCACAAAAGTCTAAGTTTACATCTTTTAATTCGGAGTTTATAATTTACAATTCTCTTTATATCTTGCAATTCTGTTCATATCTTGCAGTGCTGAATTTATGTTTGACAGTTCTGGGTTTATATCACAAAATTCTTAGTTTATATCACAAAATTCTAAGTTTATATCTTTTAATTCTGAGTTTATACTTCACAATTCCGTTTATATCCCACAATTCTGAGTTTATATCTGTTAATTCTGAGTTTATACTTCACAATTCTGTTTATATCCCACAATTCTGAGTTTATATCACTTAATTCTGAGTTTATAATTTACAATTCTCTTTATATCTTGTAATTCTGTTCCTATCTTGCAATGCTGATTTTATATTTGACAGTTCTGGGTTTATATCACAACATTTTAAGTTTATATCCCACAATTCTCAGTTTATATCACAAAATTCTGAGTTTATACTTCACAATTCTATTTATATCTCACAATTTTGAGTTTACATCACACAATTCTAAGTTTATTTCTTTTAATTCTGAGTTTATACTTTACAATTCTGTTTATATCTTGCAATTCTGTTCATATCTTGCAATGCTGAATTTATATTTGACAGTTCTGGGTTTATATCACAAAATTTTAAGTTTATACCCCACAATTCTGAGTTTATATCACAAAATTCTAAGTTTACATCTTTTAATTTTGATTTTATACTTCACAATTCTATTTATATCTCACAATTTTGAGTTTATATCACAAAATTCTAAGTTTATATCTTTTAATTCTGAGTTTATACTTTACAATTCTCTTTATATCTTGCAATTCTGTTTATATCTTGCAAAGCTGAATTTATATTTCACAGTTCTGGGTTTATATCACAAAATTCTAAGTTTATATATTTTAATTCAGAGTTTATACTTCACAATTCTATTTATATCTCACAATTTTGAGTTTATATCACAAAATTCTAAGTTTATTTCTTTTAATTCTGAGTTCATACTTTACAATTCTGTTTATATCTTGCAATTCTGTTCATATTTTGCAATGCTAAATTTATATTTGACAGTTCTGGGTTTATATCACAAAATTTTAAGTTTATACCCCACAATTCTGAGTTTATATCACAAAATTCTAAGTTTACATCTTTTAATTTTGAGTTTATACTTCACAATTCTATTTATATCTCACAATTTTGAGTTTATATCACAAAATTCTAAGTTTAAATCCCACAATTCTGAGTTTATATCACAAAATTCTAAGTTTATATCTTTTAATTCTGAGTTTATACTTTACAATTCTCTTTATATCTTGCAATTCTGTTTATATCTTGCAATGCTGAATTTATATTTCACAGTTCTGGGTTTATATCACAAAATTCTAAGTTTATATCCCACAATTCTGAGTTTATACTTCACAATTCTGTTTATATCTTGCAATTCTGTTCATATCTTGCGAAGCTGAAGTTATATCTCAAAATTCTGAGTTTATATCACACAATTCTAAGTTTATATATTTTAATTCTGAGTTTATACTTCACAATTCTGTTTATATCTTGCAATTCTGTTCATATCTTGCAAAGCTGAACTTATATCTCAAAATTCTGAGTTTATATCACAAAATTCTAAGTTTATATCTGTTAATTCTGAGTTCATACTTCACAATTCTGTTTATATCCCACAATTCTGAGTTTATATCACAAAAGTCTAAGTTTACATCTTTTAATTCGGAGTTTATAATTTACAATTCTCTTTATATCTTGCAATTCTGTTCATATCTTGCAGTGCTGAATTTATGTTTGACAGTTCTGGGTTTATATCACAAAATTCTTAGTTTATATCACAAAATTCTAAGTTTATATCTTTTAATTCTGAGTTTATACTTCACAATTCCGTTTATATCCCACAATTCTGAGTTTATATCTGTTAATTCTGAGTTTATACTTCACAATTCTGTTTATATCCCACAATTCTGAGTTTATATCACTTAATTCTGAGTTTATAATTTACAATTCTCTTTATATCTTGTAATTCTGTTCCTATCTTGCAATGCTGATTTTATATTTGACAGTTCTGGGTTTATATCACAACATTTTAAGTTTATATCCCACAATTCTCAGTTTATATCACAAAATTCTGAGTTTATACTTCACAATTCTATTTATATCTCACAATTTTGAGTTTACATCACACAATTCTAAGTTTATTTCTTTTAATTCTGAGTTTATACTTTACAATTCTGTTTATATCTTGCAATTCTGTTCATATCTTGCAATGCTGAATTTATATTTGACAGTTCTGGGTTTATATCACAAAATTTTAAGTTTATACCCCACAATTCTGAGTTTATATCACAAAATTCTAAGTTTACATCTTTTAATTTTGATTTTATACTTCACAATTCTATTTATATCTCACAATTTTGAGTTTATATCACAAAATTCTAAGTTTATATCTTTTAATTCTGAGTTTATACTTTACAATTCTCTTTATATCTTGCAATTCTGTTTATATCTTGCAAAGCTGAATTTATATTTGACAGTTCTGGGTTTATATCACAAAATTCTGAGTTTATATCACAAAAGTCTAAGTTTACATCTTTTAATTCGGAGTTTATAATTTACAATTCTCTTTATATCTTGCAATTCTGTTCATATCTTGCAGTGCTGAATTTATATTTGACAGTTCTGGGTTTATATCACAAAATTCTTAGTTTATATCACAAAATTCTAAGTTTATATCTTTTAATTCTGAGTTTATACTTCACAATTCCGTTTATATCCCACAATTCTGAGTTTATATCTGTTAATTCTGAGTTTATACTTCACAATTCTGTTTATATCCCACAATTCTGAGTTTATATCACTTAATTCTGAGTTTATAATTTACAATTCTCTTTATATCTTGTAATTCTGTTCCTATCTTGCAATGCTGATTTTATATTTGACAGTTCTGGGTTTATATCACAACATTTTAAGTTTATATCCCACAATTCTCAGTTTATATCACACAATTCTGAGTTTATACTTCACAATTCTATTTATATCTCACAATTTTGAGTTTACATCACACAATTCTAAGTTTATTTCTTTTAATTCTGAGTTTATACTTTACAATTCTGTTTATATCTTGCAATTCTGTTCATATCTTGCAATGCTGAATTTATATTTGACAGTTCTGGGTTTATATCACAAAATTTTAAGTTTATACCCCACAATTCTGAGTTTATATCACAAAATTCTAAGTTTACATCTTTTAATTTTGATTTTATACTTCACAATTCTATTTATATCTCACAATTTTGAGTTTATATCACAAAATTCTAAGTTTATATCTTTTAATTCTGAGTTTATACTTTACAATTCTCTTTATATCTTGCAATTCTGTTTATATCTTGCAAAGCTGAATTTATATTTCACAGTTCTGGGTTTATATCACAAAATTCTAAGTTTATATATTTTAATTCAGAGTTTATACTTCACAATTCTATTTATATCTCACAATTTTGAGTTTATATCACAAAATTCTAAGTTTATTTCTTTTAATTCTGAGTTTATACTTTACAATTCTGTTTATATCTTGCAATTCTGTTCATATTTTGCAATGCTAAATTTATATTTGACAGTTCTGGGTTTATATCACAAAATGTTAAGTTTATACCCCACAATTCTGAGTTTATATCACAAAATTCTAAGTTTACATCTTTTAATTTTGAGTTTATACTTCACAATTCTATTTATATCTCACAATTTTGAGTTTATATCACAAAATTCTAAGTTTAAATCCCACAATTCTGAGTTTATATCACAAAATTCTAAGTTTATATCTTTTAATTCTGAGTTTATACTTTACAATTCTCTTTATATCTTGCAATTCTGTTTATATCTTGCAATGCTGAATTTATATTTCACAGTTCTGGGTTTATATCACAAAATTCTAAGTTTATATCCCACAATTCTGAGTTTATACTTCACAATTCTGTTTATATCTTGCAATTCTGTTCATATCTTGCGAAGCTGAAGTTATATCTCAAAATTCTGAGTTTATATCACACAATTCTAAGTTTATATATTTTAATTCTGAGTTTATACTTCACAATTCTGTTTATATCTTGCAATTCTGTTCATATCTTGCAAAGCTGAACTTATATCTCAAAATTCTGAGTTTATATCACAAAATTCTAAGTTTATATCTGTTAATTCTGAGTTCATACTTCACAATTCTGTTTATATCCCACAATTCTGAGTTTATATCACAAAAGTCTAAGTTTACATCTTTTAATTCGGAGTTTATAATTTACAATTCTCTTTATATCTTGCAATTCTGTTCATATCTTGCAGTGCTGAATTTATATTTGACAGTTCTGGGTTTATATCACAAAATTCTTAGTTTATATCACAAAATTCTAAGTTTATATCTTTTAATTCTGAGTTTATACTTCACAATTCCGTTTATATCCCACAATTCTGAGTTTATATCTGTTAATTCTGAGTTTATACTTCACAATTCTGTTTATATCCCACAATTCTGAGTTTATATCACTTAATTCTGAGTTTATAATTTACAATTCTCTTTATATCTTGTAATTCTGTTCCTATCTTGCAATGCTGATTTTATATTTGACAGTTCTGGGTTTATATCACAACATTTTAAGTTTATATCCCACAATTCTCAGTTTATATCACAAAATTCTGAGTTTATACTTCACAATTCTATTTATATCTCACAATTTTGAGTTTACATCACACAATTCTAAGTTTATTTCTTTTAATTCTGAGTTTATACTTTACAATTCTGTTTATATCTTGCAATTCTGTTCATATCTTGCAATGCTGAATTTATATTTGACAGTTCTGGGTTTATATCACAAAATTTTAAGTTTATACCCCACAATTCTGAGTTTATATCACAAAATTCTAAGTTTACATCTTTTAATTTTGATTTTATACTTCACAATTCTATTTATATCTCACAATTTTGAGTTTATATCACAAAATTCTAAGTTTATATCTTTTAATTCTGAGTTTATACTTTACAAATCTCTTTATATCTTGCAATTCTGTTTATATCTTGCAAAGCTGAATTTATATTTCACAGTTCTGGGTTTATATCACAAAATTCTAAGTTTATATATTTTAATTCAGAGTTTATACTTCACAATTCTATTTATATCTCACAATTTTGAGTTTATATCACAAAATTCTAAGTTTATTTCTTTTAATTCTGAGTTTATACTTTACAATTCTGTTTATATCTTGCAATTCTGTTCATATTTTGCAATGCTAAATTTATATTTGACAGTTCTGGGTTTATATCACAAAATGTTAAGTTTATACCCCACAATTCTGAGTTTATATCACAAAATTCTAAGTTTACATCTTTTAATTTTGAGTTTATACTTCACAATTCTATTTATATCTCACAATTTTGAGTTTATATCACAAAATTCTAAGTTTAAATCCCACAATTCTGAGTTTATATCACAAAATTCTAAGTTTACATCTTTTAATTTTGAGTTTATACTTCACAATTCTATTTATATCTCACAATTTTGAGTTTATATCACAAAATTCTAAGTTTAAATCCCACAATTCTGAGTTTATATCACAAAATTCTAAGTTTATATCTTTTAATTCTGAGTTTATACTTTACAATTCTCTTTATATCTTGCAATTCTGTTTATATCTTGCAATGCTGAATTTATATTTCACAGTTCTGGGTTTATATCACAAAATTCTAAGTTTATATCCCACAATTCTGAGTTTATACTTCACAATTCTGTTTATATCTTGCAATTCTGTTCATATCTTGCAAAGCTGAACTTATATCTCAAAATTCTGAGTTTATATCACAAAATTCTAAGTTTATATCTGTTAATTCTGAGTTCATACTTCACAATTCTGTTTATATCCCACAATTCTGAGTTTATACTTTACAATTCTCTTTATATCTTGCAATTCTGTTCGTATCTTGCAATGCTGAATTTATATTTGACAGTTCTGGGTTTATATCACAAAATTTTAATTTTATATCCAAGAATTCTGAGTTTATATTACACAATTCTATTTATATCTCACAATTTTGAGTTTATATCACAAAATTCTAAGTTTATATCCCACAATTCTGAGTTTATATCACAAAATTCATATCTTTTAATTCTGAGTTTATAATTTACAATTCTCTTTATATCTTGCAATTCTGTTCATATCTTGCAATGCTGAATTTATATTTGACAGTTCTGGGTTTATATCACAAAATTTTAAGTTTATATCACACAATTCTGAGTTTATACTTCACAATTCTGTTTATATCTCACAATTTTGAGTTTATATCACAAAATTCTAAGTTTATATCTGTTAATTCTGAGTTTATACTTCACAATTCTGTTTATATCTTGCAATTCTGTTCATATCTTGCAAAGCTGAATTTATATCTCAAAATTCTGAGTTTATATCACAAAATTCTAAGTTTATATTTGTTAATTCTGAGTTCATACTTCACAATTCTCTTTTTATCTTGCAATTCTCTTCATATCTTGCAATGCTGAATTTATATTTGACAGTTCTGGGTTTATATCACAAAATTCTAAGTTTATATCTTTTAATTCTGAGTTTATATCACAAAATTCTAAGTTTATATCTTTTAATTCTGAGTTTATACTTCACAATTCTATTTATATCTCACAATTCTGAGTTTATATCACAGAATTCTAAGTTTATATCTTTTAATTCTGAGTTTATACTTCACAATTCTATTTATATCTCACAATTCTATTTATATCTCACAATTCTGAGTTTATATCACGAAATTCTAAGTTTATATCTTTTAATTCTGAGTTTATACTTCAATATTCTATTTATATCTCACATTTTTGAGTTTATATCACAAAATTCTAAGTTTATATCTGTTAATTCTGAGTTTATACTTCACAATTCTGTTTATATCCCACAATTCTGAGTTTATATCACACAATTCTAAGTTTATATATTTTAATTCTGAGTTTATACTTCACAATTCTGTTTATATCTTGCAATTCTGTTCATATCTTGCAAAGCTGAATTTATATCTCAAAATTCTGAGTTTATATCACAAAATTCTAAGTTTATATCTGTTAATTCTGAGTTCATACTTCACAATTCTCTTTTTATCTTGCAATTCTCTTCATATCTTGCAATGCTGAATTTATATTTGACAGTTCTGGGTTTATATCACAAAATTCTAAGTTTATATCTTTTAATTCTGAGTTTATATCACAAAATTCTAAGTTTATATCTTTTAATTCTGAGTTTATACTTCACAATTCTGTTTATATCTCACAATTCTGAGTTTATATCACAGAATTCTAAGTTTATATCTTTTAATTCTGAGTTTATACTTCACAATTCTATTTATATCTCACAATTCTATTTATATCTCACAATTCTGAGTTTATATCACGAAATTCTAAGTTTATATCTTTTAATTCTGAGTTTATACTTCAATATTCTATTTATATCTCACAATTTTGAGTTTATATCACAAAATTCTAAGTTTATATCTGTTAATTCTGAGTTTATACTTCACAATTCTGTTTATATCCCACAATTCTGAGTTTATATCACACAATTCTAAGTTTATATATTTTAATTCTGAGTTTATACTTTACAATTCTCTTTATATCTTGCAATTCTGTTCATATCTTGCAAAGCTGAATTTATATCTCAAAATTCTGAGTTTATATCACAAAATTCTAAGTTTATATCTGTTAATTCTGAGTTCATACTTCACAATTCTCTTTTTATCTTGCAATTCTCTTCATATCTTGCAATGCTGAATTTATGTTTGACAGTTCTGGGTTTATATCACACAATTCTAAGTTTATATCAGTTAATTCTGAGTTCATACTTCACAATTCTGTTTACATCCCACAATTCTGAGTTTATATCACACAATTCTAAGTTTATGTCTTTTAATTCTGAGTTTATACTTTACAATTCTCTTTTTATCTTGCAATTCTGTTCATATCTTGCAATGCTGAATTTGTATTTGACAGTTCTGGGTTTATATCCCACAATTCTGAATTTATACTTATCAATTCTGTTTATATCTTGCAATTCTGTTCATATCTTGCAAAGCTGAATTTATATCTCAAAATTCTGAGTTTATATCACAAAATTCTAAGTTTATATCTGTTAATTCTGAGTTCATACTTCACAATTCTCTTTTTATCTTGCAATTCTCTTCATATCTTGCAACGCTGAATTTATATTTGACAGTTCTGGGTTTATATCACACAATTCTAAGTTTATATCAGTTAATTTTGAGTTCATACTTCACAATTCTCTTTTTATCTTGCAATTCTCTTCATATCTTGCTATGCTGAATTTATATTTGACAGTTCTGGGTTTATATCACACAATTCTAAGTTTATATCTGTTAATTCTGAGTTCATACTTCACAATTCTGTTTATATCCCACAATTCTGAGTTTATATCACAAAAGTCTAAGTTTACATCTTTTAATTCGGAGTTTATACTTTACAATTCTCTTTATATCTTGCAATTCTGTTCATATCTTGCAGTGCTGAATTTATATTTGACAGTTCTGGGTTTATATCACAAAATTCTTAGTTTATATCACAAAATTCTAAGTTTATATCTTTTAATTCTGAGTTTATACTTCACAATTCCGTTTATATCCCACAATTCTGAGTTTATATCTGTTAATTCTGAGTTTATACTTCACAATTCTGTTTATATCCCACAATTCTGAGTTTATATCACTTAATTCTGAGTTTATAATTTACAATTCTCTTTATATCTTGTAATTCTGTTCCTATCTTGCAATGCTGATTTTATATTTGACAGTTCTGGGTTTATATCACAACATTTTAAGTTTATATCCCACAATTCTCAGTTTATATCACAAAATTCTGAGTTTATACTTCACAATTCTATTTATATCTCACAATTTTGAGTTTACATCGCAAAATTCTAAGTTTATATCCCACATTTCTGAGTTTATACTTCACAATTCTGTTTATATCTTGCAATTCTGTTCATATCTTGCCAAGCTGAATTTATATCTCAAAATTCTGAGTTTATATCACACAATTCTAAGTTTATATCTTTTAATTCTGAGTTTATACTTCACAATTCTGTTTATATCTTGCAATTCTGTTCATATCTTGCAAAGCTGAACTTATATCTCAAAATTCTGAGTTTATATCACAAAATTCTAAGTTTATATCTGTTAATTCTGAGTTCATACTTCACAATTCTGTTTATATCCCACAATTCTGAGTTTATATCACAAAAGTCTAAGTTTACATCTTTTAATTCGGAGTTTATACTTTACAATTCTCTTTATATCTTGCAATTCTGTTCATATCTTGCAGTGCTGAATTTATATTTGACAGTTCTGGGTTTATATCACAACATTCTTAGTTTATATCACAAAATTCTAAGTTTATATCTTTTAATTCTGAGTTTATACTTCACAATTCCGTTTATATCCCACAATTCTGAGTTTATATCTGTTAATTCTGAGTTTATACTTCACAATTCTGTTTATATCCCACAATTCTGAGTTTATGTCACTTAATTCTGAGTTTATAATTTACAATTCTCTTTATATCTTGTAATTCTGTTCCTATCTTGCAATGCTGATTTTATATTTGACAGTTCTGGGTTTATATCACAACATTTTAAGTTTATATCCCACAATTCTCAGTTTATATCACAAAATTCTGAGTTTATACTTCACAATTCTATTTATATCTCACAATTTTGAGTTTACATCACACAATTCTAAATTTATTTCTTTTAATTCTGAGTTTATACTTTACAATTCTGTTCATATCTTGCAATTCTGTTCATATCTTGCAATGCTGAATTTATATTTGACAGTTCTGGGTTTATATCACAAAATTTTAAGTTTATACCCCACAATTCTGAGTTTATATCACAAAATTCTAAGTTTACATCTTTTAATTTTGATTTTATACTTCACAATTCTATTTATATCTCACAATTTTGAGTTTATATCACAAAATTCTAAGTTTATATCTTTTAATTCTGAGTTTATACTTTACAATTCTCTTTATATCTTGCAATTCTGTTTATATCTTGCAAAGCTGAATTTATATTTCACAGTTCTGGGTTTATATCACAAAATTCTAAATTTATATATTTTAATTCTGAGTTTATACTTCACAATTCTATTTATATCTCACAATTTTGAGTTTATATCACAAAATTCTAAGTTTATTTCTTTTAATTCTGAGTTTATACTTTACAATTCTGTTTATATCTTGCAATTCTGTTCATATTTTGCAATGCTAAATTTATATTTGACAGTTCTGGGTTTATATCACAAAATTTTAAGTTTATACCCCACAATTCTGAGTTCATACTTCACAATTCTGTTTATATCCCACAATTCTGAGTTTATACTTTACAATTCTCTTTATATCTTGCAATTCTGTTCGTATCTTGCAATGCTGAATTTATATTTGACAGTTCTGGGTTTATATCACAAAATTTTAATTTTATATCCAAGAATTCTGAGTTTATATTACACAATTCTATTTATATCTCACAATTTTGAGTTTATATCACAAAATTCTAAGTTTATATCCCACAATTCTGAGTTTATATCACAAAATTCTAAGTTTATATCTTTTAATTCTGAGTTTATAATTTACAATTCTCTTTATATCTTGCAATTCTGTTCATATCTTGCAATGCTGAATTTATATTTGACAGTTCTGGGTTTATATCACAAAATTTTAAGTTTATATCACACAATTCTGAGTTTATACTTCACAATTCTGTTTATATCTCACAATTTTGAGTTTATATCACAAAATTCTAAGTTTAAATCCCACAATTCTGAGTTTATACTTCACAATTCTATTTATATCTCACAATTTTGAGTTTATATCACAAAATTCTAAGTTTAAATCCCACAATTCTGAGTTTATATCACAAAATTCTAAGTTTATATCTTTTAATTCTGAGTTTATACTTTACAATTCTCTTTATATCTTGCAATTCTGTTTATATCTTGCAATGCTGAATTTATATTTCACAGTTCTGGGTTTATATCACAAAATTCTAAGTTTATATCCCACAATTCTGAGTTTATACTTCACAATTCTGTTTATATCTTGCAATTCTGTTCATATCTTGCGAAGCTGAAGTTATATCTCAAAATTCTGAGTTTATATCACACAATTCTAAGTTTATATCTTTTAATTCTGAGTTTATACTTCACAATTCTGTTTATATCTTGCAATTCTGTTCATATCTTGCAAAGCTGAACTTATATCTCAAAATTCTGAGTTTATATAACAAAATTCTAAGTTTATATCTGTTAATTCTGAGTTCATACTTCACAATTCTGTTTATATCCCACAATTCTGAGTTTATATCACAAAAGTCTAAGTTTACATCTTTTAATTCGGAGTTTATAATTTACAATTCTCTTTATATCTTGCAATTCTGTTCATATCTTGCAGTGCTGAATTTATATTTGACAGTTCTGGGTTTATATCACAAAATTCTAAGTTTATATCTGTTAATTCTGAGTTTATACTTCACAATTCTGTTTATATCCCACAATTCTGAGTTTATATCACTTAATTCTGAGTTTATAATTTACAATTCTCTTTATATCTTGTAATTCTGTTCCTATCTTGCAATGCTGATTTTATATTTGACAGTTCTGGGTTTATATCACAACATTTTAAGTTTATATCCCACAATTCTCAGTTTATATCACAAAATTCTGAGTTTATACTTCACAATTCTATTTATATCTCACAATTTTGAGTTTACATCACACAATTCTAAGTTTATTTCTTTTAATTCTGAGTTTATACTTTACAATTCTGTTTATATCTTGCAATTCTGTTCATATCTTGCAATGCTGAATTTATATTTGACAGTTCTGGGTTTATATCACAAAATTTTAAGTTTATACCCCACAATTCTGAGTTTATATCACAAAATTCTAAGTTTACATCTTTTAATTTTGATTTTATACTTCACAATTCTATTTATATCTCACAATTTTGAGTTTATATCACAAAATTCTAAGTTTATATCTTTTAATTCTGAGTTTATACTTTACAATTCTCTTTATATCTTGCAAGTCTGTTTATATCTTGCAAAGCTGAATTTATATTTCACAGTTCTGGGTTTATATCACAAAATTCTAAGTTTATATATTTTAATTCTGAGTTTATACTTCACAATTCTATTTATATCTCACAATTTTGAGTTTATATCACAAAATTCTAAGTTTATTTCTTTTAATTCTGAGTTTATACTTTACAATTCTGTTTATATCTTGCAATTCTGTTCATATTTTGCAATGCTAAATTTATATTTGACAGTTCTGAGTTTATATCACAAAATTCTAAGTTTAAATCCCACAATTCTGAGTTTATATCACAAAATTCTAAGTTTATATCTTTTAATTCTGAGTTTATACTTTACAATTCTCTTTATATCTTGCAATTCTGTTTATATCTTGCAATGCTGAATTTATATTTCACAGTTCTGGGTTTATATCACAAAATTCTAAGTTTATATCCCACAATTCTGAGTTTATACTTCACAATTCTGTTTATATCTTGCAATTCTGTTCATATCTTGCCAAGCTGAATTTATATCTCAAAATTCTGAGTTTATATCACACAATTCTAAGTTTATATCTTTTAATTCTGAGTTTATACTTCACAATTCTGTTTATATCTTGCAATTCTGTTCATATCTTGCAAAGCTGAACTTATATCTCAAAATTCTGAGTTTATATCACAAAATTCTAAGTTTATATCTGTTAATTCTGAGTTCATACTTCACAATTCTGTTTATATCCCACAATTCTGAGTTTATATCACAAAAGTCTAAGTTTACATCTTTTAATTCGGAGTTTATACTTTACAATTCTCTTTATATCTTGCAATTCTGTTCATATCTTGCAGTGCTGAATTTATATTTGACAGTTCTGGGTTTATATCACAAAATTCTTAGTTTATATCACAAAATTCTAAGTTTATATCTTTTAATTCTGAGTTTATACTTCACAATTCCGTTTATATCCCACAATTCTGAGTTTATATCTGTTAATTCTGAGTTTATACTTCACAATTCTGTTTATATCCCACAATTCTGAGTTTATATCACTTAATTCTGAGTTTATAATTTACAATTCTCTTTATATCTTGTAATTCTGTTCCTATCTTGCAATGCTGATTTTATATTTGACAGTTCTGGGTTTATATCACAACATTTTAAGTTTATATCCCACAATTCTCAGTTTATATCACAAAATTCTGAGTTTATACTTCACAATTCTATTTATATCTCACAATTTTGAGTTTACATCACACAATTCTAAATTTATTTCTTTTAATTCTGAGTTTATACTTTACAATTCTGTTTATATCTTGCAATTCTGTTCATATCTTGCAATGCTGAATTTATATTTGACAGTTCTGGGTTTATATCACAAAATTTTAAGTTTATACCCCACAATTCTGAGTTTATATCACAAAATTCTAAGTTTACATCTTTTAATTTTGATTTTATACTTCACAATTCTATTTATATCTCACAATTTTGAGTTTATATCACAAAATTCTAAGTTTATATCTTTTAATTCTGAGTTTATACTTTACAATTCTCTTTATATCTTGCAATTCTGTTTATATCTTGCAAAGCTGAATTTATATTTCACAGTTCTGGGTTTATATCACAAAATTCTAAGTTTATATCTGTTAATTCTGAGTTTATACTTCACAATTCTGTTTATATCCCACAATTCTGAGTTTATACTTTACAATTCTCTTTATATCTTGCAATTCTGTTCATATCTTGCAATGCTGAATTTATATTTGACAGTTCTGGGTTTATATCACTAAATTTTAAGTTTATATCCAAGAATTCTGAGTTTATATTACACAATTCTATTTATATCTCACAATTTTGAATTTATATCACAAAATTCTAAATTTATATCCCACAATTTTGATTTTTTTATCACACATTTCTGAGTTTATACTTCACAATTCTGTTTATATCTTGCAATTCTGTTCATATCTTGCAAAGCTGAATTTATATCTCAAAATTCTGAGTTTATATCACAAAATTCTAAGTTTATATCTGTTAATTCTGAGTTTATACTTCACAATTCTGTTTATATCTTGCAATTCTGTTCATATCTTGCAAAGCTGAATTTATATCTCAAAATTCTGAGTTTATATCACAAAATTCTAAGTTTATATCTGTTAATTCTGAGTTCATACTTCACAATTCTCTTTTTATCTTGCAATTCTCTTCATATCTTGCAATGCTGAATTTATATTTGACAGTTCTGGGTTTATATCACACAATTCTAAGTTTATATCAGTTAATTCTGAGTTCATACTTCACAATTCTGTTTACATCCCACAATTCTGAGTTTATATCACACAATTCTAAGTTTATGTCTTTTAATTCTGAGTTTATACTTTACAATTCTCTTTTTATCTTGCAATTCTGTTCATATCTTGCAATGCTGAATTTGTATTTGACAGTTCTGGGTTTATATCCCACAATTCTGAATTTATACTTTACAATTCTGTTTATATCTTGCAATTCTGTTCATATCTTGCAATGCTGAATTTATATTTGACAGTTCTGGGTTTATATCACAAAATTTTAAGTTTATACCCCACAATTCTGAGTTTATATCACAAAATTCTAAGTTTACATCTTTTAATTTTGATTTTATACTTCACAATTCTATTTATATCTCACAATTTTGAGTTTATATCACAAAATTCTAAGTTTATATCTTTTAATTCTGAGTTTATACTTTACAATTCTCTTTATATCTTGCAATTCTGTTTATATCTTGCAAAGCTGAATTTATATTTCACAGTTCTGGGTTTATATCACAAAATTCTAAGTTTATATATTTTAATTCTGAGTTTATACTTCACAATTCTATATATATCTCACAATTTTGAGTTTATATCACAAAATTCTAAGTTTATTTCTTTTAATTCTGAGTTTATACTTTACAATTCTGTTTATATCTTGCAATTCTGTTCATATTTTGCAATGCTAAATTTATATTTGACAGTTCTGGGTTTATATCACAAAATTTTAAGTTTATACCCCACAATTCTGAGTTTATATCACAAAATTCTAAGTTTACATCTTTTAATTTTGAGTTTATACTTCACAATTCTATTTATATCTCACAATTTTGAGTTTATATCACAAAATTCTAAGTTTAAATCCCACAATTCTGAGTTTATATCACAAAATTCTAAGTTTATATCTTTTAATTCTGAGTTTATACTTTACAATTCTCTTTATATCTTGCAATTCTGTTTATATCTTGCAATGCTGAATTTATATTTCACAGTTCTGGGTTTATATCACAAAATTCTAAGTTTATATCCCACAATTCTGAGTTTATACTTCACAATTCTGTTTATATCTTGCAATTCTGTTCATATCTTGCGAAGCTGAAGTTATATCTCAAAATTCTGAGTTTATATCACACAATTCTAAGTTTATATATTTTAATTCTGAGTTTATACTTCACAATTCTGTTTATATCTTGCAATTCTGTTCATATCTTGCAAAGCTGAACTTATATCTCAAAATTCTGAGTTTATATCACAAAATTCTAAGTTTATATCTGTTAATTCTGAGTTCATACTTCACAATTCTGTTTATATCCCACAATTCTGAGTTTATATCACAAAAGTCTAAGTTTACATCTTTTAATTCGGAGTTTATAATTTACAATTCTCTTTATATCTTGCAATTCTGTTCATATCTTGCAGTGCTGAATTTATATTTGACAGTTCTGGGTTTATATCACAAAATTCTTAGTTTATATCACAAAATTCTAAGTTTATATCTTTTAATTCTGAGTTTATACTTCACAATTCCGTTTATATCCCACAATTCTGAGTTTATATCTGTTAATTCTGAGTTTATACTTCACAATTCTGTTTATATCCCACAATTCTGAGTTTATATCACTTAATTCTGAGTTTATAATTTACAATTCTCTTTATATCTTGTAATTCTGTTCCTATCTTGCAATGCTGATTTTATATTTGACAGTTCTGGGTTTATATCACAACATTTTAAGTTTATATCCCACAATTCTCAGTTTATATCACAAAATTCTGAGTTTATACTTCACAATTCTATTTATATCTCACAATTTTGAGTTTACATCACACAATTCTAAGTTTATTTCTTTTAATTCTGAGTTTATACTTTACAATTCTGTTTATATCTTGCAATTCTGTTCATATCTTGCAATGCTGAATTTATATTTGACAGTTCTGGGTTTATATCACAAAATTTTAAGTTTATACCCCACAATTCTGAGTTTATATCACAAAATTCTAAGTTTACATCTTTTAATTTTGATTTTATACTTCACAATTCTATTTATATCTCACAATTTTGAGTTTATATCACAAAATTCTAAGTTTATATCTTTTAATTCTGAGTTTATACTTTACAATTCTCTTTATATCTTGCAATTCTGTTTATATCTTGCAAAGCTGAATTTATATTTCACAGTTCTGGGTTTATATCACAAAATTCTAAGTTTATATATTTTAATTCAGAGTTTATACTTCACAATTCTATTTATATCTCACAATTTTGAGTTTATATCACAAAATTCTAAGTTTATTTCTTTTAATTCTGAGTTTATACTTTACAATTCTGTTTATATCTTGCAATTCTGTTCATATTTTGCAATGCTAAATTTATATTTGACAGTTCTGGGTTTATATCACAAAATGTTAAGTTTATACCCCACAATTCTGAGTTTATATCACAAAATTCTAAGTTTACATCTTTTAATTTTGAGTTTATACTTCACAATTCTATTTATATCTCACAATTTTGAGTTTATATCACAAAATTCTAAGTTTAAATCCCACAATTCTGAGTTTATATCACAAAATTCTAAGTTTATATCTTTTAATTCTGAGTTTATACTTTACAATTCTCTTTATATCTTGCAATTCTGTTTATATCTTGCAATGCTGAATTTATATTTCACAGTTCTGGGTTTATATCACAAAATTCTAAGTTTATATCCCACAATTCTGAGTTTATACTTCACAATTCTGTTTATATCTTGCAATTCTGTTCATATCTTGCGAAGCTGAAGTTATATCTCAAAATTCTGAGTTTATATCACACAATTCTAAGTTTATATATTTTAATTCTGAGTTTATACTTCACAATTCTGTTTATATCTTGCAATTCTGTTCATATCTTGCAAAGCTGAACTTATATCTCAAAATTCTGAGTTTATATCACAAAATTCTAAGTTTATATCTGTTAATTCTGAGTTCATACTTCACAATTCTGTTTATATCCCACAATTCTGAGTTTATATCACAAAAGTCTAAGTTTACATCTTTTAATTCGGAGTTTATAATTTACAATTCTCTTTATATCTTGCAATTCTGTTCATATCTTGCAGTGCTGAATTTATATTTGACAGTTCTGGGTTTATATCACAAAATTCTTAGTTTATATCACAAAATTCTAAGTTTATATCTTTTAATTCTGAGTTTATACTTCACAATTCCGTTTATATCCCACAATTCTGAGTTTATATCTGTTAATTCTGAGTTTATACTTCACAATTCTGTTTATATCCCACAATTCTGAGTTTATATCACTTAATTCTGAGTTTATAATTTACAATTCTCTTTATATCTTGTAATTCTGTTCCTATCTTGCAATGCTGATTTTATATTTGACAGTTCTGGGTTTATATCACAACATTTTAAGTTTATATCCCACAATTCTCAGTTTATATCACAAAATTCTGAGTTTATACTTCACAATTCTATTTATATCTCACAATTTTGAGTTTACATCACACAATTCTAAGTTTATTTCTTTTAATTCTGAGTTTATACTTTACAATTCTGTTTATATCTTGCAATTCTGTTCATATCTTGCAATGCTGAATTTATATTTGACAGTTCTGGGTTTATATCACAAAATTTTAAGTTTATACCCCACAATTCTGAGTTTATATCACAAAATTCTAAGTTTACATCTTTTAATTTTGATTTTATACTTCACAATTCTATTTATATCTCACAATTTTGAGTTTATATCACAAAATTCTAAGTTTATATCTTTTAATTCTGAGTTTATACTTTACAATTCTCTTTATATCTTGCAATTCTGTTTATATCTTGCAAAGCTGAATTTATATTTCACAGTTCTGGGTTTATATCACAAAATTCTAAGTTTATATATTTTAATTCAGAGTTTATACTTCACAATTCTATTTATATCTCACAATTTTGAGTTTATATCACAAAATTCTAAGTTTATTTCTTTTAATTCTGAGTTTATACTTTACAATTCTGTTTATATCTTGCAATTCTGTTCATATTTTGCAATGCTAAATTTATATTTGACAGTTCTGGGTTTATATCACAAAATGTTAAGTTTATACCCCACAATTCTGAGTTTATATCACAAAATTCTAAGTTTACATCTTTTAATTTTGAGTTTATACTTCACAATTCTATTTATATCTCACAATTTTGAGTTTATATCACAAAATTCTAAGTTTAAATCCCACAATTCTGAGTTTATATCACAAAATTCTAAGTTTATATCTTTTAATTCTGAGTTTATACTTTACAATTCTCTTTATATCTTGCAATTCTGTTTATATCTTGCAATGCTGAATTTATATTTCACAGTTCTGGGTTTATATCACAAAATTCTAAGTTTATATCCCACAATTCTGAGTTTATACTTCACCATTCTGTTTATATCTTGCAATTCTGTTCATATCTTGCAAAGCTGAACTTATATCTCAAAATTCTGAGTTTATATCACAAAATTCTAAGTTTATATCTGTTAATTCTGAGTTCATACTTCACAATTCTGTTTATATCCCACAATTCTGAGTTTATACTTTACAATTCTCTTTATATCTTGCAATTCTGTTCGTATCTTGCAATGCTGAATTTATATTTGACAGTTCTGGGTTTATATCACAAAATTTTAATTTTATATCCAAGAATTCTGAGTTTATATTACACAATTCTATTTATATCTCACAATTTTGAGTTTATATCACAAAATTCTAAGTTTATATCCCACAATTCTGAGTTTATATCACAAAATTCATATCTTTTAATTCTGAGTTTATAATTTACAATTCTCTTTATATCTTGCAATTCTGTTCATATCTTGCAATGCTGAATTTATATTTGACAGTTCTGGGTTTATATCACAAAATTTTAAGTTTATATCACACAATTCTGAGTTTATACTTCACAATTCTGTTTATATCTCACAATTTTGAGTTTATATCACAAAATTCTAAGTTTATATCTGTTAATTCTGAGTTTATACTTCACAATTCTGTTTATATCTTGCAATTCTGTTCATATCTTGCAAAGCTGAATTTATATCTCAAAATTCTGAGTTTATATCACAAAATTCTAAGTTTATATCTGTTAATTCTGAGTTCATACTTCACAATTCTCTTTTTATCTTGCAATTCTCTTCATATCTTGCAATGCTGAATTTATATTTGACAGTTCTGGGTTTATATCACAAAATTCTAAGTTTATATCTTTTAATTCTGAGTTTATATCACAAAATTCTAAGTTTATATCTTTTAATTCTGAGTTTATACTTCACAATTCTGTTTATATCTCACAATTCTGAGTTTATATCACAGAATTCTAAGTTTATATCTTTTAATTCTGAGTTTATACTTCACAATTCTATTTATATCTCACAATTCTATTTATATCTCACAATTCTGAGTTTATATCACGAAATTCTAAGTTTATATCTTTTAATTCTGAGTTTATACTTCAATATTCTATTTATATCCCACAATTCTGAGTTTATATCACACAATTCTAAGTTTATATATTTTAATTCTGAGTTTATACTTTACAATTCTCTTTATATCTTGCAATTCTGTTCATATCTTGCAAAGCTGAATTTATATCTCAAAATTCTGAGTTTATATCACAAAATTCTAAGTTTATATCTGTTAATTCTGAGTTCATACTTCACAATTCTCTTTTTATCTTGCAATTCTCTTCATATCTTGCAATGCTGAATTTATATTTGACAGTTCTGGGTTTATATCACACAATTCTAAGTTTATATCAGTTAATTCTGAGTTCATACTTCACAATTCTGTTTACATCCCACAATTCTGAGTTTATATCACACAATTCTAAGTTTATGTCTTTTAATTCTGAGTTTATACTTTACAATTCTCTTTTTATCTTGCAATTCTGTTCATATCTTGCAATGCTGAATTTGTATTTGACAGTTCTGGGTTTATATCCCACAATTCTGAATTTATACTTATCAATTCTGTTTATATCTTGCAATTCTGTTCATATCTTGCAAAGCTGAATTTATATCTCAAAATTCTGAGTTTATATCACAAAATTCTAAGTTTATATCTGTTAATTCTGAGTTCATACTTCACAATTCTCTTTTTATCTTGCAATTCTCTTCATATCTTGCAATGCTGAATTTATATTTGACAGTTCTGGGTTTATATCACACAATTCTAAGTTTATATCAGTTAATTTTGAGTTCATACTTCACAATTCTCTTTTTATCTTGCAATTCTCTTCATATCTTGCTATGCTGAATTTATATTTGACAGTTCTGGGTTTATATCACACAATTCTAAGTTTATATCAGTTAATTCTGAGTTCATACTTCACAATTCTGTTTACATCCCACAATTCTGAGTTTATACTTCACAATTCTGTTTATATCCAACAATTCTGAGTTTATATCACACAATTCTAAGTTTATATCACACAATTCTGAGTTTATATCACAAAATTCTAAGTTTATATCTTTTAATTCTGAGTTTATACTTCACAATTCTATTTATATCTCACAATTTTGAGTTTATATCACAAAATTCTAGGTTTATATCTGTTAATTCTGAGTTTATACTTCACAATTCTGTTTATATCCCACAATTCTGAGTTTATACTTTACAATTCTCTTTATATCTTGCAATTCTGTTCATATCTTGCAATGCTGAATTTATATTTGACAGTTCTGGGTTTATATCACTAAATTTTAAGTTTATATCCAAGAATTCTGAGTTTATATTACACAATTCTATTTATATCTCACAATTTTGAATTTATATCACAAAATTCTAAATTTATATCCCACAATTTTGATTTTTTTATCACACATTTCTGAGTTTATACTTCACAATTCTGTTTATATCTTGCAATTCTGTTCATATCTTGCAAAGCTGAATTTATATCTCAAAATTCTGAGTTTATATCCCAGTATTCTGAGTTTTTATCACAAAATTCTAAGTTTATATCCCACAATTCTGAGTTTATATCACAAAATTCTAAGTTCATATCTTTTAATTCTGAGTTTATACTTCACAATTCTGTTTATATCTTGCAATTCTGTTCATATCTTGCAAAGCTGAATTCATATCTCAAAATTCTGAGTTTATATCACACAATTCTGAGTTTATATCTTTTAATTCTGAGTTTATACTTCATAATTCTGTTTATATCTCACAATTTTGAGTTTATATCTGTTAATTCTGAGTTTATACTTCACAATTCTGTTTATATCCCACAATTCTGAGTTTATACTTCACAATTCTCTTTATATCTTGCAATTCTGTTCGTATCTTGCAATGCTGAATTTATATTTGACAGTTCTGGGTTTATATCACAAAATTTTAAGTTTATATCCAAGAATTCTGAGTTTATACTACACAATTCTATTTATATCTCACAATTTTGAGTTTATATCACAAAATTCTAAGTTTATATCCCACAATTCTGAGTTTATATCACAAAATTCTAAGTTTATATCTTTTAGTTCTGAGTTTATAATTTACAATTCTCTTTATATCTTGCAATTCTGTTCATATCTTGCAATGCTGAATTTATATTTGACAGTTCTGGGTTTATATCACAAAATTTTAAGTTTATATCCCACAATTCTGAGTTTATATCACAAAATTCTAAGTTTATACTTCACAATTCTATTTATATCTCCCAATTTTGAGTTCATATCACAAAATTCTAAGTTTATATCCCACAATTCTGAGTTTATATCACAAAATTCTAAGTTTATATCTTTTAATTCTGAGTATATACTTCACAATTCTATTTATATCTCCCAATTTTGAGTTCATATCACAAAATTCTAAGTTTATATCCCACAATTCTGAGTTTATATCACAAAATTCTAAGTTTATATCTTTTAATTCTGAGTATATACTTCACAATTCTATTTATATCTCACAATTTTGAGTTTATATCACAAAATTCTAAGTTTATATCCCACAATTCTGAGTTTATATCACAAAATTCTAAGTTTATATCTTTTAATTCTGAGTTTATAATTTACAATTCTCTTTATATCTTGCAATTCTGTTCATATCTTGCAATGCTGAATTTATATTTGACAGTTCTGGGTTTATATCACAAAATTCTAAGTTTATATCTGTTAATTCTGAGTTCATACTTCACAATTCTCTTTTTATCTTGCAATTCTCTTCATATCTTGCAATGCTGAATTTATTTTTGACAGTTCTGGGTTTATATCACACAATTCTAAGTTTATATCAGTTAATTCTGAGTTCATACTTCACAATTCTGTTTACATCCCACAATTCTGAGTTTATATCACACAATTCAAAGTTTATATCACACAATTCTGAGTTTATATCACAAAATTCTAAGTTTATATCTTTTAATTCTGAGTTTAAACTTCACAATTCTATTGATATCTCACAATTTTGAGTTTATATCACAAAATTCTAGGTTTATATCTGTTAATTCTGAGTTTATACTTCACAATTCTGTTTATATCCCACAATTCTGAGTTTATACTTTACAATTCTCTTTATATCTTGCAATTCTGTTCATATCTTGCAATGCTGAATTTATATTTGACAGTTCTGGGTTTATATCACAAAATTTTAAGTTTATATCCAAGAATTCTGAGTTTATATTACACAATTCTATTTATATCTCACAATTTTGAATTTATATCACAAAATTCTAAATTTATATCCCACAATTTTGATTTTTTTATCACACATTTCTGAGTTTATACTTCACAATTCTGTTTATATCTTGCAATTCTGTTCATATCTTGCAAAGCTGAATTTATATCTCAAAATTCTGAGTTTATATCCCACAATTCTGAGTTTATATCACAAAATTCTAAGTTCATATCTTTTAATTCTGAGTTTATACTTCACAATTCTGTTTATATCTTGCAATTCTGTTCATATCTTGCAAAGCTGCATTCATATCTCAAAATTCTGAGTTTATATCACACAATTCTAAGTTTATATCTTTTAATTCTGAGTTTATACTTCATAATTCTGTTTATATCTTGCAATTCTGTTCATATCTTGCAAAGCTGAATTCATATCTCAAAATTCTGAGTTTATATCACAAAATTCTAAGTTTATATCTGTTAATTCTGAGTTTATACTTCACAATTCTGTTTATATCTTGCAATTCTGTTCATATCTTGCAAAGCTGCATTCATATCTCAAAATTCTGAGTTTATATCACACAATTCTAAGTTTATATCTTTTAATTCTGAGTTTATACTTCACAATTCTGTTCATATCTTGCAAAGCTGAATTTATATCTCAAAATTCTGAGTTTATATCCCAGTATTCTGAGTTTTTATCACAAAATTCTAAGTTTATATCCCACAATTCTGAGTTTATATCACAAAATTCTAAGTTCATATCTTTTAATTCTGAGTTTATACTTCACAATTCTGTTTATATCTTGCAATTCTGTTCATATCTTGCAAAGCTGCATTCATATCTCAAAATTCTGAGTTTATATCACACAATTCTAAGTTTATATCTTTTAATTCTGAGTTTATACTTCATAATTCTGTTTATATCTTGCAATTCTGTTCATATCTTGCAAAGCTGAATTTATATCTCAAAATTCTGAGTTTATATCACAAAATTCTAAGTTTATATCTGTTAATTCTGAGTTTATACTTCACAATTCTGTTTATATCTTGCAATTCTGTTCATATCTTGCAAAGCTGCATTCATATCTCAAAATTCTGAGTTTATATCACACAATTCTAAGTTTATATCTTTTAATTCTGAGTTTATACTTCACAATTCTGTTTATATCTTGCAATTCTGTTCATATCTTGCAAAGCTGAATTCATATCTCAAAATTCTGAGTTTATATCACAAAATTCTAAGTTTATATCTGTTAATTCTGAGTTTATACTTCACAATTCTGTTTATATCTTGCAATTCTGTTCATATCTTGCAAAGCTGAATTTATATCTCAAAATTCTGAGTTTATATCACAAAATTCTAAGTTTATATATGTTAATTCTGAGTTCATACTTCACAATTCTCTTTTTATCTTGCAATTCTCTTCATATCTTGCAATGCTGAATTTATATTTGACAGTTCTGGGTTTATATCACACAATTCTAAGTTTATATCAGTTAATTCTGAGTTCATACTTCACAATTCTGTTTACATCCCACAATTCTGAGTTTATATCACACAATTCTAAGTTTATGTCTTTTAATTCTGAGTTTATACTTTACAATTATCTTTTTATCTTGCAATTCTGTTCATATCTTGCAATGCTGAATTTGTATTTGACAGTTCTGGGTTTATATCCCACAATTCTGAATTTATACTTATCAATTCTGTTTATATCTTGCAATTCTGTTCATATCTTGCAAAGCTGAATTTATATCTCAAAATTCTGAGTTTATATCACAAAATTCTAAGTTTATATCTGTTAATTCTGAGTTCATACTTCACAATTCTCTTTTTATCTTGCAATTCTCTTCATATCTTGCAATGCTGAATTTATATTTGACAGTTCTGGGTTTATATCACACAATTCTAAGTTTATATCAGTTAATTTTGAGTTCATACTTCACAATTCTGTTTACATCCCACAATTCTGAGTTTATATCACACAATTCTAAGTTTATATCCCACAATTCTGAGTTTATATCACAAAATTCTAAGTTTATATCTTTTAATTCTGAGTTTATAATTTACAATTCTCTTTATATCTTGCAATTCTGTTCATATCTTGCAATGCTGAATTTATATTTGACAGTTCTGGGTTTATATCACACAATTCTAAATTTATATCTGTTAATTCTGAGTTCATACTACATACTTCATAATTCATACTTTACAATTCTGTTTATATCCCACAATTTTGAGTTTATATCGCAAAATTCTAAGTTTATATCCCACATTTCTGAGTTTATACTTCACAATTCTGTTTATATCTTGCAATTCTGTTCATATCTTGCCAAGCTGAATTTATATCTCAAAATTCTGAGTTTATATCACACAATTCTAAGTTTATATCCCACAATTCTGAGTTTATATCACAAAATTCTAAGTTTATATCTTTTAATTCTGAGTTTATAATTTACAATTCTCTTTATATCTTGCAATTCTGTTCATATCTTGCAATGCTGAATTTATATTTGACAGTTCTGAGTTTATATCACAAAATTCTAAGTTCATATCTGTTAATTCTGAGTTCATACTTCACAATTCGCTTTTTATCTTGCAATTCTCTTTGTTCTGAGACACCTCGCTGGCATCTTATTAAACGAGAAACTAAGATGAATCCTGACTCTTCGATACTTTATGGGTGGAGTTTGGCTGACTGTTGAATTGCATTCATACATGCGACGAGAACAGTACACTCTTCATGTCTTGCCATGCTGAATTTATATTTGACAGTTCTGGGTTTATATCACACAATTCTAAGTTTATATCTGTTAATTCTGAGTTCATACTTCACAATTCTGTTTATATCCCACAATTCTGAGTTTATATCACACAATTCTAAGTTTATATCTTTTAATTCTGAGTTTATACTTTACAATTCTATTTATATCTTGCAATTCTGTTCATATCTTGCAATGCTGAATTTATATTTGACAGTTCTAAGTTTATATCTTTTAATTCTGAGTTTATACTTCATAATTCTGTTTCTATCTCACAATTTTGAGTTTATATCACAAAATTCTAAGTTTATGTCTTTTAATTCTGAGTTTATACTTTACAATTCTGTTTATATCCCACAATTCTGAGTTTATATCACAAAATTCTAAGTTTATGTCTTTTAATTCTGAGTTTATACTTTACAATTCTCTTTTTATCTTGCAATTCTGTTCATATCTTGCAATGCTGAATTTGTATTTGACAGTTCTGGGTTAATATCCCACAATTCTGAATTTATACTTATCAATTCTGTTTATATTTTGCAAAGCTGAATTTATATCTCAAAATTCTGAGTTTATATCACAAAATTCTAAGTTTATATCTGTTAATTCTGAGTTCATACTTCACAATTCTCTTTTTATCTTGCAATTCTCTTCATATCTTGCAATGCTGAATTTATATTTGACAGTTCTGGGTTTATATCACACAATTCTAAGTTTATATCAGTTAATTTTGAGTTCATACTTGACAATTCTGTTTACATCCCACAATTCTGAGTTTATATCACACAATTCTAAGTTTATATCCCACAATTCTGAGTTTATATCACAAAATTCTAAGTTTATATCTTTTAATTCTGAGTTTATAATTTACAATTCTCTTTATATCTTGCAATTCTGTTCATATCTTGCAATGCTGAATTTATATTTGACAGTTCTGAGTTTATATCACAAAATTCTAAGTTCATATCTGTTAATTCTGAGTTCATACTTCACAATTCGCTTTTTATCTTGCAATTCTCTTTGTTCTGAGACACCTCGCTGGCATCTTATTAAACGAGAAACTAAGATGAATCCTGACTCTTCGATACTTTATGGGTGGAGTTTGGCTGACTGTTGAATTGCATTCATACATGCGACGAGAACAGTACACTCTTCATGTCTTGCCATGCTGAATTTATATTTGACAGTTCTGGGTTTATATCACACAATTCTAAGTTTATATCTGTTAATTCTGAGTTCATACTTCACAATTCTGTTTATATCCCACAATTCTGAGTTTATATCACACAATTCTAAGTTTATATCTTTTAATTCTGAGTTTAAACTTTACAATTCTATTTATATCTTGCAATTCTGTTCATATCTTGCAATGCTGAATTTATATTTCACAGTTCTAAGTTTATATCTTTTAATTCTGAGTTTATACTTCATAATTCTGTTTCTATCTCACAATTTTGAGTTTATATCACAAAATTCTCAGTTTATGTCTTTTAATTCTGAGTTTATACTTTACAATTCTGTTTATATCCCACAATTCTGAGTTTATATCACAAAATTCTAAGTTTATGTCTTTTAATTCTGAGTTTATACTTTACAATTCTCTTTTTATCTTGCAATTCTGTTCATATCTTGCGATGCTGAATTTGTATTTGACAGTTCTGGGTTTATATCCCACAATTCTGAATTTATACTTATCAATTCTGTTTATATTTTGCAATTCTGTTCATATCTTGCAAAGCTGAATTTATATCTCAAAATTCTGAGTTTATATCACAAAATTCTAAGTTTATATCTGTTAATTCTGAGTTCATACTTCACAATTCTCTTTTTATCTTGCAATTCTCTTCATATCTTGCAATGCTGAATTTATATTTGACAGTTCTGGGTTTATATCACACAATTCTAAGTTTATATCAGTTAATTCTGAGTTCATACTTCACAATTCTGTTTACATCCCACAATTCTGAGTTTATATCACACAATTCTAAGTTTATATCCCACAATTCTGAGTTTATATCACAAAATTCTAAGTTTATATCTTTTAATTCTGAGTTTATACTTCACAATTCTATTTATATCTCACAATTCTGAGTTTATATCACAAAATTCTAAGTTTATATCTGTTAATTCTGAGTTTATACTTCACAATTCTATTTATATCCCACAATTCTGAGTTTATATCACACAATTCTAGGTTTATATCTGTTAATTCTGAGTTTATACTTTACAATTCTCTTTATATCTTACAATTCTGTTCATATCTTGCAAAGCTGAATTTGTATTTGACAGTTCTGAGTTTATATCACAAAATTCTAAGTTTATATCTGTTAATTCTGAGTTCATACTTCACAATTCTCTTTTTATCTTGCAATTCTCTTCATATCTTGCAATGCTGAATTTATATCTCAAAATTCTGAGTTTATATCACAAAATTCTAAGTTTATATCTGTTAATTCTGAGTTCATACTTCACAATTCTCTTTTTATCTTGCAATTCTCTTCATATCTTGCAATGCTGAATTTATATTTGACAGTTCTGGGTTTATATCACACAATTCTAAGTTTATATCAGTTAATTCTGAGTTCATACTTCACAATTCTGTTTACATCCCACAATTCTGAGTTTATATCACACAATTCTAAGTTTATATCCCACAATTCTGAGTTTATATCACGAAATTCTAAGTTTATATCTTTTTTTTTTTTTTTTTTTTATTGTCGGTTATTTCAATACACATGCACATACAAGTACAGTCTCAGCTATACAGCTATAATGGGAAATATACAAACAAACAAATTAACACAATCAGGCTAGGGACTAAATATGCACCATGAAATACAGAGTCAAGAGAAATTATTAATGCAGCGCCAAAAAGGTGTCCATAACTGCCAAAAATCCTCAGACTTTTGATGCATATCATAGGTAAGTTTCTCGAGTGGAAATAGTGTACATGCTTGAGACAACCACATTTTAAAAGATGGTACCTGAGGAGATGACCACAATAAAAGTATGCATTTCTTTGCTAGATAAACCAAAATTAGAAACAAGTGTTTGGTGTGGGAGTCCAGTACATTCTCTACTCCACCATATAACAAATAAAATTCCAGAGAAAAACACAGTTTTAACTTAAAGAGCCTTTGTAGAAAATAATGTACTTTCTTCCAAAAAGAAATGATTTTGTCACAATACCAAAAACAGTGAAGGAATGTTCCTTTACATTTTTTACAGTTAAAACAAAGATCAGAAGAGTTTCTGTAAATCTTTTTCAGACGTAAAGGTGTAAGATAGACTCTGTTAATGAATTTATAATTAAGTTCATGAATACCCAATGAAGTACATTTAGAGAACAAATTGTTACATATTTCAGACCAATCTGTATCTTCAATTTCGTGACCTAAATCTTTTTCCCATACACTCTTTAAGCTCTTGAAAGAAGATTTACATGAATAAGATAGAGCTCTGTATATTTTGGATATTAACCCCTTGGAAAAACTGCTTGTTACAATTTGCTCTATGGCAGCAAGTTCAAATCTCAATTTACCCTTATCAGACAAAGATTTTATGAAATGACGCAGCTGAAGGTATTTAAAAAAATTAGATTGTGGTATGTTATATTGGCTAGAAATTTCTTGGAAAGATTTAAATGTACTGCCTGTAAAGAGGCACGATAACTTTAGAATCCCTAGCTTAGACCAATCTGAAAGGCCAATATTTTGTAAGGATACAGGGAAATCAGGATTAAAAGCAATAGGTGAAAACAAAGTTGTATTAGCTGGAATTTGAAAATATTTTTTTATGTCTCCCCATGTCAAAAGAGTATTTGAGATGATGAAATTTGTTGAAGTGCATTCAAGTTTTTTAATATTTATAATAAAAGGTAGGAATTTTATTGGGAGAGGAGCACAGGCTGATGCCTCCATATTGAACCATCTAGAGTCTGTTCTTTCGCTGTACCAGCTGACCATGTGTTTTACCTGTGCTGACCAAAAGTAAAGTTGTAAATTTGGTAAAGCGACTCCTCCCATTTCTCTTGGTTTCATTAATTTGTTAAGATTAATTCTGGGCATTTTATGGTTCCAGATAAATTTAGAAAAGTGCTTATTAATGTCTTTAAAAAAAGTATTAGGTAAATAACAAGGAAGAGATTGAAATAAATATAAAAATTTAGGGAGAATATTCATTCTAATCACATTAATCCTACCCAAAAAAGAAATAGGAAGTGTCCTCCACGTGTTAAGGTCTTTTTTAATAGCTTCAAAAAGAGGAACGTAATTTTCTTTAAATAAATCCTTAAGTATTGGTGTAATAAATATGCCAAGATATTTAAAACCAACAGAAGTAATTTTAAAGGGTGAAAGGGATGAAAGATTGAGTAGATTAGGTATATGGAAAGAGAGTGCCATAGATTTTGACAGGTTAATTTTATATCCGGATAAAATACTATAATCTGAAATACAATTTAATAACGCAGGGATTGACCTATCTGGTTCAGAAATATATAGCAGCACATCATCTGCGTATAAAGAAATCCGATGTTCTTCGTCTCCTACCGTTATTCCAACAAGATGTTGACATTGTCTTATCGATTCAGCTAGTGGCTCAATTACAAGGGCGAAGAGCAGGGGTGAAAGAGGGCACCCCTGTCTTGTGCCTCTTTCTATGTCAAAGGGTTTTGAGGTCAGGCCATTCGTAGTCACAGTAGCTTGAGGGCTAGCATAAAGCAATTTGATCAAATCAATGAATTTGGGACCGAGATTAAATCTTTTAAGGGTGGCAAAAAGAAATTTCCATTCGACTCGGTCGAAGGCTTTTTCTGCGTCAAGGGAAATAATAAGGGATGGAGTTTTACATGCTTGTATTGAATTTATAATATTTAGGAGTCGACGGATATTGTCTGTGCCAAAACGTGATTTTATGAATCCTGTCTGGTCTGGCTTAATGACTTGTGGTAACACAGTTTCAAGTCTGCGAGCAAGTATCTTAGCAAGAATTTTGTAATCGGTATTCAGAAGACTTATCGGTCTGTAAGAGGCACATTCTTGAAGATCTTTGTCTTTTTTAGGGATTAAACAAATAGATGCTGTTTTCCATGACTCAGGAGCCATTCCACGATCTAATAAATTTTGGAGGGCGGGTATTAAAATAGGAGAGAGTTCTGGCCAAAATTTTTTGTAAAATTCACAGGGGAATCCGTCCGGGCCTGGAGATTTATTCGAGGGCATAGAAAGGATTGCGCTAAAAACTTCTTCTGGTGACAAAGGTGAATCCAAAAACGTCCTATCTTCATCAGAAATAGTTGAGAGAGGAATTCTGTCTAAGAATTCAGTAATATCAGATTGTCCAGCAGTAACTTGTGATTTATATAATGTTTTGTAAAAGTTTCTGAATAATTTATTAATTTGAGCAGCATTGTATGTAATTGAGGCATCTGGCGTCTTCATTGATTTAATTGTTCTCTCATTCTGTGTTTTTTTAATTAGATGGGCTAATAATCTATTAGGTTTATTTGCGTATTCATAGTACTTTTGTTTTGAAAAGAAAATAAGTTTTTTAATGTGGTTTGTGTGGTCCAAATTAAGTTCTGCTCTGGCTCGACATAATTGGGCCCAATTTGTTTGAGTAGGGGCTGTACTATGTAGACATTCCAGTCTCTTTACTTCATTTTCTAGCTCCTGTCTTTTTCTATACCAAGTTCGTTTGTACGCAGAAGTATAAGATATAATATGCCCTCTAATGGTAGCTTTAGCAGCATCCCAAATAGTTGCAGATGATACCGGCGAATTTTCATTGTCTATCCAATAATTTTTTAGCCCTTCCCGAACTGAATCGCAAAACGGTGAATCATTCAACATAGAAGAATTAAATCTCCAGACCCTTGTGGTCCTGTGTACGCTTAGCGTCATGTCTAAGTAGACTGGAGCATGGTCAGACAAAACAATTGAGCCAATTTGACATGCAGATACTGTATGAAGATATTGAATGGGGATCAGAATGTAATCTAAACGAGAATACGAGCTATGGGGGTTAGAATAAAAAGTGTATTCTTTACTTCTCCCGTTAAATTCTCTCCAAACATCAGAGATTCCAGACTCGTTACAAAGTTCCTTGAGGACCATAGATGCTCTAGGGTGAGTGAGTGTTTCTGAAGTGGATTTATCCATTTTTTGATCCATGACACAGTTAAAGTCACCAGCACAAAGTCCCAAGCCATTGCAGTACTGATTAAACAAAAGTACGACTTTAGATATAAATTCAGGGGAATCCTCGTTTGGAGCATAAACATTAAGTAAAGTGATAGATTGCCCATATACTGTGCCTGTGATTAACACATATCTCCCATCTGGATCGTTAATCTGGTGCTCTAGAATAAAAGGGAAATGCCTACTGATTAAAATAATTGTACCTCTCTTCCTGGTGTTTGCTTTACACGATGAAAAGAATATCTGTCCAACCCAATCCCGTTTTAATTTTATGTGTTCTGAGTCAGATAAATGTGTCTCTTGTAGCATAGCGATAGTAGCTTTTTGTTTTTTCAGATAGGTTAATATTTTTTTCCTCTTAATCACATGTCCTAGCCCTTTAACATTCCATGTAATAACCCTGGTCGTATTGTACATAGTCATGAAACAGAGAAAAGTAAAAACAAAAAAAGCTGTAAGTTTAAGACTGCATCAAACCTAAAACATACATAAGACCGACAAGAAAGATTTTTGTATTTTAGAACACAAAACATGACATATTGAACCCAACACCCCCTCCCCCTGCCCTCCAGCCTCGTCCCCAAACGACGAGGCACACCCCGAGAGACTAAACTTAGGTTACTGTACCCGACCGGCACCGAGCATAAGGTGGTAACAGCCCATACCAAGTAGCAATACAGAGTTATACCCATAGGGGGCGCGCAAGCGCTACAGACCAGTTCCCTTCCCGTAGATCCAATATCCGAGGGTTAAACGTTTGGCCAGCGATCCGCCCACACACACAAAAAAAATAAAATAAAATAAAAAAATCTATATCCTGGCCACATATCCATTTTCAAAATAAAACGTCCTCGGATTATTGTTAAGAGTCAACGCAATAAAAGAAAGTCTATAACAGAATCAACAGCTTTCAGTTTAACATACTTGTATCTATTGTAAACGTTACCCTTCTGGCATTACTTATCTTCCAATGTTTTCATAAACTCCACGACTTCGGCTGGGGAAGAAAAAAGATGCATCCGAGTTCCGTGAAGGCAACGAAGTTTGGCAGGGTAAGCAAAGCCTCTAAACATGTCACAGGCAGACAGTTTCTTCCTGACATCGTCGAACTCCCGGCGTTTCTTCAGCACCTCGGCGGATACGTCTTGAAAGAAGCGCAGTTGAATCCCTTCGTGGCAGATGTACCGTTTTTTCCGCGCTGCTTGCAGTATCAACTCTTTGTCCACATAGCGCAAGAATCGCACTAAAACACTTCGTGGAGCATGGTTTGCTCCCGGCACCGGGCCGAGAGACCTGTGAGCTCGTTCAATCTCAAAGTGTGTTTCAGGAGTAAGGTCCAGCCATTTCGGCAACATCCTTGTCAAATATTGCGCAATAGGGTCAGAACCTTCAGCTTTCTCAGGGAGGCCGACGATCCTCAGGTTTTTCCGCCTGCCTCGGTTCTCCAAGTCGTCTATTTTGGCTCTAAGTAATGATAGATCTTTGTCCTGAGACGTGATTCTTCTTTCCTGCGATAACATGGCATCTTCAGCAGAGGAGATTCTTGCTTCTGCCTCGGTTAGTCGTGACTCGTTGGACGCCACTCTACCGGTTAAATTAGAAAGGGATTCCTGTATTGCGACAACTGAAGTAGAAATATTGTCCAAGCGACTATCGATTGCACTCAGTCTGCCATCGATATTGCCCAGGCTGGCTCCCAGCGAGCGAATTTCGGTCAGCATGGCGTCAGATTGGTCTGACAAGGCCTCCTCCGCCTCGGCCTGCTTTTTTTTTGCAGCTCTGGAAGGCCGAGAGGAAGCGAAGAGTGGAAACTCTCGTGATTCTTTGATCTCGGACATTGCTGTTTAATGTAAGAGCGATTGACTTCAAATTAACTAAAAGATAAATTAGAAAAAAGGGAACTGGCACGGAGCTAACAGATTATGCGGCCATCTTCTTCGAGGTCCCTCTAGCGCCCCCCCCTAAGTTTATATCTTTTAATTCTGAGTTTATACTTCAATATTCTATTTATATCTCACAATTTTGAGTTTATATCACAAAATTCTAAGTTTATATCTGTTAATTCTGAGTTTATACTTCACAATTCTGTTTATATCCCACAATTCTGAGTTTATATCACACAATTCTAGGTTTATATCTGTTAATTCTGAGTTTATACTTCACAATTCTGTTTATATCCCACAATTCTGAGTTTATACTTTACAATTCTCTTTATATCTTGCAATTCTGTTCATATCTTGCAATGCTGAATTTGTATTTGACAGTTCTGGGTTTATATCACAAAATTTTAAGTTTATATCCAACAATTCTGAATTTATACTTATCAATTCTGTTTATATCTTGCAATTCTGTTCATATCTTGCAATGCTGAATTTATATTTGACAGTTCTGGGTTTATATCACAAAATTCTAAGTTTATATCAGTTAATTCTGAGTTCATACTTCACAATTGTCTTTTTATCTTGCAATTCTCTTCATATCTTGCAATGCTGAATTTATATTTGACAGTTCTGGGTTTATATCACACAATTCTAAGTTTATATCAGTTAATTCTGAGTTCATAATTCACAATTCTGTTTACATCCCACAATTCTGAGTTTATATCACACAATTCTAAGTTTATATCACACAATTCTGAGTTTATATCACAAAATTCTAAGTTTATATCTTTTAATTCTGAGTTTAAACTTCACAATTCTATTTATATCTCACAATTTTGAGTTTATATCACAAAATTCTAGGTTTATATCTGTTAATTCTGAGTTTATACTTCACAATTCTGTTTATATCCCACAATTCTGAGTTTATACTTTACAATTCTCTTTATATCTTGCAATTCTGTTCATATCTTGCAATGCTGAATTTATATTTGACAGTTCTGGGTTTATATCACAAAATTTTAAGTTTATATCCAAGAATTCTGAGTTTATATTACACAATTCTATTTATATCTCACAATTTTGAATTTATATCACAAAATTCTAAATTTATATCCCACAATTTTGATTTTTTTATCACACATTTCTGAGTTTATACTTCACAATTCTGTTTATATCTTGCAATTCTGTTCATATCTTGCAAAGCTGAATTTATATCTCAAAATTCTGAGTTTATATCCCAGTATTCTGAGTTTTTATCACAAAATTCTAAGTTTATATCCCACAATTCTGAGTTTATATCACAAAATTCTAAGTTCATATCTTTTAATTCTGAGTTTATACTTCACAATTCTGTTTATATCTTGCAATTCTGTTCATATCTTGCAAAGCTGAATTCATATCTCAAAATTCTGAGTTTATATCACAAAATTCTAAGTTTATATCTTTTAATTCTGAGTTTATACTTCATAATTCTGTTTATATCTCACAATTTTGAGTTTATATCTTTTAATTCTGAGTTTATACTTCACAATTCTGTTTATATCTTGCAATTCTGTTCATATCTTGCAAAGCTGAATTCATATCTCAAAATTCTGAGTTTATATCACAAAATTCTAAGTTTATATCTGTTAATTCTGAGTTTATACTTCACAATTCTGTTTATATCTTGCAATTCTGTTCATATCTTGCAAAGCTGAATTCATATCTCAAAATTCTGAGTTTATATCACAAAATTCTAAGTTTATATCTGTTAATTCTGAGTTCATACTTCACAATTCTCTTTTTATCTTGCAATTCTCTTCATATCTTGCAATGCTGAATTTATATTTGACAGTTCTGGGTTTATATCACACAATTCTAAGTTTATATCAGTTAATTCTGAGTTCATACTTCACAATTCTGTTTACATCCCACAATTCTGAGTTTATACTTCACAATTCTGTTTATATCTTGCAATTCTGTTCATATCTTGCAAAGCTGCATTCATATCTCAAAATTCTGAGTTTATATCACACAATTCTAAGTTTATATCTTTTAATTCTGAGTTTATACTTCATAATTCTGTTTATATCTCGCAATTCTGTTCATATCTTGCAAAGCTGAATTCATATCTCAAAATTCTGAGTTTATATCACAAAATTCTAAGTTTATATCTGTTAATTCTGAGTTTATACTTCACAATTCTGTTTATATCTTGCAATTCTGTTCATATCTTGCAAAGCTGCATTCATATCTCAAAATTCTGAGTTTATATCACACAATTCTAAGTTTATATCTTTTAATTCTGAGTTTATACTTCACAATTCTGTTTATATCTTGCAATTCTGTTCATATCTTGCAAAGCTGAATTCATATCTCAAAATTCTGAGTTTATATCACAAAATTCTAAGTTTATATCTGTTAATTCTGAGTTTATACTTCACAATTCTGTTTATATCTTGCAATTCTGTTCATATCTTGCAAAGCTGAATTTATATCTCAAAATTCTGAGTTTATATCACAAAATTCTAAGTTTATATCTGTTAATTCTGAGTTCATACTTCACAATTCTCTTTTTATCTTGCAATTCTCTTCATATCTTGCAATGCTGAATTTATATTTGACAGTTCTGGGTTTATATCACACAATTCTAAGTTTATATCAGTTAATTCTGAGTTCATACTTCACAATTCTGTTTACATCCCACAATTCTGAGTTTATATCACACAATTCTAAGTTTATGTCTTTTAATTCTGAGTTTATACTTTACAATTCTCTTTTTATCTTGCAATTCTGTTCATATCTTGCAATGCTGAATTTGTATTTGACAGTTCTGGGTTTATATCCCACAATTCTGAATTTATACTTATCAATTCTGTTTATATCTTGCAATTCTGTTCATATCTTGCAAAGCTGAATTTATATCTCAAAATTCTGAGTTTATATCACAAAATTCTAAGTTTATATCTGTTAATTCTGAGTTCATACTTCACAATTCTCTTTTTATCTTGCAATTCTCTTCATATCTTGCAATGCTGAATTTATATTTGACAGTTCTGGGTTTATATCACACAATTCTAAGTTTATATCAGTTAATTTTGAGTTCATACTTCACAATTCTCTTTTTATCTTGCAATTCTCTTCATATCTTGCTATGCTGAATTTATATTTGACAGTTCTGGGTTTATATCACACAATTCTAAGTTTATATCAGTTAATTCTGAGTTCATACTTCACAATTCTGTTTACATCCCACAATTCTGAGTTTATACTTCACAATTCTGTTTATATCCAACAATTCTGAGTTTATATCACACAATTCTAAGTTTATATCACACAATTCTGAGTTTATATCACAAAATTCTAAGTTTATATCTTTTAATTCTGAGTTTATACTTCACAATTCTATTTATATCTCACAATTTTGAGTTTATATCACAAAATTCTAGGTTTATATCTGTTAATTCTGAGTTTATACTTCACAATTCTGTTTATATCCCACAATTCTGAGTTTATACTTTACAATTCTCTTTATATCTTGCAATTCTGTTCATATCTTGCAATGCTGAATTTATATTTGACAGTTCTGGGTTTATATCACTAAATTTTAAGTTTATATCCAAGAATTCTGAGTTTATATTACACAATTCTATTTATATCTCACAATTTTGAATTTATATCACAAAATTCTAAATTTATATCCCACAATTTTGATTTTTTTATCACACATTTCTGAGTTTATACTTCACAATTCTGTTTATATCTTGCAATTCTGTTCATATCTTGCCAAGCTGAATTTATATCTCAAAATTCTGAGTTTATATCCCAGTATTCTGAGTTTTTATCACAAAATTCTAAGTTTATATCCCACAATTCTGAGTTTATATCACAAAATTCTAAGTTCATATCTTTTAATTCTGAGTACTGATTGATACTTATCAATTCTGTTTATATCTTGCAATTCTGTTCATATCTTGCAAAGCTGAATTTATATCTCAAAATTCTGAGTTTATATCACAAAATTCTAAGTTTATATCTGTTAATTCTGAGTTCATACTTCACAATTCTCTTTTTATCTTGCAATTGCAAGATAAAAAGAGAATTGTGAAGTTTATATCACACAATTGCAAGATAAAAAGAGAATTGTGAAGTATGAACTCAGAATTAACAGATATAAACTTAGAATTTTGTGATATAAACTCAGAATTTTGAGATATAAATTCAGCTTTGCAAGATATGAACAGAATTGCAAGATATAAAATATCTCTTCATTCTCTTCATATCTTGCAATGCTGAATTTATATTTGACAGTTCTGGGTTTATATCACACAATTCTAAGTTTATATCAGTTAATTTTGAGTTCATACTTCACAATTCTGTTTACATCCCACAATTCTGAGTTTATATCACACAATTCTAAGTTTATATCCCACAATTCTGAGTTTATATCACAAAATTCTAAGTTTATATCTTTTAATTCTGAGTTTATAATTTACAATTCTCTTTATATCTTGCAATTCTGTTCATATCTTGCAATGCTGAATTTATATTTGACAGTTCTGGGTTTATATCACACAATTCTAAATTTATATCTGTTAATTCTGAGTTCATACTACATACTTCATAATTCATACTTTACAATTCTGTTTATATCCCACAATTTTGAGTTTATATCGCAAAATTCTAAGTTTATATCCCACATTTCTGAGTTTATACTTCACAATTCTGTTTATATCTTGCAATTCTGTTCATATCTTGCCAAGCTGAATTTATATCTCAAAATTCTGAGTTTATATCACACAATTCTAAGTTTATATCCCACAATTCTGAGTTTATATCACAAAGTGATATAAATTCTGAGTTTATAATTTACAATTCTCTTTATATCTTGCAATTCTGTTCATATCTTGCAATGCTGAATTTATATTTGACAGTTCTGGGTTTATATCACACAATTCTAAATTTATATCTGTTAATTCTGAGTTCATACTACATACTTCATAATTCATACTTTACAATTCTGTTTATATCCCACAATTTTGAGTTTATATCGCAAAATTCTAAGTTTATATCCCACATTTCTGAGTTTATACTTCACAATTCTGTTTATATCTTGCAATTCTGTTCATATCTTGCCAAGCTGAATTTATATCTCAAAATTCTGAGTTTATATCACACAATTCTAAGTTTATATCCGTTCATTTAAGTTTATATCCAAGAATTCTGATTTTATATTACACAATTCTATTTATATCTCACAATTTTGAATTTATATCACAAAATTCTAAATTTATATCCCACAATTTTGATTTTTTTATCACACATTTCTGAGTTTATACTTCACAATTCTGTTTATATCTTGCAATTCTGTTCATATCTTGCAAAGCTGAATTTATATCTCAAAATTCTGAGTTTATATCCCAGTATTCTGAGTTTTTATCACAAAATTCTAAGTTTATATCCCACAATTCTGAGTTTATATCACACAATTCTAAGTTTATATCTTTTAATTCTGAGTTTATACTTCATAATTCTGTTTATATCTTGCAATTCTGTTCATATCTTGCAAAGCTGAATTCATATCTCAAAATTCTGAGTTTATATCACAAAATTCTAAGTTTATATCTGTTAATTCTGAGTTTATACTTCACAATTCTGTTTATATCTTGCAATTCTGTTCATATCTTGCAAAGCTGCATTCATATCTCAAAATTCTGAGTTTATATCACACAATTCTAAGTTTATATCTTTTAATTCTGAGTTTATACTTCACAATTCTGTTTATATCTTGCAATTCTGTTCATATCTTGCAAAGCTGAATTTATATCTCAAAATTCTGAGTTTATATCCCAGTATTCTGAGTTTTTATCACAAAATTCTAAGTTTATATCCCACAATTCTGAGTTTATATCACAAAATTCTAAGTTCATATCTTTTAATTCTGAGTTTATACTTCACAATTCTGTTTATATCTTGCAATTCTGTTCATATCTTGCAAAGCTGCATTCATATCTCAAAATTCTGAGTTTATATCACACAATTCTAAGTTTATATCTTTTAATTCTGAGTTTATACTTCATAATTCTGTTTATATCTTGCAATTCTGTTCATATCTTGCAAAGCTGAATTCATATCTCAAAATTCTGAGTTTATATCACAAAATTCTAAGTTTATATCTGTTAATTCTGAGTTTATACTTCACAATTCTGTTTATATCTTGCAATTCTGTTCATATCTTGCAAAGCTGAATTTATATCTCAAAATTCTGAGTTTATATCACAAAATTCTAAGTTTATATCTGTTAATTCTGAGTTCATACTTCACAATTCTCTTTTTATCTTGCAATTGCAAGATAAAAAGAGAATTGTGAAGTTTATATCACACAATTGCAAGATAAAAAGAGAATTGTGAAGTATGAACTCAGAATTAACAGATATAAACTTAGAATTTTGTGATATAAACTCAGAATTTTGAGATATAAATTCAGCTTTGCAAGATATGAACAGAATTGCAAGATATAAAATATCTCTTCATTCTCTTCATATCTTGCAATGCTGAATTTATGTTTGACAGTTCTGGGTTTATATCACACAATTCTAAGTTTATATCAGTTAATTTTGAGTTCATACTTCACAATTCTGTTTACATCCCACAATTCTGAGTTTATATCACACAATTCTAAGTTTATATCCCACAATTCTGAGTTTATATCACAAAATTCTAAGTTTATATCTTTTAATTCTGAGTTTATAATTTACAATTCTCTTTATATCTTGCAATTCTGTTCATATCTTGCAATGCTGAATTTATATTTGACAGTTCTGGGTTTATATCACACAATTCTAAATTTATATCTGTTAATTCTGAGTTCATACTACATACTTCATAATTCATACTTTACAATTCTGTTTATATCCCACAATTTTGAGTTTATATCGCAAAATTCTAAGTTTATATCCCACATTTCTGAGTTTATACTTCACAATTCTGTTTATATCTTGCAATTCTGTTCATATCTTGCCAAGCTGAATTTATATCTCAAAATTCTGAGTTTATATCACACAATTCTAAGTTTATATCCCACAATTCTGAGTTTATATCACAAAATTCTAAGTTTATATCTTTTAATTCTGAGTTTATAATTTACAATTCTCTTTATATCTTGCAATTCTGTTCATATCTTGCAATGCTGAATTTATATTTGACAGTTCTGAGTTTATATCACAAAATTCTAAGTTCATATCTGTTAATTCTGAGTTCATACTTCACAATTCTGTTTATATCCCACAATTCTGAGTTTATATCACACAATTCTAAGTTTATATCTTTTAATTCTGAGTTTATACTTTACAATTCTATTTATATCTTGCAATTCTGTTCATATCTTGCAATGCTGAATTTATATTTGACAGTTCTAAGTTTATATCTTTTAATTCTGAGTTTATACTTCATAATTCTGTTTCTATCTCACAATTTTGAGTTTATATCACAAAATTCTAAGTTTATGTCTTTTAATTCTGAGTTTATACTTTACAATTCTGTTTATATCCCACAATTCTGAGTTTATATCACAAAATTCTAAGTTTATGTCTTTTAATTCTGAGTTTATACTTTACAATTCTCTTTTTATCTTGCAATTCTGTTCATATCTTGCAATGCTGAATTTGTATTTGACAGTTCTGGGTTAATATCCCACAATTCTGAATTTATACTTATCAATTCTGTTTATATTTTGCAAAGCTGAATTTATATCTCAAAATTCTGAGTTTATATCACAAAATTCTAAGTTTATATCTGTTAATTCTGAGTTCATACTTCACAATTCTCTTTTTATCTTGCAATTCTCTTCATATCTTGCAATGCTGAATTTATATTTGACAGTTCTGGGTTTATATCACACAATTCTAAGTTTATATCAGTTAATTTTGAGTTCATACTTGACAATTCTGTTTACATCCCACAATTCTGAGTTTATATCACACAATTCTAAGTTTATATCCCACAATTCTGAGTTTATATCACAAAATTCTAAGTTTATATCTTTTAATTCTGAGTTTAAACTTCACAATTCTATTTATATCTCACAATTTTGAGTTTATATCACAAAATTCTAGGTTTATATCTGTTAATTCTGAGTTTATACTTCACAATTCTGTTTATATCCCACAATTCTGAGTTTATACTTTACAATTCTCTTTATATCTTGCAATTCTGTTCATATCTTGCAATGCTGAATTTATATTTGACAGTTCTGGGTTTATATCACAAAATTTTAAGTTTATATCCAAGAATTCTGAGTTTATATTACACAATTCTATTTATATCTCACAATTTTGAATTTATATCACAAAATTCTAAATTTATATCCCACAATTTTGATTTTTTTATCACACATTTCTGAGTTTATACTTCACAATTCTGTTTATATCTTGCAATTCTGTTCATATCTTGCAAAGCTGAATTTATATCTCAAAATTCTGAGTTTATATCCCAGTATTCTGAGTTTTTATCACAAAATTCTAAGTTTATATCCCACAATTCTGAGTTTATATCACAAAATTCTAAGTTCATATCTTTTAATTCTGAGTTTATACTTCACAATTCTGTTTATATCTTGCAATTCTGTTCATATCTTGCAAAGCTGAATTCATATCTCAAAATTCTGAGTTTATATCACAAAATTCTAAGTTTATATCTTTTAATTCTGAGTTTATACTTCATAATTCTGTTTATATCTCACAATTTTGAGTTTATATCTTTTAATTCTGAGTTTATACTTCACAATTCTGTTTATATCTTGCAATTCTGTTCATATCTTGCAAAGCTGAATTCATATCTCAAAATTCTGAGTTTATATCACAAAATTCTAAGTTTATATCTGTTAATTCTGAGTTTATACTTCACAATTCTGTTTATATCTTGCAATTCTGTTCATATCTTGCAAAGCTGAATTTATATCTCAAAATTCTGAGTTTATATCACAAAATTCTAAGTTTATATCTGTTAATTCTGAGTTCATACTTCACAATTCTCTTTTTATCTTGCAATTCTCTTCATATCTTGCAATGCTGAATTTATATTTGACAGTTCTGGGTTTATATCACACAATTCTAAGTTTATATCAGTTAATTCTGAGTTCATACTTCACAATTCTGTTTACATCCCACAATTCTGAGTTTATACTTCACAATTCTGTTTATATCTTGCAATTCTGTTCATATCTTGCAAAGCTGAATTTATATCTCAAAATTCTGAGTTTATATCCCAGTATTCTGAGTTTTTATCACAAAATTCTAAGTTTATATCCCACAATTCTGAGTTTATATCACAAAATTCTAAGTTCATATCTTTTAATTCTGAGTTTATACTTCACAATTCTGTTTATATCTTGCAATTCTGTTCATATCTTGCAAAGCTGCATTCATATCTCAAAATTCTGAGTTTATATCACACAATTCTAAGTTTATATCTTTTAATTCTGAGTTTATACTTCATAATTCTGTTTATATCTCGCAATTCTGTTCATATCTTGCAAAGCTGAATTCATATCTCAAAATTCTGAGTTTATATCACAAAATTCTAAGTTTATATCTGTTAATTCTGAGTTTATACTTCACAATTCTGTTTATATCTTGCAATTCTGTTCATATCTTGCAAAGCTGCATTCATATCTCAAAATTCTGAGTTTATATCACACAATTCTAAGTTTATATCTTTTAATTCTGAGTTTATACTTCACAATTCTGTTTATATCTTGCAATTCTGTTCATATCTTGCAAAGCTGAATTCATATCTCAAAATTCTGAGTTTATATCACAAAATTCTAAGTTTATATCTGTTAATTCTGAGTTTATACTTCACAATTCTGTTTATATCTTGCAATTCTGTTCATATCTTGCAAAGCTGAATTTATATCTCAAAATTCTGAGTTTATATCACAAAATTCTAAGTTTATATCTGTTAATTCTGAGTTCATACTTCACAATTCTCTTTTTATCTTGCAATTCTCTTCATATCTTGCAATGCTGAATTTATATTTGACAGTTCTGTGTTTATATCACACAATTCTAAGTTTATATCAGTTAATTCTGAGTTCATACTTCACAATTCTGTTTACATCCCACAATTCTGAGTTTATATCACACAATTCTAAGTTTATGTCTTTTAATTCTGAGTTTATACTTTACAATTCTCTTTTTATCTTGCAATTCTGTTCATATCTTGCAATGCTGAATTTGTATTTGACAGTTCTGGGTTTATATCCCACAATTCTGAATTTATACTTATCAATTCTGTTTATATCTTGCAATTCTGTTCATATCTTGCAAAGCTGAATTTATATCTCAAAATTCTGAGTTTATATCACAAAATTCTAAGTTTATATCTGTTAATTCTGAGTTCATACTTCACAATTCTCTTTTTATCTTGCAATTCTCTTCATATCTTGCAATGCTGAATTTATATTTGACAGTTCTGGGTTTATATCACACAATTCTAAGTTTATATCAGTTAATTTTGAGTTCATACTTCACAATTCTCTTTTTATCTTGCAATTCTCTTCATATCTTGCTATGCTGAATTTATATTTGACAGTTCTGGGTTTATATCACACAATTCTAAGTTTATATCAGTTAATTCTGAGTTCATACTTCACAATTCTGTTTACATCCCACAATTCTGAGTTTATACTTCACAATTCTGTTTATATCCAACAATTCTGAGTTTATATCACACAATTCTAAGTTTATATCACACAATTCTGAGTTTATATCACAAAATTCTAAGTTTATATCTTTTAATTCTGAGTTTATACTTCACAATTCTATTTATATCTCACAATTTTGAGTTTATATCACAAAATTCTAGGTTTATATCTGTTAATTCTGAGTTTATACTTCACAATTCTGTTTATATCCCACAATTCTGAGTTTATACTTTACAATTCTCTTTATATCTTGCAATTCTGTTCATATCTTGCAATGCTGAATTTATATTTGACAGTTCTGGGTTTATATCACTAAATTTTAAGTTTATATCCAAGAATTCTGAGTTTATATTACACAATTCTATTTATATCTCACAATTTTGAATTTATATCACAAAATTCTAAATTTATATCCCACAATTTTGATTTTTTTATCACACATTTCTGAGTTTATACTTCACAATTCTGTTTATATCTTGCAATTCTGTTCATATCTTGCCAAGCTGAATTTATATCTCAAAATTCTGAGTTTATATCCCAGTATTCTGAGTTTTTATCACAAAATTCTAAGTTTATATCCCACAATTCTGAGTTTATATCACAAAATTCTAAGTTCATATCTTTTAATTCTGAGTACTGATTGATACTTATCAATTCTGTTTATATCTTGCAATTCTGTTCATATCTTGCAAAGCTGAATTTATATCTCAAAATTCTGAGTTTATATCACAAAATTCTAAGTTTATATCTGTTAATTCTGAGTTCATACTTCACAATTCTCTTTTTATCTTGCAATTGCAAGATAAAAAGAGAATTGTGAAGTTTATATCACACAATTGCAAGATAAAAAGAGAATTGTGAAGTATGAACTCAGAATTAACAGATATAAACTTAGAATTTTGTGATATAAACTCAGAATTTTGAGATATAAATTCAGCTTTGCAAGATATGAACAGAATTGCAAGATATAAAATATCTCTTCATTCTCTTCATATCTTGCAATGCTGAATTTATATTTGACAGTTCTGGGTTTATATCACACAATTCTAAGTTTATATCAGTTAATTTTGAGTTCATACTTCACAATTCTGTTTACATCCCACAATTCTGAGTTTATATCACACAATTCTAAGTTTATATCCCACAATTCTGAGTTTATATCACAAAATTCTAAGTTTATATCTTTTAATTCTGAGTTTATAATTTACAATTCTCTTTATATCTTGCAATTCTGTTCATATCTTGCAATGCTGAATTTATATTTGACAGTTCTGGGTTTATATCACACAATTCTAAATTTATATCTGTTAATTCTGAGTTCATACTACATACTTCATAATTCATACTTTACAATTCTGTTTATATCCCACAATTTTGAGTTTATATCGCAAAATTCTAAGTTTATATCCCACATTTCTGAGTTTATACTTCACAATTCTGTTTATATCTTGCAATTCTGTTCATATCTTGCCAAGCTGAATTTATATCTCAAAATTCTGAGTTTATATCACACAATTCTAAGTTTATATCCCACAATTCTGAGTTTATATCACAAAGTGATATAAATTCTGAGTTTATAATTTACAATTCTCTTTATATCTTGCAATTCTGTTCATATCTTGCAATGCTGAATTTATATTTGACAGTTCTGGGTTTATATCACACAATTCTAAATTTATATCTGTTAATTCTGAGTTCATACTACATACTTCATAATTCATACTTTACAATTCTGTTTATATCCCACAATTTTGAGTTTATATCGCAAAATTCTAAGTTTATATCCCACATTTCTGAGTTTATACTTCACAATTCTGTTTATATCTTGCAATTCTGTTCATATCTTGCCAAGCTGAATTTATATCTCAAAATTCTGAGTTTATATCACACAATTCTAAGTTTATATCCGTTCATTTAAGTTTATATCCAAGAATTCTGAGTTTATATTACACAATTCTATTTATATCTCACAATTTTGAATTTATATCACAAAATTCTAAATTTATATCCCACAATTTTGATTTTTTTATCACACATTTCTGAGTTTATACTTCACAATTCTGTTTATATCTTGCAATTCTGTTCATATCTTGCAAAGCTGAATTTATATCTCAAAATTCTGAGTTTATATCCCAGTATTCTGAGTTTTTATCACAAAATTCTAAGTTTATATCCCACAATTCTGAGTTTATATCACACAATTCTAAGTTTATATCTTTTAATTCTGAGTTTATACTTCATAATTCTGTTTATATCTTGCAATTCTGTTCATATCTTGCAAAGCTGAATTCATATCTCAAAATTCTGAGTTTATATCACAAAATTCTAAGTTTATATCTGTTAATTCTGAGTTTATACTTCACAATTCTGTTTATATCTTGCAATTCTGTTCATATCTTGCAAAGCTGCATTCATATCTCAAAATTCTGAGTTTATATCACACAATTCTAAGTTTATATCTTTTAATTCTGAGTTTATACTTCACAATTCTGTTTATATCTTGCAATTCTGTTCATATCTTGCAAAGCTGAATTTATATCTCAAAATTCTGAGTTTATATCCCAGTATTCTGAGTTTTTATCACAAAATTCTAAGTTTATATCCCACAATTCTGAGTTTATATCACAAAATTCTAAGTTCATATCTTTTAATTCTGAGTTTATACTTCACAATTCTGTTTATATCTTGCAATTCTGTTCATATCTTGCAAAGCTGCATTCATATCTCAAAATTCTGAGTTTATATCACACAATTCTAAGTTTATATCTTTTAATTCTGAGTTTATACTTCATAATTCTGTTTATATCTTGCAATTCTGTTCATATCTTGCAAAGCTGAATTCATATCTCAAAATTCTGAGTTTATATCACAAAATTCTAAGTTTATATCTGTTAATTCTGAGTTTATACTTCACAATTCTGTTTATATCTTGCAATTCTGTTCATATCTTGCAAAGCTGAATTTGTATTTGACAGTTCTGGGTTTATATCCCACAATTCTGAATTTATACTTATCAATTCTGTTTATATCTTGCAATTCTGTTCATATCTTGCAAAGCTGAATTTATATCTCAAAATTCTGAGTTTATATCACAAAATTCTAAGTTTATATCTGTTAATTCTGAGTTCATACTTCACAATTCTGTTTATATCCCACAATTCTGAGTTTATATCACACAATTCTAAGTTTATATCTTTTAATTCTGAGTTTATACTTTACAATTCTATTTATATCTTGCAATTCTGTTCATATCTTGCAATGCTGAATTTATATTTGACAGTTCTAAGTTTATATCTTTTAATTCTGAGTTTATACTTCATAATTCTGTTTCTATCTCACAATTTTGAGTTTATATCACAAAATTCTAAGTTTATGTCTTTTAATTCTGAGTTTATACTTTACAATTCTGTTTATATCCCACAATTCTGAGTTTATATCACAAAATTCTAAGTTTATGTCTTTTAATTCTGAGTTTATACTTTACAATTCTCTTTTTATCTTGCAATTCTGTTCATATCTTGCAATGCTGAATTTGTATTTGACAGTTCTGGGTTAATATCCCACAATTCTGAATTTATACTTATCAATTCTGTTTATATTTTGCAAAGCTGAATTTATATCTCAAAATTCTGAGTTTATATCACAAAATTCTAAGTTTATATCTGTTAATTCTGAGTTCATACTTCACAATTCTCTTTTTATCTTGCAATTCTCTTCATATCTTGCAATGCTGAATTTATATTTGACAGTTCTGGGTTTATATCACACAATTCTAAGTTTATATCAGTTAATTTTGAGTTCATACTTGACAATTCTGTTTACATCCCACAATTCTGAGTTTATATCACACAATTCTAAGTTTATATCCCACAATTCTGAGTTTATATCACAAAATTCTAAGTTTATATCTTTTAATTCTGAGTTTATAATTTACAATTCTCTTTATATCTTGCAATTCTGTTCATATCTTGCAATGCTGAATTTATATTTGACAGTTCTGAGTTTATATCACAAAATTCTAAGTTCATATCTGTTAATTCTGAGTTGATACTTCACAATTCGCTTTTTATCTTGCAATTCTCTTTGTTCTGAGACACCTCGCTGGCATCTTATTAAACGAGAAACTAAGATGAATCCTGACTCTTCGATACTTTATGGGTGGAGTTTGGCTGACTGTTGAATTGCATTCATACATGCGACGAGAACAGTACACTCTTCATGTCTTGCCATGCTGAATTTATATTTGACAGTTCTGGGTTTATATCACACAATTCTAAGTTTATATCTGTTAATTCTGAGTTCATACTTCACAATTCTGTTTATATCCCACAATTCTGAGTTTATATCACACAATTCTAAGTTTATATCTTTTAATTCTGAGTTTAAACTTTACAATTCTATTTATATCTTGCAATTCTGTTCATATCTTGCAATGCTGAATTTATATTTCACAGTTCTAAGTTTATATCTTTTAATTCTGAGTTTATACTTCATAATTCTGTTTCTATCTCACAATTTTGAGTTTATATCACAAAATTCTCAGTTTATGTCTTTTAATTCTGAGTTTATACTTTACAATTCTGTTTATATCCCACAATTCTGAGTTTATATCACAAAATTCTAAGTTTATGTCTTTTAATTCTGAGTTTATACTTTACAATTCTCTTTTTATCTTGCAATTCTGTTCATATCTTGCAATGCTGAATTTGTATTTGACAGTTCTGGGTTTATATCCCACAATTCTGAATTTATACTTATCAATTCTGTTTATATTTTGCAATTCTGTTCATATCTTGCAAAGCTGAATTTATATCTCAAAATTCTGAGTTTATATCACAAAATTCTAAGTTTATATCTGTTAATTCTGAGTTCATACTTCACAATTCTCTTTTTATCTTGCAATTCTCTTCATATCTTGCAATGCTGAATTTATATTTGACAGTTCTGGGTTTATATCACACAATTCTAAGTTTATATCAGTTAATTCTGAGTTCATACTTCACAATTCTGTTTACATCCCACAATTCTGAGTTTATATCACACAATTCTAAGTTTATATCCCACAATTCTGAGTTTATATCACAAAATTCTAAGTTTATATCTTTTAATTCTGAGTTTATACTTCACAATTCTATTTATATCTCACAATTCTGAGTTTATATCACAAAATTCTAAGTTTATATCTGTTAATTCTGAGTTTATACTTCACAATTCTATTTATATCCCACAATTCTGAGTTTATATCACACAATTCTAGGTTTATATCTGTTAATTCTGAGTTTATACTTCACAATTCTGTTTATATCCCACAATTCTGAGTTTATACTTTACAATTCTCTTTATATCTTACAATTCTGTTCATATCTTGCAAAGCTGAATTTGTATTTGACAGTTCTGAGTTTATATCACAAAATTCTAAGTTTATATCTGTTAATTCTGAGTTCATACTTCACAATTCTCTTTTTATCTTGCAATTCTCTTCATATCTTGCAATGCTGAATTTATATCTCAAAATTCTGAGTTTATATCACAAAATTCTAAGTTTATATCTGTTAATTCTGAGTTCATACTTCACAATTCTCTTTTTATCTTGCAATTCTCTTCATATCTTGCAATGCTGAATTTATATTTGACAGTTCTGGGTTTATATCACACAATTCTAAGTTTATATCAGTTAATTCTGAGTTCATACTTCACAATTCTGTTTACATCCCACAATTCTGAGTTTATATCACACAATTCTAAGTTTATATCCCACAATTCTGAGTTTATATCACGAAATTCTAAGTTTATATCTTTTAATTCTGAGTTTATACTTCAATATTCTATTTATATCTCACAATTTTGAGTTTATATCACAAAATTCTAAGTTTATATCTGTTAATTCTGAGTTTATACTTCACAATTCTGTTTATATCCCACAATTCTGAGTTTATATCACACAATTCTAGGTTTATATCTGTTAATTCTGAGTTTATACTTCACAATTCTGTTTATATCCCACAATTCTGAGTTTATACTTTACAATTCTCTTTATATCTTGCAATTCTGTTCATATCTTGCAATGCTGAATTTGTATTTGACAGTTCTGGGTTTATATCACAAAATTTTAAGTTTATATCCAACAATTCTGAATTTATACTTATCAATTCTGTTTATATCTTGCAATTCTGTTCATATCTTGCAATGCTGAATTTATATTTGACAGTTCTGGGTTTATATCACAAAATTCTAAGTTTATATCTGTTAATTCTGAGTTCATACTTCACAATTGTCTTTTTATCTTGCAATTCTCTTCATATCTTGCAATGCTGAATTTATATTTGACAGTTCTGGGTTTATATCACACAATTCTAAGTTTATATCAGTTAATTCTGAGTTCATACTTCACAATTCTGTTTACATCCCACAATTCTGAGTTTATATCACACAATTCTAAGTTTATATCACACAATTCTGAGTTTATATCACAAAATTCTAAGTTTATATCTTTTAATTCTGAGTTTAAACTTCACAATTCTATTTATATCTCACAATTTTGAGTTTATATCACAAAATTCTAGGTTTATATCTGTTAATTCTGAGTTTATACTTCACAATTCTGTTTATATCCCACAATTCTGAGTTTATACTTTACAATTCTCTTTATATCTTGCAATTCTGTTCATATCTTGCAATGCTGAATTTATATTTGACAGTTCTGGGTTTATATCACAAAATTTTAAGTTTATATCCAAGAATTCTGAGTTTATATTACACAATTCTATTTATATCTCACAATTTTGAATTTATATCACAAAATTCTAAATTTATATCCCACAATTTTGATTTTTTTATCACACATTTCTGAGTTTATACTTCACAATTCTGTTTATATCTTGCAATTCTGTTCATATCTTGCAAAGCTGAATTTATATCTCAAAATTCTGAGTTTATATCCCAGTATTCTGAGTTTTTATCACAAAATTCTAAGTTTATATCCCACAATTCTGAGTTTATATCACAAAATTCTAAGTTCATATCTTTTAATTCTGAGTTTATACTTCACAATTCTGTTTATATCTTGCAATTCTGTTCATATCTTGCAAAGCTGAATTCATATCTCAAAATTCTGAGTTTATATCACAAAATTCTAAGTTTATATCTGTTAATTCTGAGTTTATACTTCACAATTCTCTTTTTATCTTGCAATTCTCTTCATATCTTGCAATGCTGAATTTATATTTGACAGTTCTGGGTTTATATCACACAATTCTAAGTTTATATCAGTTAATTCTGAGTTCATACTTCACAATTCTGTTTACATCCCACAATTCTGAGTTTATATCACACAATTCTAAGTTTATGTCTTTTAATTCTGAGTTTATACTTTACAATTCTCTTTTTATCTTGCAATTCTGTTCATATCTTGCAATGCTGAATTTGTATTTGACAGTTCTGGGTTTATATCCCACAATTCTGAATTTATACTTATCAATTCTGTTTATATCTTGCAATTCTGTTCATATCTTGCAAAGCTGAATTTATATCTCAAAATTCTGAGTTTATATCACAAAATTCTAAGTTTATATCTGTTAATTCTGAGTTCATACTTCACAATTCTCTTTTTATCTTGCAATTCTCTTCATATCTTGCAATGCTGAATTTATATTTGACAGTTCTGGGTTTATATCACACAATTCTAAGTTTATATCAGTTAATTTTGAGTTCATACTTCACAATTCTCTTTTTATCTTGCAATTCTCTTCATATCTTGCTATGCTGAATTTATATTTGACAGTTCTGGGTTTATATCACACAATTCTAAGTTTATATCAGTTAATTCTGAGTTCATACTTCACAATTCTGTTTATATCCCACAATTCTGAGTTTATACTTCACAATTCTGTTTATATCCAACAATTCTGAGTTTATATCACACAATTCTAAGTTTATATCACACAATTCTGAGTTTATATCACAAAATTCTAAGTTTATATCTTTTAATTCTGAGTTTATACTTCACAATTCTATTTATATCTCACAATTTTGAGTTTATATCACAAAATTCTAGGTTTATATCTGTTAATTCTGAGTTTATACTTCACAATTCTGTTTATATCCCACAATTCTGAGTTTATACTTTACAATTCTCTTTATATCTTGCAATTCTGTTCATATCTTGCAATGCTGAATTTATATTTGACAGTTCTGGGTTTATATCACTAAATTTTAAGTTTATATCCAAGAATTCTGAGTTTATATTACACAATTCTATTTATATCTCACAATTTTGAATTTATATCACAAAATTCTAAATTTATATCCCACAATTTTGATTTTTTTATCACACATTTCTGAGTTTATACTTCACAATTCTGTTTATATCTTGCAATTCTGTTCATATCTTGCCAAGCTGAATTTATATCTCAAAATTCTGAGTTTATATCCCAGTATTCTGAGTTTTTATCACAAAATTCTAAGTTTATATCCCACAATTCTGAGTTTATATCACAAAATTCTAAGTTCATATCTTTTAATTCTGAGTACTGATTGATACTTATCAATTCTGTTTATATCTTGCAATTCTGTTCATATCTTGCAAAGCTGAATTTATATCTCAAAATTCTGAGTTTATATCACAAAATTCTAAGTTTATATCTGTTAATTCTGAGTTCATACTTCACAATTCTGTTTACATCCCACAATTCTGAGTTTATATCACACAATTCTAAGTTTATATCCCACAATTCTGAGTTTATATCACAAAATTCTAAGTTTATATCTTTTAATTCTGAGTTTATAATTTACAATTCTCTTTATATCTTGCAATTCTGTTCATATCTTGCAATGCTGAATTTATATTTGACAGTTCTGGGTTTATATCACACAATTCTAAATTTATATCTGTTAATTCTGAGTTCATACTACATACTTCATAATTCATACTTTACAATTCTGTTTATATCCCACAATTTTGAGTTTATATCGCAAAATTCTAAGTTTATATCCCACATTTCTGAGTTTATACTTCACAATTCTGTTTATATCTTGCAATTCTGTTCATATCTTGCCAAGCTGAATTTATATCTCAAAATTCTGAGTTTATATCACACAATTCTAAGTTTATATCCCACAATTCTGAGTTTATATCACAAAGTGATATAAATTCTGAGTTTATAATTTACAATTCTCTTTATATCTTGCAATTCTGTTCATATCTTGCAATGCTGAATTTATATTTGACAGTTCTGGGTTTATATCACACAATTCTAAATTTATATCTGTTAATTCTGAGTTCATACTACATACTTCATAATTCATACTTTACAATTCTGTTTATATCCCACAATTTTGAGTTTATATCGCAAAATTCTAAGTTTATATCCCACATTTCTGAGTTTATACTTCACAATTCTGTTTATATCTTGCAATTCTGTTCATATCTTGCCAAGCTGAATTTATATCTCAAAATTCTGAGTTTATATCACACAATTCTAAGTTTATATCCGTTCATTTAAGTTTATATCCAAGAATTCTGAGTTTATATTACACAATTCTATTTATATCTCACAATTTTGAATTTATATCACAAAATTCTAAATTTATATCCCACAATTTTGATTTTTTTATCACACATTTCTGAGTTTATACTTCACAATTCTGTTTATATCTTGCAATTCTGTTCATATCTTGCAAAGCTGAATTTATATCTCAAAATTCTGAGTTTATATCCCAGTATTCTGAGTTTTTATCACAAAATTCTAAGTTTATATCCCACAATTCTGAGTTTATATCACACAATTCTAAGTTTATATCTTTTAATTCTGAGTTTATACTTCATAATTCTGTTTATATCTTGCAATTCTGTTCATATCTTGCAAAGCTGAATTCATATCTCAAAATTCTGAGTTTATATCACAAAATTCTAAGTTTATATCTGTTAATTCTGAGTTTATACTTCACAATTCTGTTTATATCTTGCAATTCTGTTCATATCTTGCAAAGCTGCATTCATATCTCAAAATTCTGAGTTTATATCACACAATTCTAAGTTTATATCTTTTAATTCTGAGTTTATACTTCACAATTCTGTTTATATCTTGCAATTCTGTTCATATCTTGCAAAGCTGAATTTATATCTCAAAATTCTGAGTTTATATCCCAGTATTCTGAGTTTTTATCACAAAATTCTAAGTTTATATCCCACAATTCTGAGTTTATATCACAAAATTCTAAGTTCATATCTTTTAATTCTGAGTTTATACTTCACAATTCTGTTTATATCTTGCAATTCTGTTCATATCTTGCAAAGCTGCATTCATATCTCAAAATTCTGAGTTTATATCACACAATTCTAAGTTTATATCTTTTAATTCTGAGTTTATACTTCATAATTCTGTTTATATCTTGCAATTCTGTTCATATCTTGCAAAGCTGAATTCATATCTCAAAATTCTGAGTTTATATCACAAAATTCTAAGTTTATATCTGTTAATTCTGAGTTTATACTTCACAATTCTGTTTATATCTTGCAATTCTGTTCATATCTTGCAAAGCTGAATTTGTATTTGACAGTTCTGGGTTTATATCCCACAATTCTGAATTTATACTTATCAATTCTGTTTATATCTTGCAATTCTGTTCATATCTTGCAAAGCTGAATTTATATCTCAAAATTCTGAGTTTATATCACACAATTCTAAGTTTATATCCCACAATTCTGAGTTTATATCACAAAATTCTAAGTTTATATCTTTTAATTCTGAGTTTATAATTTACAATTCTCTTTATATCTTGCAATTCTGTTCATATCTTGCAATGCTGAATTTATATTTGACAGTTCTGAGTTTATATCACAAAATTCTAAGTTCATATCTGTTAATTCTGAGTTCATACTTCACAATTCTGTTTATATCCCACAATTCTGAGTTTATATCACACAATTCTAAGTTTATATCTTTTAATTCTGAGTTTATACTTTACAATTCTATTTATATCTTGCAATTCTGTTCATATCTTGCAATGCTGAATTTATATTTGACAGTTCTAAGTTTATATCTTTTAATTCTGAGTTTATACTTCATAATTCTGTTTCTATCTCACAATTTTGAGTTTATATCACAAAATTCTAAGTTTATGTCTTTTAATTCTGAGTTTATACTTTACAATTCTGTTTATATCCCACAATTCTGAGTTTATATCACAAAATTCTAAGTTTATGTCTTTTAATTCTGAGTTTATACTTTACAATTCTCTTTTTATCTTGCAATTCTGTTCATATCTTGCAATGCTGAATTTGTATTTGACAGTTCTGGGTTAATATCCCACAATTCTGAATTTATACTTATCAATTCTGTTTATATTTTGCAAAGCTGAATTTATATCTCAAAATTCTGAGTTTATATCACAAAATTCTAAGTTTATATCTGTTAATTCTGAGTTCATACTTCACAATTCTCTTTTTATCTTGCAATTCTCTTCATATCTTGCAATGCTGAATTTATATTTGACAGTTCTGGGTTTATATCACACAATTCTAAGTTTATATCAGTTAATTTTGAGTTCATACTTGACAATTCTGTTTACATCCCACAATTCTGAGTTTATATCACACAATTCTAAGTTTATATCCCACAATTCTGAGTTTATATCACAAAATTCTAAGTTTATATCTTTTAATTCTGAGTTTAAACTTCACAATTCTATTTATATCTCACAATTTTGAGTTTATATCACAAAATTCTAGGTTTATATCTGTTAATTCTGAGTTTATACTTCACAATTCTGTTTATATCCCACAATTCTGAGTTTATACTTTACAATTCTCTTTATATCTTGCAATTCTGTTCATATCTTGCAATGCTGAATTTATATTTGACAGTTCTGGGTTTATATCACAAAATTTTAAGTTTATATCCAAGAATTCTGAGTTTATATTACACAATTCTATTTATATCTCACAATTTTGAATTTATATCACAAAATTCTAAATTTATATCCCACAATTTTGATTTTTTTATCACACATTTCTGAGTTTATACTTCACAATTCTGTTTATATCTTGCAATTCTGTTCATATCTTGCAAAGCTGAATTTATATCTCAAAATTCTGAGTTTATATCCCAGTATTCTGAGTTTTTATCACAAAATTCTAAGTTTATATCCCACAATTCTGAGTTTATATCACAAAATTCTAAGTTCATATCTTTTAATTCTGAGTTTATACTTCACAATTCTGTTTATATCTTGCAATTCTGTTCATATCTTGCAAAGCTGAATTCATATCTCAAAATTCTGAGTTTATATCACAAAATTCTAAGTTTATATCTTTTAATTCTGAGTTTATACTTCATAATTCTGTTTATATCTCACAATTTTGAGTTTATATCTTTTAATTCTGAGTTTATACTTCACAATTCTGTTTATATCTTGCAATTCTGTTCATATCTTGCAAAGCTGAATTCATATCTCAAAATTCTGAGTTTATATCACAAAATTCTAAGTTTATATCTGTTAATTCTGAGTTTATACTTCACAATTCTGTTTATATCTTGCAATTCTGTTCATATCTTGCAAAGCTGAATTTATATCTCAAAATTCTGAGTTTATATCACAAAATTCTAAGTTTATATCTGTTAATTCTGAGTTCATACTTCACAATTCTCTTTTTATCTTGCAATTCTCTTCATATCTTGCAATGCTGAATTTATATTTGACAGTTCTGGGTTTATATCACACAATTCTAAGTTTATATCAGTTAATTCTGAGTTCATACTTCACAATTCTGTTTACATCCCACAATTCTGAGTTTATACTTCACAATTCTGTTTATATCTTGCAATTCTGTTCATATCTTGCAAAGCTGAATTTATATCTCAAAATTCTGAGTTTATATCCCAGTATTCTGAGTTTTTATCACAAAATTCTAAGTTTATATCCCACAATTCTGAGTTTATATCACAAAATTCTAAGTTCATATCTTTTAATTCTGAGTTTATACTTCACAATTCTGTTTATATCTTGCAATTCTGTTCATATCTTGCAAAGCTGCATTCATATCTCAAAATTCTGAGTTTATATCACACAATTCTAAGTTTATATCTTTTAATTCTGAGTTTATACTTCATAATTCTGTTTATATCTCGCAATTCTGTTCATATCTTGCAAAGCTGAATTCATATCTCAAAATTCTGAGTTTATATCACAAAATTCTAAGTTTATATCTGTTAATTCTGAGTTTATACTTCACAATTCTGTTTATATCTTGCAATTCTGTTCATATCTTGCAAAGCTGCATTCATATCTCAAAATTCTGAGTTTATATCACACAATTCTAAGTTTATATCTTTTAATTCTGAGTTTATACTTCACAATTCTGTTTATATCTTGCAATTCTGTTCATATCTTGCAAAGCTGAATTCATATCTCAAAATTCTGAGTTTATATCACAAAATTCTAAGTTTATATCTGTTAATTCTGAGTTTATACTTCACAATTCTGTTTATATCTTGCAATTCTGTTCATATCTTGCAAAGCTGAATTTATATCTCAAAATTCTGAGTTTATATCACAAAATTCTAAGTTTATATCTGTTAATTCTGAGTTCATACTTCACAATTCTCTTTTTATCTTGCAATTCTCTTCATATCTTGCAATGCTGAATTTATATTTGACAGTTCTGTGTTTATATCACACAATTCTAAGTTTATATCAGTTAATTCTGAGTTCATACTTCACAATTCTGTTTACATCCCACAATTCTGAGTTTATATCACACAATTCTAAGTTTATGTCTTTTAATTCTGAGTTTATACTTTACAATTCTCTTTTTATCTTGCAATTCTGTTCATATCTTGCAATGCTGAATTTGTATTTGACAGTTCTGGGTTTATATCCCACAATTCTGAATTTATACTTATCAATTCTGTTTATATCTTGCAATTCTGTTCATATCTTGCAAAGCTGAATTTATATCTCAAAATTCTGAGTTTATATCACAAAATTCTAAGTTTATATCTGTTAATTCTGAGTTCATACTTCACAATTCTCTTTTTATCTTGCAATTCTCTTCATATCTTGCAATGCTGAATTTATATTTGACAGTTCTGGGTTTATATCACACAATTCTAAGTTTATATCAGTTAATTTTGAGTTCATACTTCACAATTCTCTTTTTATCTTGCAATTCTCTTCATATCTTGCTATGCTGAATTTATATTTGACAGTTCTGGGTTTATATCACACAATTCTAAGTTTATATCAGTTAATTCTGAGTTCATACTTCACAATTCTGTTTACATCCCACAATTCTGAGTTTATACTTCACAATTCTGTTTATATCCAACAATTCTGAGTTTATATCACACAATTCTAAGTTTATATCACACAATTCTGAGTTTATATCACAAAATTCTAAGTTTATATCTTTTAATTCTGAGTTTATACTTCACAATTCTATTTATATCTCACAATTTTGAGTTTATATCACAAAATTCTAGGTTTATATCTGTTAATTCTGAGTTTATACTTCACAATTCTGTTTATATCCCACAATTCTGAGTTTATACTTTACAATTCTCTTTATATCTTGCAATTCTGTTCATATCTTGCAATGCTGAATTTATATTTGACAGTTCTGGGTTTATATCACTAAATTTTAAGTTTATATCCAAGAATTCTGAGTTTATATTACACAATTCTATTTATATCTCACAATTTTGAATTTATATCACAAAATTCTAAATTTATATCCCACAATTTTGATTTTTTTATCACACATTTCTGAGTTTATACTTCACAATTCTGTTTATATCTTGCAATTCTGTTCATATCTTGCCAAGCTGAATTTATATCTCAAAATTCTGAGTTTATATCCCAGTATTCTGAGTTTTTATCACAAAATTCTAAGTTTATATCCCACAATTCTGAGTTTATATCACAAAATTCTAAGTTCATATCTTTTAATTCTGAGTACTGATTGATACTTATCAATTCTGTTTATATCTTGCAATTCTGTTCATATCTTGCAAAGCTGAATTTATATTTGACAGTTCTGGGTTTATATCACACAATTCTAAGTTTATATCAGTTAATTTTGAGTTCATACTTCACAATTCTGTTTACATCCCACAATTCTGAGTTTATATCACACAATTCTAAGTTTATATCCCACAATTCTGAGTTTATATCACAAAATTCTAAGTTTATATCTTTTAATTCTGAGTTTATAATTTACAATTCTCTTTATATCTTGCAATTCTGTTCATATCTTGCAATGCTGAATTTATATTTGACAGTTCTGGGTTTATATCACACAATTCTAAATTTATATCTGTTAATTCTGAGTTCATACTACATACTTCATAATTCATACTTTACAATTCTGTTTATATCCCACAATTTTGAGTTTATATCGCAAAATTCTAAGTTTATATCCCACATTTCTGAGTTTATACTTCACAATTCTGTTTATATCTTGCAATTCTGTTCATATCTTGCCAAGCTGAATTTATATCTCAAAATTCTGAGTTTATATCACACAATTCTAAGTTTATATCCGTTCATTTAAGTTTATATCCAAGAATTCTGAGTTTATATTACACAATTCTATTTATATCTCACAATTTTGAATTTATATCACAAAATTCTAAATTTATATCCCACAATTTTGATTTTTTTATCACACATTTCTGAGTTTATACTTCACAATTCTGTTTATATCTTGCAATTCTGTTCATATCTTGCAAAGCTGAATTTATATCTCAAAATTCTGAGTTTATATCCCAGTATTCTGAGTTTTTATCACAAAATTCTAAGTTTATATCCCACAATTCTGAGTTTATATCACACAATTCTAAGTTTATATCTTTTAATTCTGAGTTTATACTTCATAATTCTGTTTATATCTTGCAATTCTGTTCATATCTTGCAAAGCTGAATTCATATCTCAAAATTCTGAGTTTATATCACAAAATTCTAAGTTTATATCTGTTAATTCTGAGTTTATACTTCACAATTCTGTTTATATCTTGCAATTCTGTTCATATCTTGCAAAGCTGCATTCATATCTCAAAATTCTGAGTTTATATCACACAATTCTAAGTTTATATCTTTTAATTCTGAGTTTATACTTCACAATTCTGTTTATATCTTGCAATTCTGTTCATATCTTGCAAAGCTGAATTTATATCTCAAAATTCTGAGTTTATATCCCAGTATTCTGAGTTTTTATCACAAAATTCTAAGTTTATATCCCACAATTCTGAGTTTATATCACAAAATTCTAAGTTCATATCTTTTAATTCTGAGTTTATACTTCACAATTCTGTTTATATCTTGCAATTCTGTTCATATCTTGCAAAGCTGCATTCATATCTCAAAATTCTGAGTTTATATCACACAATTCTAAGTTTATATCTTTTAATTCTGAGTTTATACTTCATAATTCTGTTTATATCTTGCAATTCTGTTCATATCTTGCAAAGCTGAATTCATATCTCAAAATTCTGAGTTTATATCACAAAATTCTAAGTTTATATCTGTTAATTCTGAGTTTATACTTCACAATTCTGTTTATATCTTGCAATTCTGTTCATATCTTGCAAAGCTGAATTTGTATTTGACAGTTCTGGGTTTATATCCCACAATTCTGAATTTATACTTATCAATTCTGTTTATATCTTGCAATTCTGTTCATATCTTGCAAAGCTGAATTTATATCTCAAAATTCTGAGTTTATATCACACAATTCTAAGTTTATATCCCACAATTCTGAGTTTATATCACAAAATTCTAAGTTTATATCTTTTAATTCTGAGTTTATAATTTACAATTCTCTTTATATCTTGCAATTCTGTTCATATCTTGCAATGCTGAATTTATATTTGACAGTTCTGAGTTTATATCACAAAATTCTAAGTTCATATCTGTTAATTCTGAGTTCATACTTCACAATTCTGTTTATATCCCACAATTCTGAGTTTATATCACACAATTCTAAGTTTATATCTTTTAATTCTGAGTTTATACTTTACAATTCTGTTTATATCTTGCAATTCTGTTCATATCTTGCAATGCTGAATTTATATTTGACAGTTCTAAGTTTATATCTTTTAATTCTGAGTTTATACTTCATAATTCTGTTTCTATCTCACAATTTTGAGTTTATATCACAAAATTCTAAGTTTATGTCTTTTAATTCTGAGTTTATACTTTACAATTCTGTTTATATCCCACAATTCTGAGTTTATATCACAAAATTCTAAGTTTATGTCTTTTAATTCTGAGTTTATACTTTACAATTCTCTTTTTATCTTGCAATTCTGTTCATATCTTGCAATGCTGAATTTGTATTTGACAGTTCTGGGTTAATATCCCACAATTCTGAATTTATACTTATCAATTCTGTTTATATTTTGCAAAGCTGAATTTATATCTCAAAATTCTGAGTTTATATCACAAAATTCTAAGTTTATATCTGTTAATTCTGAGTTCATACTTCACAATTCTCTTTTTATCTTGCAATTCTCTTCATATCTTGCAATGCTGAATTTATATTTGACAGTTCTGGGTTTATATCACACAATTCTAAGTTTATATCAGTTAATTTTGAGTTCATACTTGACAATTCTGTTTACATCCCACAATTCTGAGTTTATATCACACAATTCTAAGTTTATATCCCACAATTCTGAGTTTATATCACAAAATTCTAAGTTTATATCTTTTAATTCTGAGTTTATAATTTACAATTCTCTTTATATCTTGCAATTCTGTTCATATCTTGCAATGCTGAATTTATATTTGACAGTTCTGAGTTTATATCACAAAATTCTAAGTTCATATCTGTTAATTCTGAGTTGATACTTCACAATTCGCTTTTTATCTTGCAATTCTCTTTGTTCTGAGACACCTCGCTGGCATCTTATTAAACGAGAAACTAAGATGAATCCTGACTCTTCGATACTTTATGGGTGGAGTTTGGCTGACTGTTGAATTGCATTCATACATGCGACGAGAACAGTACACTCTTCATGTCTTGCCATGCTGAATTTATATTTGACAGTTCTGGGTTTATATCACACAATTCTAAGTTTATATCTGTTAATTCTGAGTTCATACTTCACAATTCTGTTTATATCCCACAATTCTGAGTTTATATCACACAATTCTAAGTTTATATCTTTTAATTCTGAGTTTAAACTTTACAATTCTATTTATATCTTGCAATTCTGTTCATATCTTGCAATGCTGAATTTATATTTCACAGTTCTAAGTTTATATCTTTTAATTCTGAGTTTATACTTCATAATTCTGTTTCTATCTCACAATTTTGAGTTTATATCACAAAATTCTCAGTTTATGTCTTTTAATTCTGAGTTTATACTTTACAATTCTGTTTATATCCCACAATTCTGAGTTTATATCACAAAATTCTAAGTTTATGTCTTTTAATTCTGAGTTTATACTTTACAATTCTCTTTTTATCTTGCAATTCTGTTCATATCTTGCAATGCTGAATTTGTATTTGACAGTTCTGGGTTTATATCCCACAATTCTGAATTTATACTTATCAATTCTGTTTATATTTTGCAATTCTGTTCATATCTTGCAAAGCTGAATTTATATCTCAAAATTCTGAGTTTATATCACAAAATTCTAAGTTTATATCTGTTAATTCTGAGTTCATACTTCACAATTCTCTTTTTATCTTGCAATTCTCTTCATATCTTGCAATGCTGAATTTATATTTGACAGTTCTGGGTTTATATCACACAATTCTAAGTTTATATCAGTTAATTCTGAGTTCATACTTCACAATTCTGTTTACATCCCACAATTCTGAGTTTATATCACACAATTCTAAGTTTATATCCCACAATTCTGAGTTTATATCACAAAATTCTAAGTTTATATCTTTTAATTCTGAGTTTATACTTCACAATTCTATTTATATCTCACAATTCTGAGTTTATATCACAAAATTCTAAGTTTATATCTGTTAATTCTGAGTTTATACTTCACAATTCTATTTATATCCCACAATTCTGAGTTTATATCACACAATTCTAGGTTTATATCTGTTAATTCTGAGTTTATACTTCACAATTCTGTTTATATCCCACAATTCTGAGTTTATACTTTACAATTCTCTTTATATCTTACAATTCTGTTCATATCTTGCAAAGCTGAATTTGTATTTGACAGTTCTGAGTTTATATCACAAAATTCTAAGTTTATATCTGTTAATTCTGAGTTCATACTTCACAATTCTCTTTTTATCTTGCAATTCTCTTCATATCTTGCAATGCTGAATTTATATCTCAAAATTCTGAGTTTATATCACAAAATTCTAAGTTTATATCTGTTAATTCTGAGTTCATACTTCACAATTCTCTTTTTATCTTGCAATTCTCTTCATATCTTGCAATGCTGAATTTATATTTGACAGTTCTGGGTTTATATCACACAATTCTAAGTTTATATCAGTTAATTCTGAGTTCATACTTCACAATTCTGTTTACATCCCACAATTCTGAGTTTATATCACACAATTCTAAGTTTATATCCCACAATTCTGAGTTTATATCACGAAATTCTAAGTTTATATCTTTTAATTCTGAGTTTATACTTCAATATTCTATTTATATCTCACAATTTTGAGTTTATATCACAAAATTCTAAGTTTATATCTGTTAATTCTGAGTTTATACTTCACAATTCTGTTTATATCCCACAATTCTGAGTTTATATCACACAATTCTAGGTTTATATCTGTTAATTCTGAGTTTATACTTCACAATTCTGTTTATATCCCACAATTCTGAGTTTATACTTTACAATTCTCTTTATATCTTGCAATTCTGTTCATATCTTGCAATGCTGAATTTGTATTTGACAGTTCTGGGTTTATATCACAAAATTTTAAGTTTATATCCAACAATTCTGAATTTATACTTATCAATTCTGTTTATATCTTGCAATTCTGTTCATATCTTGCAATGCTGAATTTATATTTGACAGTTCTGGGTTTATATCACAAAATTCTAAGTTTATATCTGTTAATTCTGAGTTCATACTTCACAATTGTCTTTTTATCTTGCAATTCTCTTCATATCTTGCAATGCTGAATTTATATTTGACAGTTCTGGGTTTATATCACACAATTCTAAGTTTATATCAGTTAATTCTGAGTTCATACTTCACAATTCTGTTTACATCCCACAATTCTGAGTTTATATCACACAATTCTAAGTTTATATCACACAATTCTGAGTTTATATCACAAAATTCTAAGTTTATATCTTTTAATTCTGAGTTTAAACTTCACAATTCTATTTATATCTCACAATTTTGAGTTTATATCACAAAATTCTAGGTTTATATCTGTTAATTCTGAGTTTATACTTCACAATTCTGTTTATATCCCACAATTCTGAGTTTATACTTTACAATTCTCTTTATATCTTGCAATTCTGTTCATATCTTGCAATGCTGAATTTATATTTGACAGTTCTGGGTTTATATCACAAAATTTTAAGTTTATATCCAAGAATTCTGAGTTTATATTACACAATTCTATTTATATCTCACAATTTTGAATTTATATCACAAAATTCTAAATTTATATCCCACAATTTTGATTTTTTTATCACACATTTCTGAGTTTATACTTCACAATTCTGTTTATATCTTGCAATTCTGTTCATATCTTGCAAAGCTGAATTTATATCTCAAAATTCTGAGTTTATATCCCAGTATTCTGAGTTTTTATCACAAAATTCTAAGTTTATATCCCACAATTCTGAGTTTATATCACAAAATTCTAAGTTCATATCTTTTAATTCTGAGTTTATACTTCACAATTCTGTTTATATCTTGCAATTCTGTTCATATCTTGCAAAGCTGAATTCATATCTCAAAATTCTGAGTTTATATCACAAAATTCTAAGTTTATATCTGTTAATTCTGAGTTTATACTTCACAATTCTGTTTATATCTTGCAATTCTGTTCATATCTTGCAAAGCTGAATTTATATCTCAAAATTCTGAGTTTATATCACAAAATTCTAAGTTTATATCTGTTAATTCTGAGTTCATACTTCACAATTCTCTTTTTATCTTGCAATTCTCTTCATATCTTGCAATGCTGAATTTATATTTGACAGTTCTGGGTTTATATCACACAATTCTAAGTTTATATCAGTTAATTCTGAGTTCATACTTCACAATTCTGTTTACATCCCACAATTCTGAGTTTATATCACACAATTCTAAGTTTATGTCTTTTAATTCTGAGTTTATACTTTACAATTCTCTTTTTATCTTGCAATTCTGTTCATATCTTGCAATGCTGAATTTGTATTTGACAGTTCTGGGTTTATATCCCACAATTCTGAATTTATACTTATCAATTCTGTTTATATCTTGCAATTCTGTTCATATCTTGCAAAGCTGAATTTATATCTCAAAATTCTGAGTTTATATCACAAAATTCTAAGTTTATATCTGTTAATTCTGAGTTCATACTTCACAATTCTCTTTTTATCTTGCAATTCTCTTCATATCTTGCAATGCTGAATTTATATTTGACAGTTCTGGGTTTATATCACACAATTCTAAGTTTATATCAGTTAATTTTGAGTTCATACTTCACAATTCTCTTTTTATCTTGCAATTCTCTTCATATCTTGCTATGCTGAATTTATATTTGACAGTTCTGGGTTTATATCACACAATTCTAAGTTTATATCAGTTAATTCTGAGTTCATACTTCACAATTCTGTTTATATCCCACAATTCTGAGTTTATACTTCACAATTCTGTTTATATCCAACAATTCTGAGTTTATATCACACAATTCTAAGTTTATATCACACAATTCTGAGTTTATATCACAAAATTCTAAGTTTATATCTTTTAATTCTGAGTTTATACTTCACAATTCTATTTATATCTCACAATTTTGAGTTTATATCACAAAATTCTAGGTTTATATCTGTTAATTCTGAGTTTATACTTCACAATTCTGTTTATATCCCACAATTCTGAGTTTATACTTTACAATTCTCTTTATATCTTGCAATTCTGTTCATATCTTGCAATGCTGAATTTATATTTGACAGTTCTGGGTTTATATCACTAAATTTTAAGTTTATATCCAAGAATTCTGAGTTTATATTACACAATTCTATTTATATCTCACAATTTTGAATTTATATCACAAAATTCTAAATTTATATCCCACAATTTTGATTTTTTTATCACACATTTCTGAGTTTATACTTCACAATTCTGTTTATATCTTGCAATTCTGTTCATATCTTGCCAAGCTGAATTTATATCTCAAAATTCTGAGTTTATATCCCAGTATTCTGAGTTTTTATCACAAAATTCTAAGTTTATATCCCACAATTCTGAGTTTATATCACAAAATTCTAAGTTCATATCTTTTAATTCTGAGTACTGATTGATACTTATCAATTCTGTTTATATCTTGCAATTCTGTTCATATCTTGCAAAGCTGAATTTATATCTCAAAATTCTGAGTTTATATCACAAAATTCTAAGTTTATATCTTTTAATTCTGAGTTTATAATTTACAATTCTCTTTATATCTTGCAATTCTGTTCATATCTTGCAATGCTGAATTTATATTTGACAGTTCTGGGTTTATATCACACAATTCTAAATTTATATCTGTTAATTCTGAGTTCATACTACATACTTCATAATTCATACTTTACAATTCTGTTTATATCCCACAATTTTGAGTTTATATCGCAAAATTCTAAGTTTATATCCCACATTTCTGAGTTTATACTTCACAATTCTGTTTATATCTTGCAATTCTGTTCATATCTTGCCAAGCTGAATTTATATCTCAAAATTCTGAGTTTATATCACACAATTCTAAGTTTATATCCCACAATTCTGAGTTTATATCACAAAGTGATATAAATTCTGAGTTTATAATTTACAATTCTCTTTATATCTTGCAATTCTGTTCATATCTTGCAATGCTGAATTTATATTTGACAGTTCTGGGTTTATATCACACAATTCTAAATTTATATCTGTTAATTCTGAGTTCATACTACATACTTCATAATTCATACTTTACAATTCTGTTTATATCCCACAATTTTGAGTTTATATCGCAAAATTCTAAGTTTATATCCCACATTTCTGAGTTTATACTTCACAATTCTGTTTATATCTTGCAATTCTGTTCATATCTTGCCAAGCTGAATTTATATCTCAAAATTCTGAGTTTATATCACACAATTCTAAGTTTATATCCGTTCATTTAAGTTTATATCCAAGAATTCTGAGTTTATATTACACAATTCTATTTATATCTCACAATTTTGAATTTATATCACAAAATTCTAAATTTATATCCCACAATTTTGATTTTTTTATCACACATTTCTGAGTTTATACTTCACAATTCTGTTTATATCTTGCAATTCTGTTCATATCTTGCAAAGCTGAATTTATATCTCAAAATTCTGAGTTTATATCCCAGTATTCTGAGTTTTTATCACAAAATTCTAAGTTTATATCCCACAATTCTGAGTTTATATCACACAATTCTAAGTTTATATCTTTTAATTCTGAGTTTATACTTCATAATTCTGTTTATATCTTGCAATTCTGTTCATATCTTGCAAAGCTGAATTCATATCTCAAAATTCTGAGTTTATATCACAAAATTCTAAGTTTATATCTGTTAATTCTGAGTTTATACTTCACAATTCTGTTTATATCTTGCAATTCTGTTCATATCTTGCAAAGCTGCATTCATATCTCAAAATTCTGAGTTTATATCACACAATTCTAAGTTTATATCTTTTAATTCTGAGTTTATACTTCACAATTCTGTTTATATCTTGCAATTCTGTTCATATCTTGCAAAGCTGAATTTATATCTCAAAATTCTGAGTTTATATCCCAGTATTCTGAGTTTTTATCACAAAATTCTAAGTTTATATCCCACAATTCTGAGTTTATATCACAAAATTCTAAGTTCATATCTTTTAATTCTGAGTTTATACTTCACAATTCTGTTTATATCTTGCAATTCTGTTCATATCTTGCAAAGCTGCATTCATATCTCAAAATTCTGAGTTTATATCACACAATTCTAAGTTTATATCTTTTAATTCTGAGTTTATACTTCATAATTCTGTTTATATCTTGCAATTCTGTTCATATCTTGCAAAGCTGAATTCATATCTCAAAATTCTGAGTTTATATCACAAAATTCTAAGTTTATATCTGTTAATTCTGAGTTTATACTTCACAATTCTGTTTATATCTTGCAATTCTGTTCATATCTTGCAAAGCTGAATTTGTATTTGACAGTTCTGGGTTTATATCCCACAATTCTGAATTTATACTTATCAATTCTGTTTATATCTTGCAATTCTGTTCATATCTTGCAAAGCTGAATTTATATCTCAAAATTCTGAGTTTATATCACAAAATTCTAAGTTTATATCTGTTAATTCTGAGTTCATACTTCACAATTCTCTTTTTATCTTGCAATTGCAAGATAAAAAGAGAATTGTGAAGTTTATATCACACAATTGCAAGATAAAAAGAGAATTGTGAAGTATGAACTCAGAATTAACAGATATAAACTTAGAATTTTGTGATATAAACTCAGAATTTTGAGATATAAATTCAGCTTTGCAAGATATGAACAGAATTGCAAGATATAAAATATCTCTTCATTCTCTTCATATCTTGCAATGCTGAATTTATGTTTGACAGTTCTGGGTTTATATCACACAATTCTAAGTTTATATCAGTTAATTTTGAGTTCATACTTCACAATTCTGTTTACATCCCACAATTCTGAGTTTATATCACACAATTCTAAGTTTATATCCCACAATTCTGAGTTTATATCACAAAATTCTAAGTTTATATCTTTTAATTCTGAGTTTATAATTTACAATTCTCTTTATATCTTGCAATTCTGTTCATATCTTGCAATGCTGAATTTATATTTGACAGTTCTGGGTTTATATCACACAATTCTAAATTTATATCTGTTAATTCTGAGTTCATACTACATACTTCATAATTCATACTTTACAATTCTGTTTATATCCCACAATTTTGAGTTTATATCGCAAAATTCTAAGTTTATATCCCACATTTCTGAGTTTATACTTCACAATTCTGTTTATATCTTGCAATTCTGTTCATATCTTGCCAAGCTGAATTTATATCTCAAAATTCTGAGTTTATATCACACAATTCTAAGTTTATATCCCACAATTCTGAGTTTATATCACAAAATTCTAAGTTTATATCTTTTAATTCTGAGTTTATAATTTACAATTCTCTTTATATCTTGCAATTCTGTTCATATCTTGCAATGCTGAATTTATATTTGACAGTTCTGAGTTTATATCACAAAATTCTAAGTTCATATCTGTTAATTCTGAGTTCATACTTCACAATTCTGTTTATATCCCACAATTCTGAGTTTATATCACACAATTCTAAGTTTATATCTTTTAATTCTGAGTTTATACTTTACAATTCTATTTATATCTTGCAATTCTGTTCATATCTTGCAATGCTGAATTTATATTTGACAGTTCTAAGTTTATATCTTTTAATTCTGAGTTTATACTTCATAATTCTGTTTCTATCTCACAATTTTGAGTTTATATCACAAAATTCTAAGTTTATGTCTTTTAATTCTGAGTTTATACTTTACAATTCTGTTTATATCCCACAATTCTGAGTTTATATCACAAAATTCTAAGTTTATGTCTTTTAATTCTGAGTTTATACTTTACAATTCTCTTTTTATCTTGCAATTCTGTTCATATCTTGCAATGCTGAATTTGTATTTGACAGTTCTGGGTTAATATCCCACAATTCTGAATTTATACTTATCAATTCTGTTTATATTTTGCAAAGCTGAATTTATATCTCAAAATTCTGAGTTTATATCACAAAATTCTAAGTTTATATCTGTTAATTCTGAGTTCATACTTCACAATTCTCTTTTTATCTTGCAATTCTCTTCATATCTTGCAATGCTGAATTTATATTTGACAGTTCTGGGTTTATATCACACAATTCTAAGTTTATATCAGTTAATTTTGAGTTCATACTTGACAATTCTGTTTACATCCCACAATTCTGAGTTTATATCACACAATTCTAAGTTTATATCCCACAATTCTGAGTTTATATCACAAAATTCTAAGTTTATATCTTTTAATTCTGAGTTTATAATTTACAATTCTCTTTATATCTTGCAATTCTGTTCATATCTTGCAATGCTGAATTTATATTTGACAGTTCTGAGTTTATATCACAAAATTCTAAGTTCATATCTGTTAATTCTGAGTTGATACTTCACAATTCGCTTTTTATCTTGCAATTCTCTTTGTTCTGAGACACCTCGCTGGCATCTTATTAAACGAGAAACTAAGATGAATCCTGACTCTTCGATACTTTATGGGTGGAGTTTGGCTGACTGTTGAATTGCATTCATACATGCGACGAGAACAGTACACTCTTCATGTCTTGCCATGCTGAATTTATATTTGACAGTTCTGGGTTTATATCACACAATTCTAAGTTTATATCTGTTAATTCTGAGTTCATACTTCACAATTCTGTTTATATCCCACAATTCTGAGTTTATATCACACAATTCTAAGTTTATATCTTTTAATTCTGAGTTTAAACTTTACAATTCTATTTATATCTTGCAATTCTGTTCATATCTTGCAATGCTGAATTTATATTTCACAGTTCTAAGTTTATATCTTTTAATTCTGAGTTTATACTTCATAATTCTGTTTCTATCTCACAATTTTGAGTTTATATCACAAAATTCTCAGTTTATGTCTTTTAATTCTGAGTTTATACTTTACAATTCTGTTTATATCCCACAATTCTGAGTTTATATCACAAAATTCTAAGTTTATGTCTTTTAATTCTGAGTTTATACTTTACAATTCTCTTTTTATCTTGCAATTCTGTTCATATCTTGCAATGCTGAATTTGTATTTGACAGTTCTGGGTTTATATCCCACAATTCTGAATTTATACTTATCAATTCTGTTTATATTTTGCAATTCTGTTCATATCTTGCAAAGCTGAATTTATATCTCAAAATTCTGAGTTTATATCACAAAATTCTAAGTTTATATCTGTTAATTCTGAGTTCATACTTCACAATTCTCTTTTTATCTTGCAATTCTCTTCATATCTTGCAATGCTGAATTTATATTTGACAGTTCTGGGTTTATATCACACAATTCTAAGTTTATATCAGTTAATTCTGAGTTCATACTTCACAATTCTGTTTACATCCCACAATTCTGAGTTTATATCACACAATTCTAAGTTTATATCCCACAATTCTGAGTTTATATCACAAAATTCTAAGTTTATATCTTTTAATTCTGAGTTTATACTTCACAATTCTATTTATATCTCACAATTCTGAGTTTATATCACAAAATTCTAAGTTTATATCTGTTAATTCTGAGTTTATACTTCACAATTCTATTTATATCCCACAATTCTGAGTTTATATCACACAATTCTAGGTTTATATCTGTTAATTCTGAGTTTATACTTCACAATTCTGTTTATATCCCACAATTCTGAGTTTATACTTTACAATTCTCTTTATATCTTACAATTCTGTTCATATCTTGCAAAGCTGAATTTGTATTTGACAGTTCTGAGTTTATATCACAAAATTCTAAGTTTATATCTGTTAATTCTGAGTTCATACTTCACAATTCTCTTTTTATCTTGCAATTCTCTTCATATCTTGCAATGCTGAATTTATATCTCAAAATTCTGAGTTTATATCACAAAATTCTAAGTTTATATCTGTTAATTCTGAGTTCATACTTCACAATTCTCTTTTTATCTTGCAATTCTCTTCATATCTTGCAATGCTGAATTTATATTTGACAGTTCTGGGTTTATATCACACAATTCTAAGTTTATATCAGTTAATTCTGAGTTCATACTTCACAATTCTGTTTACATCCCACAATTCTGAGTTTATATCACACAATTCTAAGTTTATATCCCACAATTCTGAGTTTATATCACGAAATTCTAAGTTTATATCTTTTAATTCTGAGTTTATACTTCAATATTCTATTTATATCTCACAATTTTGAGTTTATATCACAAAATTCTAAGTTTATATCTGTTAATTCTGAGTTTATACTTCACAATTCTGTTTATATCCCACAATTCTGAGTTTATATCACACAATTCTAGGTTTATATCTGTTAATTCTGAGTTTATACTTCACAATTCTGTTTATATCCCACAATTCTGAGTTTATACTTTACAATTCTCTTTATATCTTGCAATTCTGTTCATATCTTGCAATGCTGAATTTGTATTTGACAGTTCTGGGTTTATATCACAAAATTTTAAGTTTATATCCAACAATTCTGAATTTATACTTATCAATTCTGTTTATATCTTGCAATTCTGTTCATATCTTGCAATGCTGAATTTATATTTGACAGTTCTGGGTTTATATCACAAAATTCTAAGTTTATATCTGTTAATTCTGAGTTCATACTTCACAATTGTCTTTTTATCTTGCAATTCTCTTCATATCTTGCAATGCTGAATTTATATTTGACAGTTCTGGGTTTATATCACACAATTCTAAGTTTATATCAGTTAATTCTGAGTTCATACTTCACAATTCTGTTTACATCCCACAATTCTGAGTTTATATCACACAATTCTAAGTTTATATCACACAATTCTGAGTTTATATCACAAAATTCTAAGTTTATATCTTTTAATTCTGAGTTTAAACTTCACAATTCTATTTATATCTCACAATTTTGAGTTTATATCACAAAATTCTAGGTTTATATCTGTTAATTCTGAGTTTATACTTCACAATTCTGTTTATATCCCACAATTCTGAGTTTATACTTTACAATTCTCTTTATATCTTGCAATTCTGTTCATATCTTGCAATGCTGAATTTATATTTGACAGTTCTGGGTTTATATCACAAAATTTTAAGTTTATATCCAAGAATTCTGAGTTTATATTACACAATTCTATTTATATCTCACAATTTTGAATTTATATCACAAAATTCTAAATTTATATCCCACAATTTTGATTTTTTTATCACACATTTCTGAGTTTATACTTCACAATTCTGTTTATATCTTGCAATTCTGTTCATATCTTGCAAAGCTGAATTTATATCTCAAAATTCTGAGTTTATATCCCAGTATTCTGAGTTTTTATCACAAAATTCTAAGTTTATATCCCACAATTCTGAGTTTATATCACAAAATTCTAAGTTCATATCTTTTAATTCTGAGTTTATACTTCACAATTCTGTTTATATCTTGCAATTCTGTTCATATCTTGCAAAGCTGAATTCATATCTCAAAATTCTGAGTTTATATCACAAAATTCTAAGTTTATATCTGTTAATTCTGAGTTTATACTTCACAATTCTGTTTATATCTTGCAATTCTGTTCATATCTTGCAAAGCTGAATTTATATCTCAAAATTCTGAGTTTATATCACAAAATTCTAAGTTTATATCTGTTAATTCTGAGTTCATACTTCACAATTCTCTTTTTATCTTGCAATTCTCTTCATATCTTGCAATGCTGAATTTATATTTGACAGTTCTGGGTTTATATCACACAATTCTAAGTTTATATCAGTTAATTCTGAGTTCATACTTCACAATTCTGTTTACATCCCACAATTCTGAGTTTATATCACACAATTCTAAGTTTATGTCTTTTAATTCTGAGTTTATACTTTACAATTCTCTTTTTATCTTGCAATTCTGTTCATATCTTGCAATGCTGAATTTGTATTTGACAGTTCTGGGTTTATATCCCACAATTCTGAATTTATACTTATCAATTCTGTTTATATCTTGCAATTCTGTTCATATCTTGCAAAGCTGAATTTATATCTCAAAATTCTGAGTTTATATCACAAAATTCTAAGTTTATATCTGTTAATTCTGAGTTCATACTTCACAATTCTCTTTTTATCTTGCAATTCTCTTCATATCTTGCAATGCTGAATTTATATTTGACAGTTCTGGGTTTATATCACACAATTCTAAGTTTATATCAGTTAATTTTGAGTTCATACTTCACAATTCTCTTTTTATCTTGCAATTCTCTTCATATCTTGCTATGCTGAATTTATATTTGACAGTTCTGGGTTTATATCACACAATTCTAAGTTTATATCAGTTAATTCTGAGTTCATACTTCACAATTCTGTTTACATCCCACAATTCTGAGTTTATACTTCACAATTCTGTTTATATCCAACAATTCTGAGTTTATATCACACAATTCTAAGTTTATATCACACAATTCTGAGTTTATATCACAAAATTCTAAGTTTATATCTTTTAATTCTGAGTTTATACTTCACAATTCTATTTATATCTCACAATTTTGAGTTTATATCACAAAATTCTAGGTTTATATCTGTTAATTCTGAGTTTATACTTCACAATTCTGTTTATATCCCACAATTCTGAGTTTATACTTTACAATTCTCTTTATATCTTGCAATTCTGTTCATATCTTGCAATGCTGAATTTATATTTGACAGTTCTGGGTTTATATCACTAAATTTTAAGTTTATATCCAAGAATTCTGAGTTTATATTACACAATTCTATTTATATCTCACAATTTTGAATTTATATCACAAAATTCTAAATTTATATCCCACAATTTTGATTTTTTTATCACACATTTCTGAGTTTATACTTCACAATTCTGTTTATATCTTGCAATTCTGTTCATATCTTGCCAAGCTGAATTTATATCTCAAAATTCTGAGTTTATATCCCAGTATTCTGAGTTTTTATCACAAAATTCTAAGTTTATATCCCACAATTCTGAGTTTATATCACAAAATTCTAAGTTCATATCTTTTAATTCTGAGTACTGATTGATACTTATCAATTCTGTTTATATCTTGCAATTCTGTTCATATCTTGCAAAGCTGAATTTATATCTCAAAATTCTGAGTTTATATCACAAAATTCTAAGTTTATATCTGTTAATTCTGAGTTCATACTTCACAATTCTGTTTACATCCCACAATTCTGAGTTTATATCACACAATTCTAAGTTTATATCCCACAATTCTGAGTTTATATCACAAAATTCTAAGTTTATATCTTTTAATTCTGAGTTTATAATTTACAATTCTCTTTATATCTTGCAATTCTGTTCATATCTTGCAATGCTGAATTTATATTTGACAGTTCTGGGTTTATATCACACAATTCTAAATTTATATCTGTTAATTCTGAGTTCATACTACATACTTCATAATTCATACTTTACAATTCTGTTTATATCCCACAATTTTGAGTTTATATCGCAAAATTCTAAGTTTATATCCCACATTTCTGAGTTTATACTTCACAATTCTGTTTATATCTTGCAATTCTGTTCATATCTTGCCAAGCTGAATTTATATCTCAAAATTCTGAGTTTATATCACACAATTCTAAGTTTATATCCCACAATTCTGAGTTTATATCACAAAGTGATATAAATTCTGAGTTTATAATTTACAATTCTCTTTATATCTTGCAATTCTGTTCATATCTTGCAATGCTGAATTTATATTTGACAGTTCTGGGTTTATATCACACAATTCTAAATTTATATCTGTTAATTCTGAGTTCATACTACATACTTCATAATTCATACTTTACAATTCTGTTTATATCCCACAATTTTGAGTTTATATCGCAAAATTCTAAGTTTATATCCCACATTTCTGAGTTTATACTTCACAATTCTGTTTATATCTTGCAATTCTGTTCATATCTTGCCAAGCTGAATTTATATCTCAAAATTCTGAGTTTATATCACACAATTCTAAGTTTATATCCGTTCATTTAAGTTTATATCCAAGAATTCTGAGTTTATATTACACAATTCTATTTATATCTCACAATTTTGAATTTATATCACAAAATTCTAAATTTATATCCCACAATTTTGATTTTTTTATCACACATTTCTGAGTTTATACTTCACAATTCTGTTTATATCTTGCAATTCTGTTCATATCTTGCAAAGCTGAATTTATATCTCAAAATTCTGAGTTTATATCCCAGTATTCTGAGTTTTTATCACAAAATTCTAAGTTTATATCCCACAATTCTGAGTTTATATCACACAATTCTAAGTTTATATCTTTTAATTCTGAGTTTATACTTCATAATTCTGTTTATATCTTGCAATTCTGTTCATATCTTGCAAAGCTGAATTCATATCTCAAAATTCTGAGTTTATATCACAAAATTCTAAGTTTATATCTGTTAATTCTGAGTTTATACTTCACAATTCTGTTTATATCTTGCAATTCTGTTCATATCTTGCAAAGCTGCATTCATATCTCAAAATTCTGAGTTTATATCACACAATTCTAAGTTTATATCTTTTAATTCTGAGTTTATACTTCACAATTCTGTTTATATCTTGCAATTCTGTTCATATCTTGCAAAGCTGAATTTATATCTCAAAATTCTGAGTTTATATCCCAGTATTCTGAGTTTTTATCACAAAATTCTAAGTTTATATCCCACAATTCTGAGTTTATATCACAAAATTCTAAGTTCATATCTTTTAATTCTGAGTTTATACTTCACAATTCTGTTTATATCTTGCAATTCTGTTCATATCTTGCAAAGCTGCATTCATATCTCAAAATTCTGAGTTTATATCACACAATTCTAAGTTTATATCTTTTAATTCTGAGTTTATACTTCATAATTCTGTTTATATCTTGCAATTCTGTTCATATCTTGCAAAGCTGAATTCATATCTCAAAATTCTGAGTTTATATCACAAAATTCTAAGTTTATATCTGTTAATTCTGAGTTTATACTTCACAATTCTGTTTATATCTTGCAATTCTGTTCATATCTTGCAAAGCTGAATTTGTATTTGACAGTTCTGGGTTTATATCCCACAATTCTGAATTTATACTTATCAATTCTGTTTATATCTTGCAATTCTGTTCATATCTTGCAAAGCTGAATTTATATCTCAAAATTCTGAGTTTATATCACACAATTCTAAGTTTATATCCCACAATTCTGAGTTTATATCACAAAATTCTAAGTTTATATCTTTTAATTCTGAGTTTATAATTTACAATTCTCTTTATATCTTGCAATTCTGTTCATATCTTGCAATGCTGAATTTATATTTGACAGTTCTGAGTTTATATCACAAAATTCTAAGTTCATATCTGTTAATTCTGAGTTCATACTTCACAATTCTGTTTATATCCCACAATTCTGAGTTTATATCACACAATTCTAAGTTTATATCTTTTAATTCTGAGTTTATACTTTACAATTCTATTTATATCTTGCAATTCTGTTCATATCTTGCAATGCTGAATTTATATTTGACAGTTCTAAGTTTATATCTTTTAATTCTGAGTTTATACTTCATAATTCTGTTTCTATCTCACAATTTTGAGTTTATATCACAAAATTCTAAGTTTATGTCTTTTAATTCTGAGTTTATACTTTACAATTCTGTTTATATCCCACAATTCTGAGTTTATATCACAAAATTCTAAGTTTATGTCTTTTAATTCTGAGTTTATACTTTACAATTCTCTTTTTATCTTGCAATTCTGTTCATATCTTGCAATGCTGAATTTGTATTTGACAGTTCTGGGTTAATATCCCACAATTCTGAATTTATACTTATCAATTCTGTTTATATTTTGCAAAGCTGAATTTATATCTCAAAATTCTGAGTTTATATCACAAAATTCTAAGTTTATATCTGTTAATTCTGAGTTCATACTTCACAATTCTCTTTTTATCTTGCAATTCTCTTCATATCTTGCAATGCTGAATTTATATTTGACAGTTCTGGGTTTATATCACACAATTCTAAGTTTATATCAGTTAATTTTGAGTTCATACTTGACAATTCTGTTTACATCCCACAATTCTGAGTTTATATCACACAATTCTAAGTTTATATCCCACAATTCTGAGTTTATATCACAAAATTCTAAGTTTATATCTTTTAATTCTGAGTTTATAATTTACAATTCTCTTTATATCTTGCAATTCTGTTCATATCTTGCAATGCTGAATTTATATTTGACAGTTCTGAGTTTATATCACAAAATTCTAAGTTCATATCTGTTAATTCTGAGTTGATACTTCACAATTCGCTTTTTATCTTGCAATTCTCTTTGTTCTGAGACACCTCGCTGGCATCTTATTAAACGAGAAACTAAGATGAATCCTGACTCTTCGATACTTTATGGGTGGAGTTTGGCTGACTGTTGAATTGCATTCATACATGCGACGAGAACAGTACACTCTTCATGTCTTGCCATGCTGAATTTATATTTGACAGTTCTGGGTTTATATCACACAATTCTAAGTTTATATCTGTTAATTCTGAGTTCATACTTCACAATTCTGTTTATATCCCACAATTCTGAGTTTATATCACACAATTCTAAGTTTATATCTTTTAATTCTGAGTTTAAACTTTACAATTCTATTTATATCTTGCAATTCTGTTCATATCTTGCAATGCTGAATTTATATTTCACAGTTCTAAGTTTATATCTTTTAATTCTGAGTTTATACTTCATAATTCTGTTTCTATCTCACAATTTTGAGTTTATATCACAAAATTCTCAGTTTATGTCTTTTAATTCTGAGTTTATACTTTACAATTCTGTTTATATCCCACAATTCTGAGTTTATATCACAAAATTCTAAGTTTATGTCTTTTAATTCTGAGTTTATACTTTACAATTCTCTTTTTATCTTGCAATTCTGTTCATATCTTGCAATGCTGAATTTGTATTTGACAGTTCTGGGTTTATATCCCACAATTCTGAATTTATACTTATCAATTCTGTTTATATTTTGCAATTCTGTTCATATCTTGCAAAGCTGAATTTATATCTCAAAATTCTGAGTTTATATCACAAAATTCTAAGTTTATATCTGTTAATTCTGAGTTCATACTTCACAATTCTCTTTTTATCTTGCAATTCTCTTCATATCTTGCAATGCTGAATTTATATTTGACAGTTCTGGGTTTATATCACACAATTCTAAGTTTATATCAGTTAATTCTGAGTTCATACTTCACAATTCTGTTTACATCCCACAATTCTGAGTTTATATCACACAATTCTAAGTTTATATCCCACAATTCTGAGTTTATATCACAAAATTCTAAGTTTATATCTTTTAATTCTGAGTTTATACTTCACAATTCTATTTATATCTCACAATTCTGAGTTTATATCACAAAATTCTAAGTTTATATCTGTTAATTCTGAGTTTATACTTCACAATTCTATTTATATCCCACAATTCTGAGTTTATATCACACAATTCTAGGTTTATATCTGTTAATTCTGAGTTTATACTTCACAATTCTGTTTATATCCCACAATTCTGAGTTTATACTTTACAATTCTCTTTATATCTTACAATTCTGTTCATATCTTGCAAAGCTGAATTTGTATTTGACAGTTCTGAGTTTATATCACAAAATTCTAAGTTTATATCTGTTAATTCTGAGTTCATACTTCACAATTCTCTTTTTATCTTGCAATTCTCTTCATATCTTGCAATGCTGAATTTATATCTCAAAATTCTGAGTTTATATCACAAAATTCTAAGTTTATATCTGTTAATTCTGAGTTCATACTTCACAATTCTCTTTTTATCTTGCAATTCTCTTCATATCTTGCAATGCTGAATTTATATTTGACAGTTCTGGGTTTATATCACACAATTCTAAGTTTATATCAGTTAATTCTGAGTTCATACTTCACAATTCTGTTTACATCCCACAATTCTGAGTTTATATCACACAATTCTAAGTTTATATCCCACAATTCTGAGTTTATATCACGAAATTCTAAGTTTATATCTTTTAATTCTGAGTTTATACTTCAATATTCTATTTATATCTCACAATTTTGAGTTTATATCACAAAATTCTAAGTTTATATCTGTTAATTCTGAGTTTATACTTCACAATTCTGTTTATATCCCACAATTCTGAGTTTATATCACACAATTCTAGGTTTATATCTGTTAATTCTGAGTTTATACTTCACAATTCTGTTTATATCCCACAATTCTGAGTTTATACTTTACAATTCTCTTTATATCTTGCAATTCTGTTCATATCTTGCAATGCTGAATTTGTATTTGACAGTTCTGGGTTTATATCACAAAATTTTAAGTTTATATCCAACAATTCTGAATTTATACTTATCAATTCTGTTTATATCTTGCAATTCTGTTCATATCTTGCAATGCTGAATTTATATTTGACAGTTCTGGGTTTATATCACAAAATTCTAAGTTTATATCTGTTAATTCTGAGTTCATACTTCACAATTGTCTTTTTATCTTGCAATTCTCTTCATATCTTGCAATGCTGAATTTATATTTGACAGTTCTGGGTTTATATCACACAATTCTAAGTTTATATCAGTTAATTCTGAGTTCATACTTCACAATTCTGTTTACATCCCACAATTCTGAGTTTATATCACACAATTCTAAGTTTATATCACACAATTCTGAGTTTATATCACAAAATTCTAAGTTTATATCTTTTAATTCTGAGTTTAAACTTCACAATTCTATTTATATCTCACAATTTTGAGTTTATATCACAAAATTCTAGGTTTATATCTGTTAATTCTGAGTTTATACTTCACAATTCTGTTTATATCCCACAATTCTGAGTTTATACTTTACAATTCTCTTTATATCTTGCAATTCTGTTCATATCTTGCAATGCTGAATTTATATTTGACAGTTCTGGGTTTATATCACAAAATTTTAAGTTTATATCCAAGAATTCTGAGTTTATATTACACAATTCTATTTATATCTCACAATTTTGAATTTATATCACAAAATTCTAAATTTATATCCCACAATTTTGATTTTTTTATCACACATTTCTGAGTTTATACTTCACAATTCTGTTTATATCTTGCAATTCTGTTCATATCTTGCAAAGCTGAATTTATATCTCAAAATTCTGAGTTTATATCCCAGTATTCTGAGTTTTTATCACAAAATTCTAAGTTTATATCCCACAATTCTGAGTTTATATCACAAAATTCTAAGTTCATATCTTTTAATTCTGAGTTTATACTTCACAATTCTGTTTATATCTTGCAATTCTGTTCATATCTTGCAAAGCTGAATTCATATCTCAAAATTCTGAGTTTATATCACAAAATTCTAAGTTTATATCTGTTAATTCTGAGTTTATACTTCACAATTCTGTTTATATCTTGCAATTCTGTTCATATCTTGCAAAGCTGAATTTATATCTCAAAATTCTGAGTTTATATCACAAAATTCTAAGTTTATATCTGTTAATTCTGAGTTCATACTTCACAATTCTCTTTTTATCTTGCAATTCTCTTCATATCTTGCAATGCTGAATTTATATTTGACAGTTCTGGGTTTATATCACACAATTCTAAGTTTATATCAGTTAATTCTGAGTTCATACTTCACAATTCTGTTTACATCCCACAATTCTGAGTTTATATCACACAATTCTAAGTTTATGTCTTTTAATTCTGAGTTTATACTTTACAATTCTCTTTTTATCTTGCAATTCTGTTCATATCTTGCAATGCTGAATTTGTATTTGACAGTTCTGGGTTTATATCCCACAATTCTGAATTTATACTTATCAATTCTGTTTATATCTTGCAATTCTGTTCATATCTTGCAAAGCTGAATTTATATCTCAAAATTCTGAGTTTATATCACAAAATTCTAAGTTTATATCTGTTAATTCTGAGTTCATACTTCACAATTCTCTTTTTATCTTGCAATTCTCTTCATATCTTGCAATGCTGAATTTATATTTGACAGTTCTGGGTTTATATCACACAATTCTAAGTTTATATCAGTTAATTTTGAGTTCATACTTCACAATTCTCTTTTTATCTTGCAATTCTCTTCATATCTTGCTATGCTGAATTTATATTTGACAGTTCTGGGTTTATATCACACAATTCTAAGTTTATATCAGTTAATTCTGAGTTCATACTTCACAATTCTGTTTACATCCCACAATTCTGAGTTTATACTTCACAATTCTGTTTATATCCAACAATTCTGAGTTTATATCACACAATTCTAAGTTTATATCACACAATTCTGAGTTTATATCACAAAATTCTAAGTTTATATCTTTTAATTCTGAGTTTATACTTCACAATTCTATTTATATCTCACAATTTTGAGTTTATATCACAAAATTCTAGGTTTATATCTGTTAATTCTGAGTTTATACTTCACAATTCTGTTTATATCCCACAATTCTGAGTTTATACTTTACAATTCTCTTTATATCTTGCAATTCTGTTCATATCTTGCAATGCTGAATTTATATTTGACAGTTCTGGGTTTATATCACTAAATTTTAAGTTTATATCCAAGAATTCTGAGTTTATATTACACAATTCTATTTATATCTCACAATTTTGAATTTATATCACAAAATTCTAAATTTATATCCCACAATTTTGATTTTTTTATCACACATTTCTGAGTTTATACTTCACAATTCTGTTTATATCTTGCAATTCTGTTCATATCTTGCCAAGCTGAATTTATATCTCAAAATTCTGAGTTTATATCCCAGTATTCTGAGTTTTTATCACAAAATTCTAAGTTTATATCCCACAATTCTGAGTTTGATATAAACTCAGAATTTTGAGATATAAATTCAGCTTTGCAAGATATGAACAGAATTGCAAGATATAAAATATCTCTTCATTCTCTTCATATCTTGCAATGCTGAATTTATATTTGACAGTTCTGGGTTTATATCACACAATTCTAAGTTTATATCAGTTAATTTTGAGTTCATACTTCACAATTCTGTTTACATCCCACAATTCTGAGTTTATATCACACAATTCTAAGTTTATATCCCACAATTCTGAGTTTATATCACAAAATTCTAAGTTTATATCTTTTAATTCTGAGTTTATAATTTACAATTCTCTTTATATCTTGCAATTCTGTTCATATCTTGCAATGCTGAATTTATATTTGACAGTTCTGGGTTTATATCACACAATTCTAAATTTATATCTGTTAATTCTGAGTTCATACTACATACTTCATAATTCATACTTTACAATTCTGTTTATATCCCACAATTTTGAGTTTATATCGCAAAATTCTAAGTTTATATCCCACATTTCTGAGTTTATACTTCACAATTCTGTTTATATCTTGCAATTCTGTTCATATCTTGCCAAGCTGAATTTATATCTCAAAATTCTGAGTTTATATCACACAATTCTAAGTTTATATCCCACAATTCTGAGTTTATATCACAAAGTGATATAAATTCTGAGTTTATAATTTACAATTCTCTTTATATCTTGCAATTCTGTTCATATCTTGCAATGCTGAATTTATATTTGACAGTTCTGGGTTTATATCACACAATTCTAAATTTATATCTGTTAATTCTGAGTTCATACTACATACTTCATAATTCATACTTTACAATTCTGTTTATATCCCACAATTTTGAGTTTATATCGCAAAATTCTAAGTTTATATCCCACATTTCTGAGTTTATACTTCACAATTCTGTTTATATCTTGCAATTCTGTTCATATCTTGCCAAGCTGAATTTATATCTCAAAATTCTGAGTTTATATCACACAATTCTAAGTTTATATCCGTTCATTTAAGTTTATATCCAAGAATTCTGAGTTTATATTACACAATTCTATTTATATCTCACAATTTTGAATTTATATCACAAAATTCTAAATTTATATCCCACAATTTTGATTTTTTTATCACACATTTCTGAGTTTATACTTCACAATTCTGTTTATATCTTGCAATTCTGTTCATATCTTGCAAAGCTGAATTTATATCTCAAAATTCTGAGTTTATATCCCAGTATTCTGAGTTTTTATCACAAAATTCTAAGTTTATATCCCACAATTCTGAGTTTATATCACACAATTCTAAGTTTATATCTTTTAATTCTGAGTTTATACTTCATAATTCTGTTTATATCTTGCAATTCTGTTCATATCTTGCAAAGCTGAATTCATATCTCAAAATTCTGAGTTTATATCACAAAATTCTAAGTTTATATCTGTTAATTCTGAGTTTATACTTCACAATTCTGTTTATATCTTGCAATTCTGTTCATATCTTGCAAAGCTGCATTCATATCTCAAAATTCTGAGTTTATATCACACAATTCTAAGTTTATATCTTTTAATTCTGAGTTTATACTTCACAATTCTGTTTATATCTTGCAATTCTGTTCATATCTTGCAAAGCTGAATTTATATCTCAAAATTCTGAGTTTATATCCCAGTATTCTGAGTTTTTATCACAAAATTCTAAGTTTATATCCCACAATTCTGAGTTTATATCACAAAATTCTAAGTTCATATCTTTTAATTCTGAGTTTATACTTCACAATTCTGTTTATATCTTGCAATTCTGTTCATATCTTGCAAAGCTGCATTCATATCTCAAAATTCTGAGTTTATATCACACAATTCTAAGTTTATATCTTTTAATTCTGAGTTTATACTTCATAATTCTGTTTATATCTTGCAATTCTGTTCATATCTTGCAAAGCTGAATTCATATCTCAAAATTCTGAGTTTATATCACAAAATTCTAAGTTTATATCTGTTAATTCTGAGTTTATACTTCACAATTCTGTTTATATCTTGCAATTCTGTTCATATCTTGCAAAGCTGAATTTGTATTTGACAGTTCTGGGTTTATATCCCACAATTCTGAATTTATACTTATCAATTCTGTTTATATCTTGCAATTCTGTTCATATCTTGCAATGCTGAATTTATATTTGACAGTTCTGGGTTTATATCACACAATTCTAAATTTATATCTGTTAATTCTGAGTTCATACTACATACTTCATAATTCATACTTTACAATTCTGTTTATATCCCACAATTTTGAGTTTATATCGCAAAATTCTAAGTTTATATCCCACATTTCTGAGTTTATACTTCACAATTCTGTTTATATCTTGCAATTCTGTTCATATCTTGCCAAGCTGAATTTATATCTCAAAATTCTGAGTTTATATCACACAATTCTAAGTTTATATCCCACAATTCTGAGTTTATATCACAAAATTCTAAGTTTATATCTTTTAATTCTGAGTTTATAATTTACAATTCTCTTTATATCTTGCAATTCTGTTCATATCTTGCAATGCTGAATTTATATTTGACAGTTCTGAGTTTATATCACAAAATTCTAAGTTCATATCTGTTAATTCTGAGTTCATACTTCACAATTCTGTTTATATCCCACAATTCTGAGTTTATATCACACAATTCTAAGTTTATATCTTTTAATTCTGAGTTTATACTTTACAATTCTATTTATATCTTGCAATTCTGTTCATATCTTGCAATGCTGAATTTATATTTGACAGTTCTAAGTTTATATCTTTTAATTCTGAGTTTATACTTCATAATTCTGTTTCTATCTCACAATTTTGAGTTTATATCACAAAATTCTAAGTTTATGTCTTTTAATTCTGAGTTTATACTTTACAATTCTGTTTATATCCCACAATTCTGAGTTTATATCACAAAATTCTAAGTTTATGTCTTTTAATTCTGAGTTTATACTTTACAATTCTCTTTTTATCTTGCAATTCTGTTCATATCTTGCAATGCTGAATTTGTATTTGACAGTTCTGGGTTAATATCCCACAATTCTGAATTTATACTTATCAATTCTGTTTATATTTTGCAAAGCTGAATTTATATCTCAAAATTCTGAGTTTATATCACAAAATTCTAAGTTTATATCTGTTAATTCTGAGTTCATACTTCACAATTCTCTTTTTATCTTGCAATTCTCTTCATATCTTGCAATGCTGAATTTATATTTGACAGTTCTGGGTTTATATCACACAATTCTAAGTTTATATCAGTTAATTTTGAGTTCATACTTGACAATTCTGTTTACATCCCACAATTCTGAGTTTATATCACACAATTCTAAGTTTATATCCCACAATTCTGAGTTTATATCACAAAATTCTAAGTTTATATCTTTTAATTCTGAGTTTATAATTTACAATTCTCTTTATATCTTGCAATTCTGTTCATATCTTGCAATGCTGAATTTATATTTGACAGTTCTGAGTTTATATCACAAAATTCTAAGTTCATATCTGTTAATTCTGAGTTGATACTTCACAATTCGCTTTTTATCTTGCAATTCTCTTTGTTCTGAGACACCTCGCTGGCATCTTATTAAACGAGAAACTAAGATGAACTCTTCAGGACTCTTCGATACTTTATGGGTGGAGTTTGGCTGACTGTTGAATTGCATTCATACATGCGACGAGAACAGTACACTCTTCATGTCTTGCCATGCTGAATTTATATTTGACAGTTCTGGGTTTATATCACACAATTCTAAGTTTATATCTGTTAATTCTGAGTTCATACTTCACAATTCTGTTTATATCCCACAATTCTGAGTTTATATCACACAATTCTAAGTTTATATCTTTTAATTCTGAGTTTAAACTTTACAATTCTATTTATATCTTGCAATTCTGTTCATATCTTGCAATGCTGAATTTATATTTCACAGTTCTAAGTTTATATCTTTTAATTCTGAGTTTATACTTCATAATTCTGTTTCTATCTCACAATTTTGAGTTTATATCACAAAATTCTCAGTTTATGTCTTTTAATTCTGAGTTTATACTTTACAATTCTGTTTATATCCCACAATTCTGAGTTTATATCACAAAATTCTAAGTTTATGTCTTTTAATTCTGAGTTTATACTTTACAATTCTCTTTTTATCTTGCAATTCTGTTCATATCTTGCAATGCTGAATTTGTATTTGACAGTTCTGGGTTTATATCCCACAATTCTGAATTTATACTTATCAATTCTGTTTATATTTTGCAATTCTGTTCATATCTTGCAAAGCTGAATTTATATCTCAAAATTCTGAGTTTATATCACAAAATTCTAAGTTTATATCTGTTAATTCTGAGTTCATACTTCACAATTCTCTTTTTATCTTGCAATTCTCTTCATATCTTGCAATGCTGAATTTATATTTGACAGTTCTGGGTTTATATCACACAATTCTAAGTTTATATCAGTTAATTCTGAGTTCATACTTCACAATTCTGTTTACATCCCACAATTCTGAGTTTATATCACACAATTCTAAGTTTATATCCCACAATTCTGAGTTTATATCACAAAATTCTAAGTTTATATCTTTTAATTCTGAGTTTATACTTCACAATTCTATTTATATCTCACAATTCTGAGTTTATATCACAAAATTCTAAGTTTATATCTGTTAATTCTGAGTTTATACTTCACAATTCTATTTATATCCCACAATTCTGAGTTTATATCACACAATTCTAGGTTTATATCTGTTAATTCTGAGTTTATACTTCACAATTCTGTTTATATCCCACAATTCTGAGTTTATACTTTACAATTCTCTTTATATCTTACAATTCTGTTCATATCTTGCAAAGCTGAATTTGTATTTGACAGTTCTGAGTTTATATCACAAAATTCTAAGTTTATATCTGTTAATTCTGAGTTCATACTTCACAATTCTCTTTTTATCTTGCAATTCTCTTCATATCTTGCAATGCTGAATTTATATCTCAAAATTCTGAGTTTATATCACAAAATTCTAAGTTTATATCTGTTAATTCTGAGTTCATACTTCACAATTCTCTTTTTATCTTGCAATTCTCTTCATATCTTGCAATGCTGAATTTATATTTGACAGTTCTGGGTTTATATCACACAATTCTAAGTTTATATCAGTTAATTCTGAGTTCATACTTCACAATTCTGTTTACATCCCACAATTCTGAGTTTATATCACACAATTCTAAGTTTATATCCCACAATTCTGAGTTTATATCACGAAATTCTAAGTTTATATCTTTTAATTCTGAGTTTATACTTCAATATTCTATTTATATCTCACAATTTTGAGTTTATATCACAAAATTCTAAGTTTATATCTGTTAATTCTGAGTTTATACTTCACAATTCTGTTTATATCCCACAATTCTGAGTTTATATCACACAATTCTAGGTTTATATCTGTTAATTCTGAGTTTATACTTCACAATTCTGTTTATATCCCACAATTCTGAGTTTATACTTTACAATTCTCTTTATATCTTGCAATTCTGTTCATATCTTGCAATGCTGAATTTGTATTTGACAGTTCTGGGTTTATATCACAAAATTTTAAGTTTATATCCAACAATTCTGAATTTATACTTATCAATTCTGTTTATATCTTGCAATTCTGTTCATATCTTGCAATGCTGAATTTATATTTGACAGTTCTGGGTTTATATCACAAAATTCTAAGTTTATATCTGTTAATTCTGAGTTCATACTTCACAATTGTCTTTTTATCTTGCAATTCTCTTCATATCTTGCAATGCTGAATTTATATTTGACAGTTCTGGGTTTATATCACACAATTCTAAGTTTATATCAGTTAATTCTGAGTTCATACTTCACAATTCTGTTTACATCCCACAATTCTGAGTTTATATCACACAATTCTAAGTTTATATCACACAATTCTGAGTTTATATCACAAAATTCTAAGTTTATATCTTTTAATTCTGAGTTTAAACTTCACAATTCTATTTATATCTCACAATTTTGAGTTTATATCACAAAATTCTAGGTTTATATCTGTTAATTCTGAGTTTATACTTCACAATTCTGTTTATATCCCACAATTCTGAGTTTATACTTTACAATTCTCTTTATATCTTGCAATTCTGTTCATATCTTGCAATGCTGAATTTATATTTGACAGTTCTGGGTTTATATCACAAAATTTTAAGTTTATATCCAAGAATTCTGAGTTTATATTACACAATTCTATTTATATCTCACAATTTTGAATTTATATCACAAAATTCTAAATTTATATCCCACAATTTTGATTTTTTTATCACACATTTCTGAGTTTATACTTCACAATTCTGTTTATATCTTGCAATTCTGTTCATATCTTGCAAAGCTGAATTTATATCTCAAAATTCTGAGTTTATATCCCAGTATTCTGAGTTTTTATCACAAAATTCTAAGTTTATATCCCACAATTCTGAGTTTATATCACAAAATTCTAAGTTCATATCTTTTAATTCTGAGTTTATACTTCACAATTCTGTTTATATCTTGCAATTCTGTTCATATCTTGCAAAGCTGAATTCATATCTCAAAATTCTGAGTTTATATCACAAAATTCTAAGTTTATATCTGTTAATTCTGAGTTTATACTTCACAATTCTGTTTATATCTTGCAATTCTGTTCATATCTTGCAAAGCTGAATTTATATCTCAAAATTCTGAGTTTATATCACAAAATTCTAAGTTTATATCTGTTAATTCTGAGTTCATACTTCACAATTCTCTTTTTATCTTGCAATTCTCTTCATATCTTGCAATGCTGAATTTATATTTGACAGTTCTGGGTTTATATCACACAATTCTAAGTTTATATCAGTTAATTCTGAGTTCATACTTCACAATTCTGTTTACATCCCACAATTCTGAGTTTATATCACACAATTCTAAGTTTATGTCTTTTAATTCTGAGTTTATACTTTACAATTCTCTTTTTATCTTGCAATTCTGTTCATATCTTGCAATGCTGAATTTGTATTTGACAGTTCTGGGTTTATATCCCACAATTCTGAATTTATACTTATCAATTCTGTTTATATCTTGCAATTCTGTTCATATCTTGCAAAGCTGAATTTATATCTCAAAATTCTGAGTTTATATCACAAAATTCTAAGTTTATATCTGTTAATTCTGAGTTCATACTTCACAATTCTCTTTTTATCTTGCAATTCTCTTCATATCTTGCAATGCTGAATTTATATTTGACAGTTCTGGGTTTATATCACACAATTCTAAGTTTATATCAGTTAATTTTGAGTTCATACTTCACAATTCTGTTTACATCCCACAATTCTGAGTTTATATCACACAATTCTAAGTTTATATCACAAAATTCTAAGTTTATATCTTTTAATTCTGAGTTTATAATTTACAATTCTCTTTATATCTTGCAATTCTGTTCATATCTTGCAATGCTGAATTTATATTTGACAGTTCTGAGTTTATATCACAAAATTCTAAGTTCATATCTGTTAATTCTGAGTTCATACTTCACAATTCGCTTTTTATCTTGCAATTCTCTTTGTTCTGAGACACCTCGCTGGCATCTTATTAAACGAGAAACTAAGATGAATCCTGACTCTTCGATACTTTATGGGTGGAGTTTGGCTGACTGTTGAATTGCATTCATACATGCGACGAGAACAGTACACTCTTCATGTCTTGCCATGCTGAATTTATATTTGACAGTTCTGGGTTTATATCACACAATTCTAAGTTTATATCCCACAATTCTCAGTTTATATCACAAAATTCTGAGTTTATACTACACAATTCTATTTATATCTCACAATTTTGAGTTTATATCACAAAATTCTAAGTTTATATCTTTTAATTCTGAGTTTATACTTTACAATTCTCTTTATATCTTGCAATTCTGTTTATATCTTGCAAAGCTGAATTTATATTTCACAGTTCTGGGTTTATATCACAAAATTCTAAGTTTATATATTTTAATTCTGAGTTTATACTTCACAATTCTATTTATATCTCACAATTTTGAGTTTATATCACAAAATTCTAAGTTTATTTCTTTTAATTCTGAGTTTATACTTTACAATTCTGTTTATATCTTGCAATTCTGTTCATATTTTGCAATGCTAAATTTATATTTGACAGTTCTGGGTTTATATCACAAAATTTTAAGTTTATACCCCACAATTCTGAGTTTATATCACAAAATTCTAAGTTTACATCTTTTAATTTTGAGTTTATACTACACAATTCTATTTATATCTCACAATTTTGAGTTTATATCACAAAATTCTAAGTTTAAATCCCACAATTCTGAGTTTATATCACAAAATTCTAAGTTTATATCTTTTAATTCTGAGTTTATACTTTACAATTCTCTTTATATCTTGCAATTCTGTTTATATCTTGCAATGCTGAATTTATATTTCACAGTTCTGGGTTTATATCACAAAATTCTAAGTTTATATCCCACAATTCTGAGTTTATACTTCACAATTCTGTTTATATCTTGCAATTCTGTTCATATCTTGCAAAGCTGAACTTATATCTCAAAATTCTGAGTTTATATCACAAAATTCTAAGTTTATATCTGTTAATTCTGAGTTCATACTTCACAATTCTGTTTATATCCCACAATTCTGAGTTTATACTTCACAATTCTCTTTTTATCTTGCAATTCTCTTCATATCTTGCAATGCTGAATTTATATTTGACAGTTCTGGGTTTATATTACACAATTCTAAGTTTATATCAGTTAATTCTGAGTTCATACTTCACAATTCTGTTTACATCCCACAATTCTGAGTTTATATCACACAATTCTAAGTTTATATCACACAATTCTGAGTTTATATCACACAATTCTAAGTTTATATCTTTTAATTCTGAGTTTATACTTCACAATTCTATTTATATCTCACAATTTTGAGTTTATATCACAAAATTCTAGGTTTATATCTGTTAATTCTGAGTTCATACTTCACAATTCTGTTTACATCCCACAATTCTGAGTTTATATCACACAATTCTAAGTTTATATCACACAATTCTGAGTTTATATCACAAAATTCTAAGTTTATTTCTTTTAATTCTGAGTTTATGCTTTACAATTCTGTTTATATCTTGCAATTCTGTTCATATTTTGCAATGCTAAATTTATATTTGACAGTTCTGGGTTTATATCACAAAATTTTAAGTTTATACCCCACAATTCTGAGTTTATATCACAAAATTCTAAGTTTACATCTTTTAATTTTGAGTTTATACTTCACAATTCTATTTATATCTCACAATTTTGAGTTTATATCACAAAATTCTAAGTTTAAATCCCACAATTCTGAGTTTATATCACAAAATTCTAAGTTTATATCTTTTAATTCTGAGTTTATACTTTACAATTCTCTTTATATCTTGCAATTCTGTTTATATCTTCCAATGCTGAATTTATATTTCACAGTTCTGGGTTTATATCACAAAATTCTAAGTTTATATCCCACAATTCTGAGTTTATACTTCACAATTCTGTTTATATCTTGCAATTCTGTTCATATCTTGCAAAGCTGAATTCATATCTCAAAATTCTGAGTTTATATCACAAAATTCTAAGTTTATATCTGTTAATTCTGAGTTTATACTTCACAATTCTGTTTATATCTTGCAATTCTGTTCATATCTTGCAAAGCTGAATTTATATCTCAAAATTCTGAGTTTATATCACAAAATTCTAAGTTTATATCTGTTAATTCTGAGTTCATACTTCACAATTCTCTTTTTATCTTGCAATTCTCTTCATATCTTGCAATGCTGAATTTATATTTGACAGTTCTGGGTTTATATCACACAATTCTAAGTTTATATCACACAATTCTGAGTTTATACTTCACAATTCTGTTTATATCTTGCAATTCTGTTCATATCTTGCGAAGCTGAATTTATATCTCAAAATTCTGAGTTTATATCACACAATTCTAAGTTTATATCTTTTAATTCTGAGTTTATACTTCACAATTCTGTTTATCTTGCAATTCTGTTCATATCTTGCAAAGCTGAACTTATATCTCAAAATTCTGAGTTTATATCACAAAATTCTAAGTTTATATCTGTTAATTCTGAGTTCATACTTCACAATTCTGTTTATATCCCACAATTCTGAGTTTATATCACAAAAGTCTAAGTTTACATCTTTTAATTCGGAGTTTATACTTTACAATTCTCTTTATATCTTGCAATTCTGTTCATATCTTGCAGTGCTGAATTTATATTTGACAGTTCTGGGTTTATATCACAAAATTCTTAGTTTATATGACAAAATTCTTAGTTTATATCTTTTAATTCTGAGTTTATACTTCACAATTCCGTTTATATCCCACAATTCTGAGTTTATATCTGTTAATTCTGAGTTTATACTTCACAATTCTGTTTATATCCCACAATTCTGAGTTTATATCACTTAATTCTGAGTTTATAATTTACAATTCTCTTTATATCTTGTAATTCTGTTCCTATCTTGCAATGCTGATTTTATATTTGACAGTTCTGGGTTTATATCACAACATTTTAAGTTTATATCCCACAATTCTCAGTTTATATCACAAAATTCTGAGTTTATATATTTTAATTCTGTGTTTATACTTCACAATTCTATTTATATCTCACAATTTTGAGTTTACATCACAAAATTCTAAGTTTATATATTTTAATTCTGAGTTTATACTTCACAATTCTATTTATATCTCACAATTTTGAGTTTATATCACAAAATTCTAAGTTTATTTCTTTTAATTCTGAGTTTATACTTTACAATTCTGTTTATATCTTGCAATTCTGTTCATATTTTGCAATGCTAAATTTATATTTGACAGTTCTGGGTTTATATCACAAAATTCTAAGTTTATATCCCACAATTCTGAGTTTATACTTCACAATTCTGTTTATATCCCACAATTCTGAGTTTATATCACAAAATTCTAAGTTTAAATCCCACAATTCTGAGTTTATACTTCACAATTCTGTTTATATCCCACAATTCTGAGTTTATATCTCAAAATTCTAAGTTCATATCTGTTAATTCTGAGTTTATACTTCACAATTCTATTTATATCTCACAATTTTGAGTTTATATCACAAAATTCTAAGTTTAAATCCCACAATTCTGAGTTTATATCACAAAATTCTAAGTTTATATCTTTTAATTCTGAGTTTATACTTTACAATTCTCTTTATATCTTGCAATTCTGTTTATATCTTGCAATGCTGAATTTATATTTCACAGTTCTGGGTTTATATCACAAAATTCTAAGTTTATATCCCACAATTCTGAGTTTATACTTCACAATTCTGTTTATATCTTGCAATTCTGTTCATATCTTGCGAAGCTGAATTTATATCTCAAAATTCTGAGTTTATATCACAAAATTCTAAGTTTATATCTTTTAATTCTGAGTTTATACTTTACAATTCTCTTTATATCTTGCAATTCTGTTTATATCTTGCAATGCTGAATTTATATTTCACAGTTCTGGGTTTATATCACAAAATTCTAAGTTTATATCCCACAATTCTGTGTTTATACTTCACAATTCTGTTTATATCTTGCAATTCTGTTCATATCTTGCAAAGCTGAACTTATATCTCAAAATTCTAAGTTTATATCAGTTAATTCTGAGTTCATACTTCACAATTCTGTTTACATCCCACAATTCTGAGTTTATATCACACAATTCTAAGTTTATATCACACAATTCTGAGTTTATATCACAAAATTCTAAGTTTATATCTTTTAATTCTGAGTTTATACTTCACAATTCTATTTATATCTCACAATTTTGAGTTTATATCACAAAATTCTAGGTTTATATCTGTTAATTCTGAGTTCATACTTCACAATTCTGTTTACATCCCACAATTCTGAGTTTATATCACAAAATTCTAAGTTTATTTCTTTTAATTCTGAGTTTATACTTTACAATTCTGTTTATATCTTGCAATTCTGTTCATATTTTGCAATGCTAAATTTATATTTGACAGTTCTGGGTTTATATCACAAAATGTTAAGTTTATACCCCACAATTCTGAGTTTATATCACAAAATTCTAAGTTTATTTCTTTTAATTCTGAGTTTATACTTTACAATTCTGTTTATATCTTGCAATTCTGTTCATATTTTGCAATGCTAAATTTATATTTGACAGTTCTGGGTTTATATCACAAAATGTTAAGTTTATACCCCACAATTCTGAGTTTATATCACAAAATTCTAAGTTTACATCTTTTAATTTTGAGTTTATACTTCACAATTCTATTTATATCTCACAATTTTGAGTTTATATCACAAAATTCTAAGTTTAAATCCCACAATTCTGAGTTTATATCACAAAATTCTAAGTTTATATCTTTTAATTCTGAGTTTATACTTTACAATTCTCTTTATATCTTGCAATTCTGTTTATATCTTGCAATGCTGAATTTATATTTCACAGTTCTGGGTTTATATCACAAAATTCTAAGTTTATATCCCACAATTCTGAGTTTATACTTCACAATTCTGTTTATATCTTGCAATTCTGTTCATATCTTGCAAAGCTGAACTTATATCTCAAAATTCTGAGTTTATATCACAAAATTCTAAGTTTATATCTGTTAATTCTGAGTTCATACTTCACAATTCTGTTTATATCCCACAATTCTGAGTTTATACTTTACAATTCTCTTTATATCTTGCAATTCTGTTCGTATCTTGCAATGCTGAATTTATATTTGACAGTTCTGGGTTTATATCACAAAATTTTAATTTTATATCCAAGAATTCTGAGTTTATATTACACAATTCTATTTATATCTCACAATTTTGAGTTTATATCACAAAATTCTAAGTTTATATCCCACAATTCTGAGTTTATATCACAAAATTCTAAGTTTATATCTTTTAATTCTGAGTTTATAATTTACAATTCTCTTTATATCTTGCAATTCTGTTCATATCTTGCAATGCTGAATTTATATTTGACAGTTCTGGGTTTATATCACAAAATTTTAAGTTTATATCACACAATTCTGAGTTTATACTTCACAATTCTGTTTATATCTCACAATTTTGAGTTTATATCACAAAATTCTAAGTTTATATCTGTTAATTCTGAGTTTATACTTCACAATTCTGTTTATATCTTGCAATTCTGTTCATATCTTGCAAAGCTGAATTTATATCTCAAAATTCTGAGTTTATATCACAAAATTCTAAGTTTATATCTGTTAATTCTGAGTTCATACTTCACAATTCTCTTTTTATCTTGCAATTCTCTTCATATCTTGCAATGCTGAATTTATATTTGACAGTTCTGGGTTTATATCACAAAATTCTAAGTTTATATCTTTTAATTCTGAGTTTATATCACAAAATTCTAAGTTTATATCTTTTAATTCTGAGTTTATACTTCACAATTCTGTTTATATCTCACAATTCTGAGTTTATATCACAGAATTCTAAGTTTATATCTTTTAATTCTGAGTTTATACTTCACAATTCTATTTATATCTCACAATTCTATTTATATCTCACAATTCTGAGTTTATATCACGAAATTCTAAGTTTATATCTTTTAATTCTGAGTTTATACTTCAATATTCTATTTATATCTCACAATTTTGAGTTTATATCACAAAATTCTAAGTTTATATCTGTTAATTCTGAGTTTATACTTCACAATTCTGTTTATATCCCACAATTCTGAGTTTATATCACACAATTCTAAGTTTATATATTTTAATTCTGAGTTTATACTTTACAATTCTCTTTATATCTTGCAATTCTGTTCATATCTTGCAAAGCTGAATTTATATCTCAAAATTCTGAGTTTATATCACAAAATTCTAAGTTTATATCTGTTAATTCTGAGTTCATACTTCACAATTCTCTTTTTATCTTGCAATTCTCTTCATATCTTGCAATGCTGAATTAATGTTTGACAGTTCTGGGTTTATATCACACAATTCTAAGTTTATATCAGTTAATTCTGAGTTCATACTTCACAATTCTGTTTACATCCCACAATTCTGAGTTTATATCACACAATTCTAAGTTTATGTCTTTTAATTCTGAGTTTATACTTTACAATTCTCTTTTTATCTTGCAATTCTGTTCATATCTTGCAATGCTGAATTTGTATTTGACAGTTCTGGGTTTATATCCCACAATTCTGAATTTATACTTATCAATTCTGTTTATATCTTGCAATTCTGTTCATATCTTGCAAAGCTGAATTTATATCTCAAAATTCTGAGTTTATATCACAAAATTCTAAGTTTATATCTGTTAATTCTGAGTTCATACTTCACAATTCTCTTTTTATCTTGCAATTCTCTTCATATCTTGCAACGCTGAATTTATATTTGACAGTTCTGGGTTTATATCACACAATTCTAAGTTTATAACAGTTAATTTTGAGTTCATACTTCACAATTCTCTTTTTATCTTGCAATTCTCTTCATATCTTGCTATGCTGAATTTATATTTGACAGTTCTGGGTTTATATCACACAATTCTAAGTTTATATCTGTTAATTCTGAGTTCATACTTCACAATTCTGTTTATATCCCACAATTCTGAGTTTATATCACAAAAGTCTAAGTTTACATCTTTTAATTCGGAGTTTATACTTTACAATTCTCTTTATATCTTGCAATTCTGTTCATATCTTGCAGTGCTGAATTTATATTTGACAGTTCTGGGTTTATATCACAAAATTCTTAGTTTATATCACAAAATTCTAAGTTTATATCTTTTAATTCTGAGTTTATACTTCACAATTCCGTTTATATCCCACAATTCTGAGTTTATATCTGTTAATTCTGAGTTTATACTTCACAATTCTGTTTATATCCCACAATTCTGAGTTTATATCACTTAATTCTGAGTTTATAATTTACAATTCTCTTTATATCTTGTAATTCTGTTCCTATCTTGCAATGCTGATTTTATATTTGACAGTTCTGGGTTTATATCACAACATTTTAAGTTTATATCCCACAATTCTCAGTTTATATCACAAAATTCTGAGTTTATACTTCACAATTCTATTTATATCTCACAATTTTGAGTTTACATCGCAAAATTCTAAGTTTTTATCCCACATTTCTGAGTTTATACTTCACAATTCTGTTTATATCTTGCAATTCTGTTCATATCTTGCCAAGCTGAATTTATATCTCAAAATTCTGAGTTTATACTTCACAATTCTATTTATATCTCACAATTTTGAGTTTACATCACACAATTCTAAATTTATTTCTTTTAATTCTGAGTTTATACTTTACAATTCTGTTTATATCTTGCAATTCTGTTCATATCTTGCAATGCTGAATTTATATTTGACAGTTCTGGGTTTATATCACAAAATTTTAAGTTTATACCCCACAATTCTGAGTTTATATCACAAAATTCTAAGTTTACATCTTTTAATTTTGATTTTATACTTCACAATTCTATTTATATCTCACAATTTTGAGTTTATATCACAAAATTCTAAGTTTATATCTTTTAATTCTGAGTTTATACTTTACAATTCTCTTTATATCTTGCAATTCTGTTTATATCTTGCAAAGCTGAATTTATATTTCACAGTTCTGGGTTTATATCACAAAATTCTAAGTTTATATATTTTAATTCTGAGTTTATACTTCACAATTCTATTTATATCTCACAATTTTGAGTTTATATCACAAAATTCTAAGTTTATTTCTTTTAATTCTGAGTTTATACTTTACAATTCTGTTTATATCTTGCAATTCTGTTCATATTTTGCAATGCTAAATTTATATTTGACAGTTCTGGGTTTATATCACAAAATTTTAAGTTTATACCCCACAATTCTGAGTTTATATCACAAAAT
>NC_133381.1:22675560-22815560 GCF_049309525.1 Garra rufa
AGTCTTAAGAGACTTGCTGTTAAAACTTTTGAATCATTTGTGTTGACTTCTGCGTCGCTATTAAAGGTCTTAATTGCACACAGATGCCAACATTTTCCAGTGAAAACGTTATGACTGTTTAGCTGCACGAAAGCATTTGTTTCTGACCTGTGCAGGAAACTGTTGTGTAACGCAATTACGTGACATAACATGACAACAGGCTTGCATATAGATGAGAGTGTTAAAACCTATTAATTAACAAGTCCCTAGAGAACCCTCTTCATAAATCTGCGTCCAATATTAACTAAAGCAATAATGTAGTTTTTTGTTCTATTTTGGTGAATTTCTTAGGGGACTAAAAGCTGGGCTTGATGCATGAATGGTGATAGTACTTTGAATTGCACTCAGGACTTTTGCCTGAGCATACTCTCTTTTTCATAAATTAATACTATTGGGAATAAATTAGTTCTCTGCTAATTAGGCTGGCAGCCAGTTCCGAATGCCATGCTAAGCGAACATCGAGCATGGAACACTGGCATTGTGTCATCCGAGGAGAGGAATATTCCTCTATTCTCCAGCGCTTATCCCAGTTCCACACCACTAATCAGGATGCCAATTTTATCCCCTCATAACGAGGAGCCACACTGCTCTTATATTCCACATCAGAATCCTTATTTGCATATGAGCCGTCCCAGTGTTTTGTCACTTTGAATAAGTACCCGCCGTCCAAAAAAACTCTCTTGTAGCAGCTTCTCAAAGCCTACATCAGTTCTACTTAGACCTTGTCCAAGTTGCAATTACTTATCGCTGGGCCCAGATGGAATCTGTGGGCTTTTATTGCATTTTCTGCACTCATTTTGAGAAAAATCTTCCAAACGGATTTATACATGGTAACATGTTGAGAATACTACACTTATTTGTAGCAGAATATGTAATCAAATTAGTCAAACTGTTTAATAAATAAACAAGCAGTGTTAGGCAAGCCACTCAAAAATTGTAGCAGAACATGCTATTTTACAAGTTAATGGAAGAAAGTAGCTTGCTACAATAAAGATAAGTAGGCCTATACACTAGCGTTCAAAAATTTGTCTGCACAATTGTGCTCCCTTCTAAAAAAAGGTATCTATGAAGAATTTCAGTCAGGTTTCAGGGCCCATCATAGCACAGAAACTGTACCTGTTAAAATTACAGATGACTTGCTTCTTGCTTTAGATCAAGGCTGCATATCATTACTAGTTTTACTTGATCTTAGTGCTGCGTTCGACACTATAGATCATGACATACTCATAGATCGATTACAAAACTATACAAGGGCAGGCTTTAAGATGGTTTAGATCCTGCCTGTCTGATTGCTATCACTTTGTCTATTTAAATGTGGGATCATCTGATTCAACGCCAGTAAAGTTTGGTGTCACACCCCTGGACACTGTTGTGATTGCACGTGTGATCTCCGTGACCTAGTTTCTCCCTTGTTTGATTGTGTCATTTGGTTCAGGTGGGTTTCCCCGTTTTCCCCATGGATCCCCTTGCCTCGGTCTTTACCTCCCTATTACAATTTGCATCTAGACAGATTTACTGTTAGTTCCTCTACAGTCAAAAATTTGGGTGTTAGATTAGACAGCAACTTGTCTTTTGAAATATTTCACGTGTTACAAAAACAGCATTCTTCCATCTTAGAAATATTGCCAAGCTACAGAACACATTACCTGTTTCTGATGCAGAAAAGCTAGTTCATGCAGTAATGACCTCAAGACTGGACTACTGTAATGCACTGCTAGGTGGTTGTCTTGCATCTTCATTAAAGAAGCTACAGGTAGTCCAAAATGCAGCTGCTAGAGTCCTTACCAGGTCAAGAAAATATGATCATATTACCTCAGTTTTACAGTCTCTACACTGGCTACCTATAAAATTCCATAACAGTTACAAAATATTACTACTTACCTATAAGGCCCTAAAAGGTTTAGCTCCTATGTACTCAACCAGTCTTATATTATGCTACAATCCATCATGCTCATTAAGGTCACAAAACTCTGGACATTTGTTAGTACCTAGGAAAAGTCTACTAATGGAGATAGAGCTTTTTCGCATTTGGCTTCCAAACTCTGGAATAGCCTTCCTGATAATGTTCGGGGTTCAGACACACTCTCTCTGTTTAAATCTAATTTAAGGACACATCTCTTTAGCCAAGCATTAACAAAATATATTTCTTAACCTTGTACTCCTGTTATATCTGATCAAATGCACATTTTCATTCTTCGCTTGGTCTGAACCGCAGCTACACAAATTGTTCTCTATATGTTATTGTGTTTCTGCCACGGCATGGGAATCTCGAGGTAACTAAGAATTACACAAGCTTCAGTTTGGATCCAGCCTCTTATGAAGATCTGAGATGACCCAACACCTGAGAAGAGATGACGCCAATCCCTCAGAGGACCTTAGATCACAACAGCCCTGAACCAACATACAAAACTACCAAAATTTTCTGTGATGCTGCTTTGCAATGATTTGAATTTAAAAGATTTCCGAAGGATTATGTGACACTGAAGACTGGGTAATGGCTGCTGATAATTCAAAATTCTGATAACCCAAATCTCAGCTTGAAAGTTTAACAGCTGAGCCCAAGCCTTCATTACTAATTCGAAAATGCCACTTTAGAATTAGTAACAAAGGAACGTTGAGTTTTTTTAAATTAAAAGCTTATTGTATTACTGCATTAAAAGCAGTGTTTTATGTGTGCATTATTATGAGAGAGATGGACTGGGCGAGTGTGATTACCTGCATCTGATACAGCATTCATTCTTCAGTTTAATCTCATATTCACAATAAAACATTAGTTTGAATGTCTGTTGAGGAAAGCGATAAGCTATCTTTGTCGCAAGTTACTATCCTTTTATCTGTTAAGGGTGATTTCAGATGACAGCTCTGCTCAGTGCATTTTTTGGCTGCTTTAAGCTGTTGTTCAAAGTAAAAAAAAACTTCCATTTACAACACCGATTATTTTCAATTATTTTCTCTTGTCACCATCTCATTGCGGAATAATGTAACTAAAATCACCATCACAAACACACACACTGTTTCTCAATACTAACCACTATTACTAAATACTACTATTATTTATTTAAAATATTATTTTTTGAACAATAATATTTAATAAACAAAAACAACAACCATCATAAAATTTGCTAGGCAATTCAGTCAAAAGTAAACAGGCAGCGCTCCGATGTACAGCATTGAATTTACATAAAGATGATGATATTTTGCCAAAACTATTTGCTCTGGAACAAATAACAGATTAAAGAATCTAAAGACTGACCATTAGATTTACCCCAAATTAATCTGATTGGCTGATAGAAGTGCGATATTAGAGCGATATCAGAACTCCAACAGCCGTTTCACAGTTTAAATTCGTATCACCTGCTTGCGGTACCTCTTTGTTTGTCAAGGAATGTAGTTTTAAGAGGTTTTTAGGTGAGAATGTACTTGTTTATAGTTTAAATATTTAGTTTGTTAATAAAGATAACGTCTATTTGAAAATATGCGTCAACGTTTTCGGGACATGGGAGCTCCAGGTTGTCAGCGGCCGTTCTGCACTCATGAACCCACACGAGAGTGCCTCACCTTGGCCAGATCTTCTGGAATTTACCTCTGGCTCTGATGTCTCTATAGTGGTTAAAAATGTGACAAGAGACAGCATTGTTTTATGAGTCAGCAGTAAAGACTTTTATACTGAAAAATTTAAAACGGCAAGTTATTTTCAGTTTTAACAACAGCTTGACACAGCTAACAAATGCACTGAGCAGCACTGTCATCAGAAATCACCCTTAACAGATGAAAGGATATTAACGTTACAACAAAGATAATGCTTTCCTCAGCGGACATTCAAACTATTATGTTTCGTTGTGAATATGAAGAATGAATGCTTTATCAGATGCAGGTAATCACGATCGCCCAGATCATCTCTCTCTCATAATACTACACATAACAGAGAGCTTTTAATACAGTAATACAATAAGTTTTCACTGAAGCAACTCAACATTCCTTCGTTAACAGTTCTGAAGTAATGTTTCGGAATCAGTAATGGAGGTATTGGCTCAGCTGTTAAAATGTCAAACTAAGACTTAAATCCGTGGTGGAAGGAAGTAGTTCAGCGCAAATGAGAGTTTTTAAAGACACTCAGTTTATGTATTTACACACTCGTGCCGTCGAACTGTTGTATAAATGCAGTATCACACTCTTGCTCAAATATATATATTTACACCCACACTCAGAAAAGTCATTAATTCTAGCATCTAACAGTATTTGTTCTAATTCTAGACATCCATCATATGGAATACTGTACACACAAGTTCCTATTACTAAAATATTGTCAAGAAAAATGTAATGTTGCAGCATCTTACACCACAACTCATTACTTATAAACCAGAATGATTTCACTACTGAAAACTCCATGCTAAAATAGCAGCGCTACCACCACACGAACTAGTTTCAGTGACGCTACTGCTGTTCACTATGTTGGAGGATATGTGGAACTCTGTGAATGACGCTCATTCAGATTCAGTGAGAAAAAGCTGCTGTGAAGGAGAATCCTCTTGAGAAGTTTCTTCTTCTACCCTGCAGCTTTGAGAATGAAAAGAGGAGAAGGTGGGTTGTTACTGTCAGGGTTTAACTGCAATTATCCCTTCATTAAAATATATTAGATCATTAATAATCAGTCAGCCTTGCCACATTTAGATGCAATTAAAACTTACTTCAGTCCAAGGTGTTGGGAGTCCAAGGTGTGCGGCAGTCATATTCATCATGTCTGCTTTACTAACATGACGGTATGAGAATCCATCATCAAAATCTAATCTCATGGCAGAATTAACAGTCCCACCACCTCCTCTGTGATAGGAAGAAAATAAAAAAATAAACATATTCCCGCCTTGTTCTACAAATAGAAGCTCCTGCAACTGCAAGTCAGGCATTTTGCTCTGTTAGACCGGGAAGATTTGTAGTGTTAAAAAATGTCACGTTCTAATGAGAGAGGCTCAGCTGTCAGTGAACACCGCTCCTGAGAAAATGACAATATAAGCTCACTTGACGCCCTCTCTATTTCTACCTCCCTTTCTGTTATTGTTTCCCTCCTTTTTTGGTCTAGTTCCCCATCAAACGCATGTGAGCAACGACAAGAGTGCCAATTGACCTTTACAGCTTGCAGCTGTTCGCCTCCTGCAAAAATCGTATGTGATGAGGTTCCGATTCTGGTCACAGTCATTGGTTTTGTGGCAATCATTGTCCGTCTTGCATGAATCAGCATGCGCTTAATTATGGATGGGTAGTTTTTGTCGGTACATGCTCTGAAAATGAATTCAATTAACCCCTTGACTGACGAACGTTGGTGATGTTGTCTGGTAGGTGGGGCGTTCGTGTCGACACTTGACAAGTGACAGAAGATAATTGGATTCAAGTGCATTAAAAATACTGTAGTTGTACTGGCATTTGGTCTGGACACTAGATATTAGCCTCATTTTTACAAAAAATAAAAATAAATAAGGCCTCAGCTTCCAGTTATTTTTTGTGTCCATGATAAAAATGCAGTTATTTCTGGACCAAACATGGAATTGCGCGTAATTGCATCAGACACACAGAGATTGTATAAAGGGACAACTGTATTACAGCAGACCTTGACACAATGGCAGTGGACAGAGGAAGTTCTCACAGTGGCACTGGAAATGTGGGCATTTTCTGCCAATGTTTTTTTATTGAAAGGAGAGGAGGGAAGAGAATTATTGGGGAATGAGATAATGAATGAGATCAGGAATATTACTGGCCAGTTAGTGTGGGTGCAAACTACTTGGCCATGATTTGAGAAGGTGGGTGTATTTTGATTCATTATATTTACGGCTCAGGTCATTGAGCCAAAAAATTAATAAACAAATAAATAAATAAATTGGGCTGCTCAACACTAAAAAAAATTGACAGTTCAAGATTATTTTACAGCTCAGGGCTGCGTTCTCCGAAACCACCTTAACGCTACGTCGTTCTTAAGTTGTACCTTAAGAAGTACCTTATCGTTAATACGTGTTTTCCAAAACCTTCTTAGTTAAGTATACCTTCTGTAAGTCATACGTTCGTAAGGTTGGTCTGGAGCGCTCTTAGCTATACCTTATCGCTGCTAAAGGTTCATACCGCTAGTGGCCACCACGCAAAAAGCTTTTTTACATCGCAGTTTAATTACACCTAGAAAATTTTATATGAACATTTTTAATATAAAATCTGATTTAATACTAAATTTACATTTTTACTTTACTTTAAAATTTTACACATAAAATACTTAAGTTGTTATAGCCTACAGTGTATGGAAGTGTTTTCATTAATAAAGTTTCCATACACTAATGGTTGTTAGCTTTTTTAATTACTATCCCAAGCCACATCGGCTGGCGAACCATTTGGCAGAAAAGGCTTAGGAGTCTATATGAAGAAAGATGAGTTTACACAAACTTTATAGCTATGGCAGCGAGACAGCGAGTACTTGTTTTAAATCGAAGACAGCGCCGTCCGCGGAGCGCAATAGCGTTTAATGCATACTCCAAAGTCAAATTTTGCGTGCATATGATAAGCCAATCCTTCCCATTAACTTCAATGGAGAGAGGACGCGTACAAATACCACGCATCATCATATATATCACCTATATAAAAGATGATGCGTGGTATTTGTACGCATCCTCTCTCCATCGATAAATGCAGTTTGTACTATTTCTAAAACGCTTCTTTATAAAAAAAAAAAACATTGTTTTCTCAATACTTTACCTATACCGCTGTGAAGGAAAGAGTGCACAATCGATCATCGAGGCATCGATATCAACCTTTTCAGCACCTCCACCATGGACAGCACCTGCTAAGGTCGCACTTAAGAAGGTTTACCTTAAGCAACATCCTAAGGTTTAGTTCGGAGAACACACATAGGAAAGGTATACCTGTAGTTAAGGTGTACCTTTTGAGTCTTCGTAGCGCGCTAAGAGACAACGTTATCGGAGAACGCAGCCCAGGTCATTAGCTATAAAATAAAATTAAATAAAAAATATGATAAAATAAAATATGATATGATAAACTACAATAAATTTGATGATTTGATTCATGATTTATTTACAGCTCAGGTCATTGGACCAAAAAAAAAAAAAAAAAAAAAAAAACACAAATAAATAAATTGGTCTACTCAAATAAACAAATTTGATCTGATAGTTCAAAATCTATTTACCCCTCAAGTTATTAGCTCTAAAAAATATGATAAAATAAAATGAAATAAGATATGATATAACATAATATTACAAAATAAAATAAGATATGATATAATCAAATAAATTAACATAAAAAATGATATTATAAAAAAAAAAATAAATGTGATTATTTGATTAATGACTTATTATCAGCTCAGGTCTTTGGGCCAAAAAATTAGTAAACGAATATATAAATAAATTGGGCTGCCCATATAAACCAACACTTTCTGACAGTTGAAGATTCATTTACAGCTCAGGTCATTAGCTATAAAAATAAAATAAGTTATGATAAAATAAATTTTATTCATGATTGATTTACGGCTCAGGTCATTGGGCCAAAAAATTAATAAACAAATGCATAAATAAATTGGGCTGTTCAAATAAACCAAAATTTTCTGAAAGTTAAAGATTAATTTACAGCTCAGGTCATTAGCCCTAAAATTAAATAAATAAAATATGATATCACAAAATTAGATAAAATAAAATATGATAAAATAAAATATAATGAGATATGATTATATATATATATATATATATATAATAAAACATGATAATATAAAATATGATAAAATACAATAAATTCAATTAAAGATTAATTTACAGCTCTAGGTAATTAGCTCTAAAATAAAATAAATAAAATATGATATGACAAATTTAGATCAAATAAAATATATGATAAAATTAGATAAAACAAAATAAGATATGATAAAAATAAAACATGATAAAATAAAATAAGATATATGATAAAACTAAATATGATAAAAAAATTTAAACTAAATATTCTAAAATATAATAAAATAAAAGTTTAAAAGATTTAATATTTTTTACAAAATATTTCATTAAATATTTCCCATAATTCTCTATAATTGCAACTTTATTACTCAAAATCGTGATTTTATATCTTCCAGTGTTACTTAACATCTCCCAATAAGTAACCCTTTAATTTCTGAGTTATGCTTCAACTGACAGAAGCACACAGACAGAGTTTTTACACTTTCTGGAGAAATTAGTCTACAAATGATTACTAACAGCAATTTCTGCCAATAAGCTGCGAAAAGTATTTGAACATCAAAGAAATGACACGCTTCACCTTTAAACCAGAGTCAACAATAGTCCGGATGGGCAAGGAAGATTTCATCTCCAAACCTGGACACAGACTCGTCGTGCAAATTATGGTCTGTTGCTCTTCAGACGTCCTCAGGCGTTTCATCAGAGCAGGAGTTCAAGGTCAGTGGCAGTCAGCCGAACGCTGGAGCGAGTTGTGGTTTTTGAGGAGCAATTAAAGCGAATGCTAACAGAAGGCTGAGAGCTATGTATGCTGGGGTCGTCTTGTTATCGTCAGAGCCACGAGCAGAGATTTCTATAGAGATCAAACTCATCCTTCGTGATGAAAAGATAATGCAAACTTATATTGCAGCTTTTGACTGGCTGAATGGCTGTCACTAAACTGAAGAAATGTAATCATGGAGACACATTCACACAGCCGTCACATGACATATAGATCTGTTAAGCTATTCACAAGCACTTCATTTCACACTGAATAGTCCCATATTAATAGGTCAATGTCTAAGTCCATGGAAAAGAGGCATGAATGACTCAGAATGGCACAATAGGTACAGACAGCTGAGATCATTAAAAAACGTCTTTCCAAAAACTTTAGCAGAGGTTTGTGAAAATTAGACACGATTTAAGACCTTTACACGGTACAGCCTTTTGAACAACTGTACACATGTCCTTCACAGCCTTGTTTTTATCTACTGGATGAAGTAGTAAGGATGGTCTGATTGTGTTACAGTAAATACAGTGTTTACAATCCATATACTAGCTCTGGGTTACACTGTAAACAAAAATTATTTTTATTTATAATGGTGGGTTGTGTAAGAATTAATGACAGCAATTTACTAAAAACTATTGAATCTATTGATCTATTGAAATCCACAATAATATTTAAAATATTAGTAAGCTTAATATATATAAAATCCAAATTTTTTGGTGCTTTCAATTGGGAGGTGCGCACCAAACAAGCGGACCAAAACCTCTAAAAAGAAGTCTTGGCCCACTTCTAAATTAACTCTGGTGCGGTTCGAATGAAATATGAACGCAACATGGACCAAATACTAAAGGAAAGGAAGGAAAGGAGGTGAAGTGAGGCCAAGTATGGTGACCCATACTAGGAATTTGTGCTCTGCATTTAACCCATCCAAGTGCACACACACAGTAGTGAACACACACCCGGAGCAGTGGGCAGCTATTGCTGCGGCGCCCGGGGAGCAGTTGGGGGATCGGTGCCTTGCTCAAGGGACACACCTCAGTCGTGGTATTGAGGGTGGAGAGAGCGCTGGTTATTCACTCCCCCCACCTACAATCCCTGCCAGACCTGAGACTCGAACCTGCAACCTTTGGGTTACAAGTCCGACTCTCTAACCATTAGGCCACGGCTGCCCAAAAAACAGGATGTAATGGCATTAACTATGAGGTAAAAAAATAAAAAAATAAAATAAAAATAATCATTCACTGATCATAATCTAGTTGAAACATTCAGTTAATTGAGATTTTGATTATTTGATAAGGTCATATTGTCCAACCCTATGGAAAGTCCAAAGACGCTTATAATAGCTGGATTTGGCAACTCACACCTGTGCCCGCATCCTTAAGGTCGTTGCACACAGTGTCCGAAATTCTCTGAAATTTTTGCACGCTAAAAAATAAACACGACCTCACGTTGTGTCAATAACGTTTACACACTACCTCAGAAACTTTCGTCTGTCATAAAAAAAAAAAATTGGATCAGGTTCCATTTGTAGCAAGCATTTTGATAGGAAAGGATGACGAATACGAAAAAAATGCATACAAAAATTTCGGGCTGTGCAATGGCCTTTACTCACAACTCTCTCAAGCCTTGTTCACTCCGCCAGCATCTTGCAGCGATCATTTTCACACCACGGACACTAAACATTCTTGCAAACTGTCTAAACTTAATTATACATGCAGACACTAATATGAGAAGTTTTAAACAGCAAATTAGTCATTAGTCAAATTATATTTTTAAGAATATTAAAGCGGCACTGCCCTACAAAGCAAAAAGGCAGTAACTACGCCGAGTGCAGAACTGAGAAAAATAACTTTAAAGTTATCCTGTCATCCAGCCTGTAATCCAATTACTGTACAAACGACTACCATTTTTCTACAAAACGACACACATTTGAGATAAGATATTTTGTCACATAACAAAGGATGCCTTGAATGTCATGAAAATGATAATAACTCATTTTGACCAAAAATGCAGTTACTGCCTTTTTGCTTTGTAGGGCAGTGCAGCCCGTAAGTTTGTTTCTTTGTTGCCATCTCTTCTTGAAACCTGCATTTGCAGTTATTTACAAAACTCTTAATTACGTGGGTTGTGCATCAGCACGGCTTCTCAGCACAGATTAAGCTAATGTTTTGAGGTGTATGTGTGGCTGTCAGTCACCGTGCTACTGTGGATACTGTACTTTATGAATCACAGATTCTATGTCTTGGAAACATGACCCAAATAAGAATTTTTACTGGAAAATGTCATCTGAACACATAAGTAACACGTCTGCCACATTTGTTCTGACCAACTGAGAAAAAAAAGCATTACAAATAAATTGCGCTATCAATGGTGATTAAATCTAATGATTGCTTAGCTCATATCACATCAAACCATGCAAATTATAATTATTGTTATACTTTGTTCTCAGCATTGTGTGACGATGTGTATTAGCATTACCTGTAGATTAAAATTTTTTGTACAGTCTAATCTCTAATTGTCATAGCATTTGAATTTCATATAAAGAAAAATTAATATTCTTTAGAACTGGTTCTCTTTGAAATACAAATAGGGTACGATGGGGCTAAAGATGCTCAGGGGTAAAAGGCACCTTTGATATTGTTTTCATCTAAAGGGTGGCAGAAAAACGTGATGGCAGAAAAACGTGCCGTAGCACTTTCCAAAACATCTGCTTTTCAAGATACGTGTGCAATTTTGGCTGATGCTTGATGCAATCGGAAAGCAGCGCAAAGTTGATTTTGTGCTTACTTGATCTAATATTTGATGTTTAAAAATGTAGATTTTAGCAAATGAGAATCGCTAAAATTCTTGAATATAGCTTAAGACAAAGGTCTTCCTAATGATTTTCAGTTTTGTTTAAGATAAATAAAGCAACAGTTTTTAAATAACGAAAGAATATGTAAAAGTATGGTATTTGGGGTAAAAAACACCCCTGCTGTTGAGGCTAAAAGGCACAATAATTAACATGATAATTAATAGAAGGCTGACTTGTCTATTTGTTGATATGACATTGTTAGATTCAGATGGCAAATATCATATATTACTCCTTCTGTGTATACATACGTGACATAATGACGCAAAGAATGGCAGCATGCTTGTATTTCCTGTGAAAACCTACAAGAACCACTCAAATTAGAAAACATTATTACAAGCTTTCCATTGTGAATCGTGTTAAGGATATCGTTTTTAACACTGGCTGGTTATGTACTTGCTCAAAAACTGATTTCTGATCATTTTTAACCAAAGGAAAAAGTTTACGGACTGCAGCTTTAAATGAAAAATGTATAATAATAATATTAATGTATACATAATTTATAAATACTGTACATTTTCCGGCTTAAAAGAAAGCAATTTGAAGTAAATATTTAATTTAACCATTTTCTTGTCTTCACCACCACGATGATAAAATAAAATAGGTCCATATGCAAGCCAAAAGTCAAACCAAAGTAACAGTCCAGATGGATGTATGCACTGTCCAGAAATGAGCTTCAACTGTTCAGCTTTTAATTCGGTCCAGAAATGATATTATCCTGATTAAATGCCGATGAAAAAAGGGTAAAATCCAAGGGGTAAGTTAGCAGATGGCCTTCAGGCATTAACCTCTGCACTATTTGTTCTGTGACGTGAGGGCCGAGTTTCATTTTATTACCAATATAACAAAGTAATGCAGATTTGAAGCGCTTTGACAGAGCCAAATCCAGGGCAATCTCTCTGATGGACAACAAACCCCCTCCTCGCTTACTCACACAAACCTGCTTACTCTGTACACTCTCCATACTTTCACTTGCCCTGTCATCATTCCACCTCTATATTTTCCTCCCTCACTCTTTCAGGATCTGTCTTCATGCTTCTTTTATCCCACCTTTCCTCTCTCTCTCTCGTTCTCTCTCCGTCTCTCTCCCTCTCTCTCTGTCTGTCTCCACCCCCGCAGTTCTAGTGCTTGCTGCAGGACCCGTTCAGCTGTCACAGACATAAGCAGACATTATCCACTGGCATACATTTGTGCCTTGGACTTCTGCAAGTAATGACTGCAGCATTAGGATTACCTCTGGACCCCCCCTCGACTATTCAACTGCAATCATTCTGTCTGTGATGGAGGGGGAGGAAGCGGCCTTTATCACACAGGGAGAGATGACATAAGTTAGAGTGGTGGAGAATGAGTCATCAAATACAGTCACTCTTTCAGCGGCTAATGCTTATGCTAGGAAATCATGGCTTTGCTAAAGAGCTTGTATCTGTCATTAGACTACTACTAACGGTAAGACGTGTAACATATATGACTGGAGATTTGAAGAATTTGTTTAAAGAGACAGTACACCCAAAAATGAAAATTATGTTAATGGGTTGAAGGTCCAAAATGCAGTTTAAATGCAGTTTCAAAGGGATCTACGCGATCCTAGCCAAGGAATAAGGCTCTTATCTAACAAAGAATCTGTAATTTTCTTAAAAAAATAAACATTTATATACATTTATGTACTTTTTAACCACAAATGCTCATCTCTTCACGCATTGTGTAATCACATTGGAAGTCACGCGTGGTTAGTTTGGTTTAAAAAAATAATAATAATTGTCTGACACGTTTCCAACGTGAGTACGTAATGCGTGAGGTTGAGTTAGTGCAAGATGTACGATGGCCGACAGAGGCCAACGCGCTGCATACAAGAAAACACATGCAAACAGAAAAAAACGACAACAAATTAAGAAAACATCTTCATCAGTTTGACAACACAGGTGCTGCAAATCCTCGCAACGCAAACACAAATACGGAAACGCGCTGCAAATTCTCACAACACAACCAAACTCAGAAACGCGCTGCGAACACACGAGGGCGCTGCAAACTAACAAACGCGCTGCATGTAACACGGTCCACAACGGAAATGTTTCAGGGGGACCTCAAAAAGTGACGAACTCATCTGGGACCTGATTATTTATATCACTATATTACCTGATTATTTATATCACTATCACCTTTAAGTGATACTATACTATCACTAAAAGGCGATAGTTCACCGATAACACCTCTGCTCTGACCAACAGCCACTGAAAAAATAATCAGGTCCCAGATGGGTTCGTCACTTTTTGAGGTCCCCCTGAAACATTTTCGTTGTGGACCGTGTTATATGCAGCGCGTTCGTGTGTTCGCAGCGCGTTTCTGAGTTTGGTTGTGTTGTGAGAATTTGCAGCGCGTTTCTGTATTTGTGTTTGCGTTGCGAGGATTTGCAGCGCCTGTGTTGTCAAACTGATAAAGATGTTTTCTTAATTTGTTGTCGTTTTTTCTGTTTGCATGTGTTTTCTTGTTTGCAGCGCGTTGGCCTCTCTCGGCCACCGTAAAGATGAGCATTTGTGGTTAAAAAGTATACAAATTTGTATTTTTCTTAGAAAATGGCTGATCGTTTCGCTAGATAAGACCATTTTTTTCCTTGACTGAGATTGTGTAGAGCCCTTTGAAACTGCAGTTTGGACCTTCAACCCGTTGGCCACCCATTGAAGTCCACTATATTGAGAACAATCCTGAAATGTTTTCCTCAAAAACGTTATTTTTTTTCAACTGAAGAAAGAAAGACATGAACATCTTGGATGACATGGGGGATAGTAAATTACCAGGAAATTTTCATTTTGTAAGTGAACCCTCATGTGGTACACAAACAGAGACAAAATCAGAATAATGCTCTGTTCGTTTTTTTTTCAGTGTACTTACAGTGAACGGTGAGCTTTCAAGTTTTGAAAAGGAGGCAAATGAACCATAAAAGTGGTTCTGTGCTGTATTCCAGATTTTATGAATCATACAGTAGTTTTTTTGGAAAAATACACTCCAGTGAGCTGTTGACACAAAAACCGCTGTGACCGAATCACTGAATCAATGAGCTGAATCAGAAAAACAGAGTCTGATCTATGAATGAATCATTCAAATGTGTTGGTGAACTGAATCAACTGACTCAGTAAAAAGATCTGACTCAAAGGCATGTTTCATTCACAAATTAGACATTACTACTTCTCTCATGAAGAGAGACTGAGAGGAGCTAGGTTGGATGTTAAGATATTTAATATTTTTTTTTTTTAATTTTTGTCTGTTTTGCACATAAATCCATTAAATATCCGAACTGCTACAGTGGTGTGAAAAAGTGTTGGCCCCCTTAATGATTTTTTATTTTTTTTGCATGTTTGTCACACTTTAATGTTTCAGATCATCAAACAGATTTAAATATTAATCAAAGATAACACAAGTAAACACAACATGCAGTTTTTAAATAAAGGGGGGTTTTTTTATGAAGGGGAAAAAAAAATCCAAACCCACATGGCCCTGTATGAAAAAGTGTTTGCCCAGTTTCTCTAGCCACACCCAGGCCTGATTACTGCCACACTTGTTCGCAATCAAGAAATCACTTGGGACCTGCCTGACAAAATGAAGTAGACCAAAAGATCCTCAAAAGCTACATGTCATGTTGAGATCCTAAGAAATTCAGAAACAAATGAGAAAGAAGGTAATTGAGATCTATCAGTCTGGAAAAGGTTATAAAACCATTTCTAAAGCTAAACCATTATCCACAAATGGCAAAAACATGGAACAGTGGTGAACCTTCCCAGGAGGGCCGGCCAAACAAAATTACCCCAAGAGCGCAGCGACGACTCATCCAAGAGGTCACAAAAGACCCCACAACAACATCTAAAGAACTGCAGGCCTCTCTTGCCTCAGTTAAGGTCAGTGTTCATGACTCCACCATAAGAAAGAGTTCCAAGACGGAAACCGCTGCTGAGCAAAAAGAACATAAAGGCTCATCTCAGTTTTGCCAGAACACATCTTGAGGATCCCAAAGACTTTTGGGAAAATACTCTGTTGACTGACGAGACAAAAGTTGAACTTTTTGGAAGGTGTGTGTCTGTGCTTCTGGACCTGGAAGACTTGCTGTGATAAATGGAACCATGAATTCTGCTGTCTACCAAAAAATCCTGAAGGACAATGTCCGGCCATCTGTTCATGACCTCAAGCTGAAGCGAACTTGGGTTCTGCAGCAGGACAATGATGCAAAACACACCAGCAAATCCACCTCTGAATGGCTGAAGAAAAAGAAAATGAAGACTTTGGCGTGACCTAGTCAAAGTCCTGACCTGAAGATGCTGTGGCATGACCTTAAAAAGGCGGTTCATGCTCGAAAACCCTCCAATGTGGCTGAATTACAACAATGAGTGGGCCAAAATTCCTGCACAGCGCTGTAACAGACGCATCGCAAACGCTTGATTGCAGTTGTTGCTGCTAAGGGTGGCCCAACCAGTTATTAAGTTTAGGGGGCAAACACTTTTTCACACAGGGCCATGTGGGTTTGGATTTTGTTTTCCCTTCATAATAAAAAACTTTATTCAAAAACTGCATGTTGTGTTTACTTGTGTTATCTTTGATTAAAATTTAAATTTGTTTGATGATCTGAAACATTAAAGTGTGACAAACACGCTAAAAAATCAGGAAGGGGGCCAACACTTTTTCACACCACTGTACAGTACATACAACAACAAAGGTAATAAAACATTACCAGATTTAACAAGTTTATCTGTTTCAGATCAAACTGAAGACAATTTACACCACCACTCACTGAATATATTGCTTTGAGAGTGTTGTGAAACATCCAAGAAGCAATGTAATTTCAAAGAAATTCTGCATTTGGGCACATTTTCCCAATGAGTCTAAGTAGCTTTTATGATACTTTTCTAGTGCTTTGTGTCCTTTTTGAAGCTTAAAAGGGTCAGGAACTGAGAAATCAAAATTCCATTGATCTTTTGTAGTTATTAGAGATCATTGTATTATAAAAACATCCTGTAAGTTTCAGAACTTACAACTTTCTCATTAGTCTAAAAACAGCTTATATTGAAGTCAATCTGTCAAAATGGCGGAATGTGGAATCTGCCACTTTATAACGTAGTAATGTGACCATGTCCTTTGTTCACTTAGGGTGTGTAGTTAGGTTCGTTTGGTTCCCTTGGTCAGGAGCAAAAAGGAATAATAAAAAAAAGGAATACATTTGGTCCTGGTCTGCTTAGCGTTCACACTGGCATTTCTGACAGCGAACCTAAAGATACCGAATCTAAAGGCATAGTAATACATTTGCAACCTGATTGGTCGGGCTGAATGACGTATATTTCGTGATGGAACTCACCAAACACTCCAAACAAAAGGAAAAGGTTCGCTTGTTTGGTGCACACCAGGGTTTGGATGGCAGCGTTCACACTTACTCAAATAAAACGCACTAAAACAGCAATCGCACCAGTTTGTTTTAATCAAACCAAACATGACAAGTGTGAACACACCTTTAATTTTACCACTGATTTACAATTAGACACGGGATTTTCAGAAAAACTGAAACTAAAAGGTGATGATTTGCTGAACAAAGTAAAAAAGTAATTAATCACTAGTTTCTAATTACATCTTCAACAGTGTAATTAGATTACTGTACAAATTATTCTCTCCAAAAAGTATTACATTTCTTATTTCTAATTACTTTTTAAATCCTGTATTTTCCTCAACAAGTTAATGATACAAGAACAGACATGAAATGGTTATTTTTATTCTTTCAAATACTGTATATAATACATAACGACAGAAATTATTCTAAATTATCTTAAATTAGAGTCAAATTCTCACTATTACCTAACTATTAACTAGTTAGTTAATTTTGACATTTGCCTCAATATACTCCTAATTACTGCTTATTAATACTTAGTAAAGTAGTTTTTAAGTTTAACAATTGGGTAGGATTAACGATTTAGAATAAGGTCTTGCAGAATAAGACATTAATATGTTCATTTTAAGTAATAAACAGCCAATATCCCAGTAATATTCATGCTAATAACCAACTAGTTAATAGTGAGAAATGGACTAAACTGTTACCAATATTCTTAATAACTCACCAAAGTATTTAAAGTGAGAAGGTTAAAAAGCATGCATTTTAAGGATAGACTTTACATTTTGATGTTAAATTTACTAATGTTTTACAGTCATACACAACTGTTAGCCAATCATAGCAGTGGGCGTTTACTTCCGAGTCAAAACAGGACAGAAAGCAGCCTATTACTTCTAAATTATGTTTTTTAATGTAAAAATCTTGGTAACATTATAAATGGACCTCAGAGAACAGTACAAAATAATAAAAGGCAGTTCATAACCCCTGTATAGTCTCCATTCATTATAATTGCTTTCAGTGACTAGTATAAAAATATCTCTGTGTTCCTCAGAAGAAAGTAAGTGAAATTATTATAAAATCTCATGTTTGGGTGAAGTATAAGCAAATTTCTCAAGGACAAAAGTGCTGCTGTCTGCATAAAAACTTACAAAAATTGAACTGCCAAGATTATAACAGTCATCTGTGACAAAGTGCTTCACTGGAGAGTAGAGTCTGAGTTTTGAATAATAATATCATGGCCCAAAAAGCAAGTGACAAGCATTTCCCTCACCAAGAAAATGATTCGATTTCAAACAAGCTTTCATTTTATGTATACATAATAATAATAATCCTAGAGCAAAAGTACGATGGGTTTAAGCAAATTTCACGAGACGGTCTACAGCACTTACCAGATCTTGTGTTCATTAGTTTTCACTAAGCCAGTGCAATATGCAAAGGTCAGGATTATTTGATTCACCTAAATAGGACATAATGATCACACATGCTGAATTCATAGTAGGGTGTAACAAAAGACAAAGCTCAGGGAGAGCGGGCAATTAGAGAGAAACAAAATAAAAGCAGTGAATCGTGACTAACAAACAAAATCACTGACTCAGAGCACAACAGGAAACACGCAAAGGCTATTTCAGCCCAATCTGGCCCTCTAGACAAAAACAGAGTCTGAAGACATTAGAGAAGTAAAATGCTGACACAAGATAGTATTGTGAAGTGTTATTTAAAATTCAAGCCAGAATGATTTTTGTGGATCTATACAGTTTTAGCAATTATGTCTTGAAGTGCCGAGCGCTTTACAGCCGACGTTACATTGTGTTCCTTCAAGCGCACGTTTCAAATGAAATCTGTCTTCTAGCACAATGCATTGTTAATTAAGGCATACACAGAGGTCATTTAAACTATTTTCTTCAATAAAAAAAATCTGAAACGCGTTTACAGTAAATGCGTGAATTGTCCTGAAATGCAGTTCTTTTACAAAGCAGAACTATGCACGAACAATAGCTCAACAAGGCCAACTGAATAAAAGACTACATACAATCTGCCTTGGGAAGAACTTCATATGCCATTGTTGTTTCTAACACGTCTATTAGCGTGCAAGTTATTACCAAGATGACAGGTACATTATGGGAAATAACAGATCTTTCTGACATCTCTAAAATGCCAGAGAGTTAATTAAAATCTCTTCAGATACTTCAAGTGAAGTGTACCAATACATCTCATTTGTATTATGATTATATTTGATATTTTATGAAATCATGAACTGTAAAGGAGAATAAGGCAACATGTCGATAGTCAGAGCATGTTTTCCACTTTCCTCATAAATGATCGTTAACACTTACATCTGACCCTCTCACGTGCCTGTATTTTTCGAGTCAAAGTCCTCTTCAGCAATTCATTCAGGCTATGCTATGATAATATGGAATGCATTACATTGCATTAACCTCTGCACCTGCGCTAATTGAATCTGTGAGTCTTAATGAGACATGCAGAAAAGATCGGCAATGTGCATCGCTCACCAAGGTTGTCTGTAATTACAATTAATGATGCCCCTATACTTTTTCCATTTATTTCTACAGAAAATTAATGGTTTGCCAATCAACCACGACAGAAACGTATGTTCCAGCCTGAATGTAAGTTAATTAGGTCCAGCTAAAGTGCATGAGCAACAAACACGGACATTACTTACATAGCACTATGAGCTCCATGATGGCCTCTCGGGGCTTGACGTTGAAGCCGTTGTATTGGCTGGTTTGGCAGCGGTACGTGCCGGCCATCTCGCGGGAGACGTTGACGATGCGCAGAACTCCGTCGTAGCTTTCCGTTTGCATGTTTCCATCCGGCATGGGTGCTTCTTTATCAGCACGGGACCAAAGGATGATGGGTTTGGGTTTGCCGGACACCAGGCACTGCAGATCTACTGTGTCACCCTCCTGAGAGAGCAAAGGGGACTTTTCTTGTGGGACGGTCAGGTTTGGTGGAACTAGAAGAGAGCAGATCACAACAATCGTATTATGAAGAGCTAGAAAGGTATAATGAGTTGAAGTCAGAAGTTTACATACACCTTGAATCTGACCTGAATATGATATTTCACATAAAAGACATTTACATATAGTCCATAAGAGAAAATAATAATAGTTACATTTCTAAAAATGACCCTGTTCAAAAGTTTACACCCCTGGCTCTTAATGCATTGTTTTTCCTTTAGCAGAAAGCATTTGAACCTTCTGTAATAGTTTCATATGAGTCCCTCAGTTGTCCTCAGTGTGAAAAGCTGGATCTCAAAAGCATACAGTCATTGTTGGAAAGGGTTCAAATACACACATACACACACACACACACACACACACACACACAAAAAAGAAAAACCAAAGAATTTGTAGAACCTGAAGGATTTTTCTGTAGAGCAGCGAGCAGTTTAACTGTTCAGGACAAACAAGGGACTTATGAACAGCTACCACTAAACAAACAAACAAACAAACAAAAACAAAACAAACAAAAAAAAAACAGCTGTGGATGATTCAACACAACAGTTTTAAGAATCAAGTGTACAATTTTGAACTATTATTTTCTCTTGTGGACTTTATGCAAACATCTTTTATGTGAAATATCTTATTCAGGTCAGTACTACATAAAAAATAACATGCATTTTGTATGATCCCTCCTATTTTGGTAAAATAATTAACATTTTTCAGATTCTGCAAGGTGTATGTAAACTTTTGACCTCAACTGTATATAATAACCCACAGCAGATCTAAACAGGTGGAGCTGGGGAGGTAGAGGGTTTAAGAGGAACTCTGAAAGCATGCTGCAAAATGCTCTAGTGAATGTTAACCAACCTTCAAATGTAAAGCAGCAAGCTCATGGCTGCGTATGCAACATGAAACAATCAGCTTGTGCTGCTGAGTAGTTTAACGCTGTGAATATCATCAGTTTGCATTTACAACCATCATCCTCCACCATCATGACAGAACGTGGCATTTTATACATGATGATTACTAGAAAAAAACAAAAGATACATACACTACGAAAGTTTGTATACCACACTACTCTAAAGTTTGGGATGAGAAAGGTTTTTAACATGTAGTGTCTCATTATGACTAAGGCTGGACTAACACTGTATATTTTTAAATATTATTACAATTTAAAATAACTGTTTTCTACTTTAATATATGTTAAAATATAATTTATTCCTGAAATGTCAAAGATGCATTTTTAGAAGCCATTACTATATATAATATTTTAATATTTATTCACTTTTTATATTTGACTTCTTTATTTTTAAACTATAATGTTATCTAATTCACCATTTTCGCAGTCTGGGACTACCTTTCTAGACAAATAAATGTCTAGTTATTTGTCACAGATATAATATCTATATCGGCTTTGCCAGTACATCAACAAAGACATCCTGTCAGCCACCAGGTGTCAGGTAACAACGTTTCTGGCTGGTTTTCACCGTCAGACATCTTAAACGTATGCAGACAACAGGAAGGAGACAAGGTTTATGTTCTTCTGCTGATTCAAGACAACAGTCTGGCAAACTACCGCCTCAGCTCCATGTAAACAAGGATGTTGTCACCTTCTTTCTTGGTATCCTAGTACGGACACTGTGCGAAGGTTACCGGGTCTACAGGCTTTATCTCCACTGCACTGTCATGAGGACAAAACATAGAATATCATTTTACACAGACAAGGCTAGTAAGCTATTCTACTACAGTACTTCTGCTAGTCTTAGGTCAACACATAAAATACTGGCATGCTATATTTGTGACTATAAACAGTTAAAAATACCTTGGGGAAAAGGAGCCTTTGATCTTATTTTCCTCTAAACCACTAGATGCCAGAAAAATGTGCTGTAGCACTTTCCATAACATCCGCTTTTCAAGATACATGTGCAATTTTGGCTGATGCTTGAATATATATCTAGAGACAAAGGTCTTCCTAATGAGTTTTGTTTAAGATAATTACAGGAATTAAAGAGTTTTTAAATAACGAATGAATATGATATTTGGGGTAAAAAGCACCCCTGCTGTTGGGGCTAAAAGGCACAATAATTAACATGAGAATTAATAGAAGGGCTGATTTTGTTGATTTGTTGACATGAAAATAGCTGCGTTTCCATTACCCCTTAAATTGCACAAACTGAAATTGCGAATTGAAAATAAGCGTAATGGAAATGCGTCAATTGTGCAAAAACCCATTTAACCCATATATTGCAAAAAAGTTTTTACGCTCGCATGAGGTGGTTTTTCAGGCAATTCGAAAAATGAATATTTCGCAAAACAGCAATGGAAATGGCTTTTTCACATTTACAGGTCACATTTGATTAAAAATGGCCAAAATCCCACTAAAATCCATTGCCATGACTTATCGCCAGAGGAAAAAGTTTCAGTCGCATAACAATGGCTAATGGAAACGCCGTCATTTCACAATACTTTTAATCGACATTTATAAAATAGCGCCAAAGTTTTGCATAAATCTGTAATGGAAACGCAGCTATTATTAGATTCAGATGGTAAATATCATATATTATGTTGGGTGACCATCTTAAAGATAATCACCATCTTTAGAATTAAACTATCATATTTAAAAGCATGCTATTAATAATAACATATAATAAAATATAATTTGTTGTTACTACTGTAAATCTATATTAAATTACTATGGGATCTTCTTAAATGCTTTCAGAATCCGAATTTTAAAATGATTTTGTTTCTGTATTTTAAAATATATGTTTTATTTTAACATATTTTAATGACAGTATATTTATTGAACAAAAATTATTTGTTTTATTTATCAAAATAAGCAGAAGATAAAGTAAATAAGTGGTTATTTTGAACAAGTATTAACTCAAGACATTATATATATATATATATATATATATATATATAAAAAACATTATTTTAGCTAAGTATTTTTCTTTCTGGGCCTTGCATGTGTTGCATTGGTGTTTATGCAGGGTCAGAAAGCTCTCAGATTGCATCAAAAATATCTTAATTTGTGTTCCAAAGATGAATGAAGGTCTTACAGGTTTGGAAAGACATGAGGGTGAGTAATTAATGACAGAATTTAAATTTTGGAGTAATCTCTTTAATCTTTATTGCCTGGCCTCATTTTCTTACATTGTAAGAGTTTCTTCTTTAACTAAGAGATGAAACAACCTAATTTTCTGTTTCTGTATCTGTAATGCACAAATGTTATCAACTGACCCAACCTTGTATTCAACCTGTACCATTCCTTGAAATGTTGACAGGTACTCCTAGATGTCTAGGTGCAAGGGAATGTGAGTTTTCCACATCAAATCCCCAAATGACTGAACAATTTGGCCAGAACACTTTCAACCAACTATTTTGAGTCCAGACCTCCGAAACCGCAGGGTCAGGTTGATGTGATGACATGCTCTGTGAAACAGGACAACTGAAGACGTCTACATCTTCAACAATGCCACAGAAACACCAGTTCCTCTGAAATTAGCCACTGGGGTGCCACACAAGCCTTTCCATTAAACATGAATCTGACATTACTGTACACAAAGCATATGGACATGAAGTGTCCAAGTGTCTACGGCCCACTTCACAAGCTCGACACCATTAATAAAAGAGCTGCGTGAAAACAAGAGCCCTAGTTGGGTAGTGAAGATGAGTGTGTTCTTCTGGGATTCTCTTAAAAGCGGGAAAACTTTATACGGTACAAGAAACGGACTGTCATAATGAAACCTATCATGCGCATATGAAATGTGGGACATGAAAGATGATGACAAAGACAGATAAATACTGTACAGTGAGAAAAAAAAGATTTTTTCCTTCTTTGGAGATAAAAGACAAATCTATCTTCTCTCCTGCATAAGGTGAGGGGGAAAGACAGATTTATATGAACGGATGGTAATGAGTATAGGACAAAAAAAAAAAGAAGAAGAGGAGAACGATGCTGAATATATTTCCGATTGCGACTGCAGGGAGCCTGGTGGGAAAGAGATCTTGTGTCTGCAGGTTGATTAAGCATGACTTCTTTAGCAGACCCAGGGCAAACAAACAAACAAACAAACAAACAAAAAAACAAACATATAATATTTTGCATAATGAAATGAGTCAGAAAATAAATCACATTACCCATTTTGGCTACATTAAAAATCCTGAAACAGCATTATCTATGTTTTGTGATGGCAAAAAAAAAAAACACCTTTTAGATCGACATTCGTATCATTAAAATGTCATTAGTGGGGGAGGCTGAAATTATTTTGTTTTATTGAAGCTATAAAACTATAATGTGCTGAAACAGTCTGTAAAACAATAATAAATGTAATCACCGTAAAGAACTGATCTCAATAATAAATAATTTTGAAGTTATACTGAAGAGTCGTGACATCCTAGCATTAACCCCATTTTCAAAGCAATTTTTTTTTTCATTTGCTCAGTAATGCATGCATGATTTCTAATTAATTGCTATTTATAATTAATAAATCCATGTTACTGTAAGTGCCAGGCTTGTTTAAACATGGAAATTCAAAGACTAATGTTCTAAATAAATCGCTTTGAATCCTCACAGCGGTGATACCTAACAGATTTAGGTATATAGATTTGTGTATTCCTTGGTTACAGTTGTCAGGATTTGAGTCTTGTCTGCCCTGTTTTCCTTGTGTTTTTTCCCCTCTGTTTCCAGTACAAATGGTTTAGTCCTGTGTTTCCCCCTTTTGGTTTTGTATCAGTTGGTTCAGTCGTGCCCATATTTGTACTTCACCCTCGTTATCCTTGTTATCTTGTTTATAGCCACACCCCTGTTTTTGTGTATTTAAGTCTGTGTCTGATCACACCTCAGTGTCTGTCGATAACGTTACTTCTGTTTTGTTTGGCTCCTTGTTCTACGTTTTCTTAATAATTATCAGTGTTTATTTACTCCGGTTCCAGCCTCTTCATCACTACTCCTCAACCTGCAATATCTGTGACAACAGTATTGTTACTGTTAACTAAAACAAAATCATCAAAAATAGTTTTCAGGAATAAAAAACCAGAACTAAAAAACAATATAAATACTATAAGAAAAAGTTGAAATACTACAATGATTAAACTTAAAAATGAATTAAAGCTAAATATAAATATTAAAAGATAGCACATAACACAATTACTGAAACCTACAATAAAATTAAAATGAAGACTGAAAATATAAAAATGGTGATTACAATAGTAATAAATGCTATAATAGTATATAAATAATACTAAAATTAAAACTTCTTGGTTATTTCATCATGAGAGTTAACATTATTATGTTATTTTTTTATTTAATATGATTTTTGATTTAGTACGATGGCATTTTAGTGCCACATTAAAAAATTAAAAAAATCAAAATTTATGAGATTAAAGTCATACTATTTTGAGATTAAAGGCAAAATATTTTGAGAATAAAGGCAAAATATTTCAAGAATAAAGTTGAAATTATGAGAATAGAGACTAAATATTTTGAAAAGAAAATCGAAATGTTTTGAGAATAAAGTCGAAATATTTTGAGAATAAAGCTGAAATGTTTCAAGAATAAAGTCAAAATGTTTTGAAAATAAAGTTGAAATTACGAGAAATAAATTGTAGCTATAAAAATTATTATTTTGAGAGTCTAGCCTGCGCATGCAAATGCCCCGGATTGAGAGCACCAGGAGAAGTTGCCAGGCCACCGAAATTTATTTGAATACTGTGTGGGGGATATTTCACACCTTTGATTGCATTCATTAGGCCTATTTGTAGTGCACCAACTATGCAATAATAGCAATAAGATTTGTGCTTTTGGTACTTTTATTTTACAGCAAAATACAAACAATGTGTCTTACAAAATTGTATAAGACACACGCTATATTAATGTAAATCAATCATCTTTTTACATTACCTATTCGCAAAAACATCTGTGTCATCCAATCTTTTATTCTTTACAGGTATTTAATTAAAAACAACTAAAAAATGTTTAAAAGATTAAAGCGGACTCTTATGAGTTTTATTCATGGTATAATACAGTAAATTGGAAATAATATTTAACATCTTTCATTCATTATTTGTAGCGCACCAGCCACCCAGTAATAATAATTTTGTGCTTTGTTGCTTTTAATATAACACAGCTCAGCTTTCAAATTATGTCAGTTTTATCATGATGATTATAAATCTGTTTTCCTCTTTATTTCAAGTTTATGAATATCTCACTGTAATCGGAAAGATGACTGATTCACATGCCACTTAAACTGAGGCAAATACAGTGATCTGTCCCGTCACATTAAAGAGTGTGAAAAACACATTATTTTGTAATATCTCCCGGTGCTGCCAATTTGCATGCGCAATAGGCTAGAACAGGGGTTCCCAACCTTTTTTACTCCGGGGCCCCCCTCCTTCTCCGGTCAATTTTGCAAGGCCCCCCTATGCCTGACATGTCCTCTTATACTGTACTTACGCAGTAAAGAGAAAAGTATTTATTTTTAAACTTTTTTTATTAACCAAAAGATTTTTTTTATTATTATTCTACTGCATGTTATTATAAACTCACAATTCAAACAAACTTATTAACAATTAAAACTTCAAAAATACCTTATAATCTTTAAAGAAAACCTCTAATTCTAAAAAAAAAAAACCCACAAAATTCTAACTTTTTAAAATTATATATAATATACAGATTTAATGCTCCTGAATTCTTTACTTCAGACATTCTTTACAACTTCAGAATACTTTTTCTTAAATAAGTGAACCTGCCGTACAACAGGGAGATACCAAAAGACCACTAAACCTATCCCTATGAACTTGACTGACTGAATAGCTACTGTTCCCTCTCAGTCGGTCTCTACGACGTCACGTCGGAGACCGACGAATTGGGATATCGCTTTAGAGATACCAATCCTCTTCGTGTGTAAACTAAACGAGCCAATGCACATTGGCATGCATGATTGCATCCAGCTGTCGCTGATCACAGCGTGAGCATAAATACACAGCAGGTGCAATGCATAGACAGCATTTTCGCATCGGAGCCGATCTTCTTCGAGAGAGACGCAACGAGCCATTTCTAAGAAAGAACTCTTACTGCGGTGTTGGCGGTACGGCGCGTCAGCGGTGGTGGTCTCCTGTGGGTGGAAAGAGCGCGCAGTCAAGGATTGCACTACCTGCCTTCTGTGTCGCTGCGGCCATCTCCCCTGTGTGCTTCAGCACTAGAGCAGTTTCTAAAAGAGTATCACGGGTGAACGTCTTTTTAAAGACGAGGCGTTTGAAACACAATGCCGTTTCACCCGTGCGTTTCTGGATGCGGTCGTTACCTGGCGCCAGGTGATGGTCACGATCGCTGTCTGACGTGTCTGGGTATTGAGCACGCTCAGGCGGCGTTTGTGGATGAGTCATGCTGTCATTGCGGCGGCATGTCCATCACGGAGCTGCGGACCAGACTCCGCTTCCTGCAAAGGGGCGGGGTGCCAGTTCCTCTGCCCAGATCTACCGTTCCCCCCGGCAAACGCCGGGGGGACTCTACCTCTGGCAGAGGGCTGACTGGTCTGACGGTGACGGTGGGGAATTTCCCGGCGGATAATCCGCTGGGGGTTCCTCCTTCCACCGACAGTCCGTTCCATCCGGAGCTCCCAGAAGAGTGTTCGGGTCCTCCTCGTGAGGTACCGCTCATTACTTTTGGGGCTCCCCCTGACGACCGGATGTCAATCGCTGCATCGGGGGGTGAGCCAGACTTCTCGGGGGAGGACGATTCCGGATCGCTGCCGTCTACTGGGCGGTCAGCGGTGCCGGATACCGACCCCGAAATGATGGCTATGCTTTCCCGGGCCGCCGAGAGGGTAGGGCTTGAATGGAACCCTCCATCACGTCCCGACCCCTCTCGGCTGGATGACTGGTATCTTGGGGTGGCCCGCGCTGGTTCTCAGCGTCCCACCCCAGTGCCCTTCTTCCCGGAGGTGCATGACGAGCTTACTGGGACGTGGACGGCACCTTTTACTGCCAGAAACCGCTCCAGTGGCACGTCCTCCCTCACCACCCTTGATGGCGGACCAGCGCGGGGGTACGCGGCTGTCCCGCCGGTGGAGCGTGCGGTGGCGATGCAATTGTGTCCCGGCGCCGCTTCCACTTGGCGGGGCAACCCGTTGCTCCCCTCCCGGGCCTGTAGGCACTCGTCGGCTCTGATCGGCAGTGCCTACACGGCTTGTGGCGCTGCTGGCTCCGCCCTACACGCTATGGCGTTGTGACAGGTCCATCAGGCCCAGGCACTGAAGGACCTGTACGAGGGTGGTCACGACCCGGAAGTTCTACGTGAACTCCGTATCGCTACGGACCTCGCGCTACGAGCGACGAAGGTTACGGCGCGGTCTCTGGGTCGTGCGATGTCCACGATGGTGGTCCAGGAACGCCATCTCTGGCTGTGTCTGGCCGACATGAGGGAAGCAGACAAGGTCAGGTTCCTGAATGCCCCCGTGTCCCAGACCGGCCTCTTCGGCGACGCGGTCGAAAATTTCGCCCAGCAGTTTTCGGCCGCCCAGAAGCAGACTGAGGCCATCAGTCATATCCTGCCCCGGCGTGCTCCCGCTGCTGCCTCCACCCAGCCGCCGGCGGCACCTCGGTCTGCTCGTCGCCGAGGGCGGCCCCCTGCCTCCGCCCCCGCTCCACAGCAGCCTGCGCAGCAGCCTTCACGGCGGCGCCGTGGAGCCGGTCCCAGGGCGGCCGCCCCGCCCGTCCAGGCTCCCACCAAGACCAGTGGGAAACGCAAGAACAAGCGTCCCTGAGACGGGCGACCCAGAGATGGAGGAAGCTGCTCTTCGGGAGATGGTGATCGCACCACTCCCTCCCCCGGAGGAGGGCCGGGCGGAGAATCTTTTGTTTCCTTTAAAAAAGTTTCTTTTAAGAAACCCGTCATCGGCCTCACGGTCGGTGACACCCAAATTTTCAATAAAAGAGCAGTTTCTACTATCTCTGGGTCCCCAGAGGGGACAGCGGGTGTTGCACGGGTTAGCCCCGGGCTTCACCCCCTCTCCCCTCCCGCCAGCAAATGGCGCTGGGCGGTTGGAGAGTGCGGTAAGACGGACTACTCACGCACCAGCTGCCAGAACGCAGGTAAATGTCTTGCACACACCACACACAGACACTCTGACCCCGCTTCGGACCGGCATAGAGACGCCCGAGCGGGGTCCCTGCGTTCCACCTCGCTGCCCCCCCGCAGGTACGTCAGTGGTCCCGCTGGTCCCTCTTGTACGTTGGCTGGGGGCCTGGAGAAGGCTTCCCAGTCCGTCTTGCTGGCTCCTCCGGACCATCAGGCTCGGCTACGCGATTCAGTTCGCCCGGCGTCCGCCTCGGTTCAGGGGCATCCACTTCACTACAGTGAAAGTAGCAGATGCCCCTGTCCTACGGGCAGAGATTGCTACCTTGCTGGCGAAGAAAGCAATAGAGCCGGTCCCTCTAGCCGATATGAAGACAGGGTTTTACAGCCCCTACTTCATAGTACCCAAGAAAAGCGGCGGTTTACGACCGATCCTGGACCTGCGCATCTTGAATCGAGCTCTTCACAAGCTACCTTTCAGAATGCTCACACAAAAACACATCCTCAGATGTGTTCGTCCCCAGGATTGGTTCGCAGCGATCGACCTGAAGGACGCGTACTTTCATGTTTCGATCCTTCCGCGCCACAGACCATTTCTGCGGTTCGCGTTCGAAGGCAGAGCATATCAGTACAAGGTCCTGCCCTTCGGGCTGTCCCTCTCCCCCCGTGTCTTCACGAAAGTCGCGGAGGCGGCCCTTGTTCCCCTCAAGGAACAGGGCGTTCGTATCCTCAACTACCTCGACGACTGGCTGATACTAGCACACTCTCGAGAGCAGTTATGCGAACACAGGGACCTGGTGTTGGCACACCTCGCCCGCTTGGGCCTTCGGGTCAACTGGGAAAAGAGCAAACTCTCCCCCGTGCAGAGGATCTCTTTTCTTGGTGTGGAACTGGACTCGGTCAGCCAAACAGCTCGCCTCACGCAAGAGCGGGCTCAGTCGGTGCTGAACTGCTTGAATACGTTCAAGAGCAGAGAAGTGGTCCCACTGAAACAGTTTCAGAGGCTCCTGGGGCATATGGCAGCAGCTACGGCAGTTTTACCGCTTGGCCTGCTCCATATGAGACCACTTCAGCACTGGCTTCATGGCCGAGTCCCGAGGAGAGCGTGGCAGAGCGGCACTCTCCGGGTCAAAGTAACCTCGGCCTGTCGCCTAACCTTCACCCCGTGGTCAGACCTAGCTTTTCTTCGGGCAGGAGTTCCCTTAGAACAGGTCTCCAGGCACGCTGTGGTACACACGGATGCCTCCACCACCGGTTGGGGAGCCACGTACAACGGGCAGGCAGTGTCGGGGGTTTGGACGAGCCCCCAGTTACACTGGCACATCAACTGCCTAGAGCTGCTGGCAGTACGTCTTGCCTTGAACCGTCTCAAAGGGCGCCTTCGAGGCAAACACGTGCTGGTCCGTACGGACAACACTGCGACCGTTGCGTACATCAACCGACAAGGTGGTCTACGCTCCCGTCGCATGTCGCAGCTCGCCCGTTCTCTCCTCCTCTGGAGTCAGAAGCATCTGAGGTCGCTTCGTGCCATTCACATTCCGGGTTTGCTCAACCGTGCAGCCGACGAGCTCTCACGAGCTGCGCTTCCCGGAGAGTGGAGACTCCATCCCCAGTCGGTCCAGCTGATCTGGAGACGTTTCGGGAAAGCTCAGGTAGACCTGTTTGCTTCTCCAGAGACGTCCCACTGCCAGCTCTTTTACTCCCTGACCGAGGGTACACTCGGCACGGACTCCCTGGCATGCAGCTGGCCACGGGGCCTTCGCAAGTATGCGTTTCCCCCAGTGAGCCTTCTCGCACAGACACTGTGCAAGGTCAGGGAGGACGAGGAGCAGGTCCTGTTAGTGGCGCCTTACTGGCCTACTCGGACCTGGTTCCCAGAACTGATGCTCCTCGCGACAGCCCCTCCCTGGCGGATTCCTCTGAGGAAGGATTTACTGACTCAGAGACGGGGCACCCTGTGGCACCCGCGTCCAGACCTCTGGAAACTACATGTCTGGTCCCTGGACGGGACGCGGAGGTTCTGAGTGATCTACCCCAAGGAGTGGTAGACACCATCACTTCGGCGAGAGCTGCATCCACGAGACATGCTTACGCCTTGAAGTGGAACCTGTTCGTCGAATGGGCTTTCTCAAGAAATGAGGATCCCCGAAGATGCTCGGTCGGAGTCGTGCTTACCTTTTTGCAGCAAGGGTTGGAGCGTAGGCTGTCACCCTCCACCCTTAAGGTCTATGTAGCCGCTATTTCTGCAAACCATGACCCCGTTGAAGGAAGGTCAGTAGGTAAGCACGACCTGGTCGTCAGGTTTCTCAGGGGAGCCAGGAGGTTAAATCCTCCTAGGCCCCCCTCCGTACCCTCTTGGGACCTGTCTCTGGTGCTCACAGCACTACAGCGGGTCCCCTTTGAGCCTTTACAGTCAGTCGAGCTGAAGTATCTCTCTATGAAGACTCTGCTCCTGCTGGCATTGGCCTCCATCAAGAGGGTAGGGGACCTGCAGGCGTTTTCGGTCGACGATTCGTGCCTTCAGTTCGGGCCGGCAGATTCCCAGGTAACCCTGAGGCCCCGGCCTGGCTACGTGCCCAAGGTTCCCACTACTCCCTTCAGGGACCAAGTGGTGAGCCTGCAAGCGCTGCCCCCGGAGGAGGCAGACCCAGCCCTAGCTTTGCTTTGTCCCGTCCGAGCATTAAGATGCTACGTCGACCGGACGCAAAGCTTCAGGACCTCAGATCAGCTTTTTATTTGTCACGGAGGACGGCAGAAGGGGAAGGCCGTCTCCAAGCAGAGGATGGCACACTGGATAGTGGATGCCATCGCCTTGGCTTATCAAGCTCAGGGCGTGCCCTGCCCGCTCAGGTTGCGAGCTCACTCTACTAGGAGTATTGCATCCTCCTGGGCGCTGGCTCGTGGCGCCTCGCTATCTGACATTTGTAGAGCTGCGGGTTGGGCGACCCCTAACACGTTCGCTAGGTTTTATAGCCTTCGTGTAGAGCCAGTCTCCTCCTGTGTTCTCACCTCAAACGGGTAGAAGCACTGAGAGGCACTGGCTCAGGTCGGCTTGCTATCTTCTCCAGAGTGTCCATGAAGACCCTGTCGAGTCCTCCTTCCTCGGCTCCAGACGTAGCGGAGCGTCTAGGCGCCAGGCCTCTCTCGATGAATCTTTAGAACCGATAGAAGGCTTAGGATACATGAGAGACTTAAGTGAATCCCATATGTCTTCCACGGTACCCACAGAGGCCGTGTTTCCCCGGTAACCTTCTACCATCTTCACGAGGGTTCAATCACCTCCATTCTTCCATATGTCCTATTGAGCCATATGCGTATTGCTCCGAACCTCCTCCGGGATGGGTGGGAGCTCCGCACGTTCCCAGTGCTCCAGCTTCACTAAGTAGGTAGTGCTATGTTATACAGTGACTGGTCTTTTCTGATCCGCCCTTGGCCTTAGCAAAAATTGGAGGCCAGGTGGCTTGCTCAGGACACTGGAGGGGGGCAGCAGCTGCGGCGCTTTGCTAGGGATCCCAATTCGTCGGTCTCCGACGTGACGTCGTAGAGACCGACTGAGAGGGAACGTCTTGGTTACGTATGTAACCCTCGTTCCCTGAAGGAGGGAACGGAGACGTCACGTCCCGTCGCCTCAGCTGCTGTACCACCGCTGTGCGGCCGGACCCAAGCTCGGCTCCTCAGCGAAATCCTGTCTATGCATTGCACCTGCTGTGTATTTATGCTCACGCTGTGATCAGCGACAGCTGGATGCAATCATGCATGCCAATGTGCATTGGCTCGTTTAGTTTACACACGAAGAGGATTGGTATCTCTAAAGCGATATCCCAATTCGTCGGTCTCCGACGTGACGTCTCTGTTCCCTCCTTCAGGGAACGAGGGTTACATACGTAACCAAGACGTTTGTATCCATTAAAAAAATAATACACAAAATCAAAATACAGCAAATACATTCTAAATTTGTTGATCACATCAACATCAATGTGAAGGTTTGACGAAGACGGGATCAGTGAACTCTGTCAGTGCGCGCCTGATGCTCATTAAGCCTCACTCCTCTTCTATGGGTGAGCACCCATTATAAAACACTCACAAAAAAATATGATAGAGCCCTGAGATCGCGCATTTGTGAATCAATAGTGGACTTATGCGTGTCTAATGTACGACTTTGATATACACGAGTGTTATACATTAGGCATGCGCAAGTTATTGTTACACTAATCGTCTATACCTTTACATTCGCACAACGGTTTGCTTCATGTATGCAGCCGAGAGATGTAACATTAGTTTGCGTACAGCGTTTGGAAGTTTGAGCCGCCATTCAGTCAGTATAAGTGCGATGAGCCTTGCTGCGGCGAGTCTGAAGCAAAGCAATCTCTCAGAACACGAGAGAGGCTGTGCTTTTATTATTTTCATTTAACATATTAATAATGAAATTAAACAACTATAGGATAATATTTAAATTATTTTTATCTTGCGGCTCCCACTGACGCCCCCCAGTGGGTCGCGACCCCCCCCCCCCCCCCTTGGGAACTGCTGGGCTAGCATATACTCTCAAAATATTATAACTTTAATCGCATAATTGCTACTAATTAATTCCTATAATATTGAATTTATTTGCAAAATATTTTGACTTTATTATTGAAACATTTCGACTTTATTCTCAAAACCCTTTGACTTAATTCTCATAATTTTGACTTTATTCTCGTAATTTCGACTGTATTCTTGAAATATTATGACACTAATCTTTTAATCTTTTATTTATTTATTTTTACTTTTTAATGTGGCACTAAAAAGCTGTCATAGATATGTGGTGTGGACAAATAAAGATAATATGAAAAGAAATAAAATTCAAATAAAATATAGCCAGAATAAAAGATTTTAGCATATTAAATGTGTAAAACTGATGCAATGCAAAATAATTTACTATGCCATCTTAGAGATGATAAAATTGTTAAAATTGTCCCAAAAGAGAAAAGCCAGCTATTATCTGTAAAGAATAAGAATAACTCACCAGTGGTGGAGGAGATGTTGACGTCTATACTGATCTCTGGTATCCCTCCGTTCTTTAGTGAGGCCACACAGGTGTAAGTGCCAAAGTCAGTAAACTTGAGGTCGATGATGTCCAGGTTTGTGGTTCCTGGGGCAACGTCTGGGTCAGTCTGGGTAATGACCATGCGCTCTGAGCTACGCAGCGGACGGCCGTTCTTCAGCCAGCTGAACATCAACTCCTCAGGCGGCGTGGCCTCCACCTGACAGGATATCTTCACCTCTCTGCCGATCTGAATGTTGTCGTCATTATGATAGGGGTCGGGTGTGATCCAGAACCGGCCCTTCTTCAGAGCTGTGTGAATAGAATGAAATGCGACTGATTTAACATTTATGAAAAATTCAAGTTATGAGGATTTCTTCAAATTTGGGCAATTTTTCAGCTTTTAAAATAAATAAGTTGTAAGATATGCTTTCACTAGTTTATTTCATTTGGCCACCATTTAACACACATGCTTCTTTTCTTTCCACCACAGTATTTCCATCACATCTCAAGTAATAATATTTGTTTATTAGCATTCAGCGGTGGAAATGACGATGAATGCACACACTTTTTGAACAATTTTACAAAGTTACAGCTTGATTTTAAATTAAAATGATTGTCACTCACCATTATTTTGACTATTAGTCAAGTAATTGGTTAATTATATACTGCATATATATTTTTGTAACAAAAATAGACCTAAGCGAACAATAGCCTTTAAAATGACAAAACTTACATATATAACAGCAATGAGGCAATAATTTGTTGAAATAACGTATCAAAAGCAAGTAATCATATGGTTTTACTGAACAAAACTGTTAAAATACATAATGTATTACAAACATTAGAGCTAACGTACATTACGCTTTATAACAAATGACTTGGCAGAGGGCGCCAATGGCCTGATGATTGTTTTTACAATTTACAGAGTGATCTAATCCGTGTTTAATATTGACTAAACAACATTTAATTAAAATGTCAACTTAAACTTTAATATTTGGCCATATCTGTATGACAGAAATGTTACAGCCACTGTAATTTCTTGAAGATGTGGACATGAAAAATGTGTAAACTCAGAATATTGAGAAAGACATTGATGTTTGCTTAGGTTTATAAATTATTTACCTTACAAATCTGATGAAATGGCACACATTGCCTTCCCAGATGAATGTTACAATAAACCGAAACTCTCAACAATATGTAAATGATAACAGTTTGTGTGGAACAGCATTTACTGTCAACAGAGCTGCTCTAAGATGCACATAACCCACACATATGTAAATAAAGTGCAAATATTAAACTAGGGGGGTGCGATATGACGATTTTTTAAATCATGGATGATTAAAATGTCTCCAGAGTAAGTAAATGATGACAGGATTGTCATTTTTGGGTGATGGCAGGCTACTAAAACAAAACACAAAGAAAAATCACTCACTGTTCTTGCCTGAAGAACTTTAATTTTTATAGTGTTTTATTTTCATATTTGTTAATTTAATTTCTTGAATGCTACTGCTAAATACATGTACTGTACCTGAAAATCAAAGCACTGTTTGTTTTATTTGTATATTATGTGTATTTGTAACATGTAGCCAACCTTTGTGCTTATTTTTGAACCCTTTAACTGTCACTCCCAAATCCAAACTTAAATTTTTATAATTCATAAACAAAAACATTTTGCAATATGATTTTGATGTACATTTTCCACGTATTTTAAAATGGTTTTCAAAGATTTGAAGTTTTCAGCTGATATATAATTTCTTATGATTTAGAAAGCGTGCTAGGGAAAAAGGCAACAAAGAAAGTATTTTTGTGACAAAGGCCAGAACTCCTGTTATGATGTAGATTTTTTAGGTGCACTTTTGTCATGAATTAATCTATTACTCTTCCTACATAATTTGTAACACAAAACAGTTGTAAAATATCTATTTAGGAGCCTTACATAGTTTGTCATGATTAGATGGTTAATATAAGATGCCGCCTTAGAAAACGGTCCAATAATGCATTTCATGCATTCATGGAATGATATTTTGTCAGTTAAAGTTTTCTATTTTTTTTTTTTTAAAGGAGAACACGAATTGAATCAAATAATATTAACACATTTAATATGCATTTCAATCAAAATATTATATTAGTTAATATAATTAACTAAGAGAAAAAAAAAAGATGTTTCAATGGTGTTAGTTTTAATCAATTCCTGGTACGTTAAAGCCTGGTACTGAAGAAAAACCCATTAACGAAGGCACTTTCATCTTATAAAATATCAGTTTGCTCAAGAAGCAGTAACACACTGGACATTTCTCATCATAAAGTCTGTTAATCTCTTCATAAGAGATTTGTACTGCAAGGTTAACGATGCATTAAATGCAGAGCGTCAGTTTACATAGCTAAAAGGTCTTTGCTTAATGCAATTTCAAAACAGTTTAATGTTCAATGCTTTCTCCCAAATCATCCACACCACTGCTTTTCAAGCCATTATCACTGCGACAAGCCAATGACATAAAAATGACAAAACAAAAAATGTTAATAAACCATCCATGGGTTATGAGGTGCGTGAATACCATCTTAGCCTGTGAACACAGCACAAATAAAGCTAGATCTTAAAATACATCATCCCACTATCACCCCGCTATAATGTGAGAAATAAACAGAGGGCCCCTCCAGACACAAAACACATGATATTATTTAGATGAGGGATTGTCAGGGAGTCACGCACTTTCTCTTTGGTGGAGAACAGAAGACTCCTTTCAGCGAACCTCAATCCTTTGACAATGACATTGAGAAGAACTCTGACTCAACCATTCTGACATATACAACGCTGGAAGTGATGTAAGAGCGGCGTGACATGACACACACTTTCCACACTCTTGCACACCACTCCACACATGCTAATGAGTGAATCTTTGCAAGGTTAGATTGAGAGATCTTGCGCACTGTGTCTCACATTCAGAAATAACTCAAACTAAAAGCCACACTAGACTGAGCAGCAGCTATTTTCGGATCTTTACGGCTTAAAACCACACAGTAAATAAACTGAAAGAGCATCCTGCTGTTCTCAAGAAAAATGTCTTTTATTTAAAGTCAGCATGAAATCAAACTACTGAAGGATTACAAATTTAAGAATCTTTTAAAGATTTGTTGATCCTACATTGTATTTAGCATTTATGGTAAATATGAGGACATCAGACAAATTACTCTCTCTAGCAAAGTTTGTAGCCAGAGGTTCCTGCCAGCTCCTGTTCTCTTATGGTGCGTTCACACCGGACGCGAATGAAGCGGCAAGCGCGAGTGATTTACATGTTAAGTCAATGCAAAGACGCGAATAGCCATCCTGTGGCGCGAAACGCGCGAATAGCGCGAATGAAGCGGCGCGCATTGAGCGTTTCAAGCGATTGCCGCGCAAGGTCAAAAATCTGAACTTTGGCGAAAATCCGCGCCGCGTTAACCAATCAGGAGCTTGCTCTAGTAGTGACGGAGGCAGAAATCCGAAACAACAATGGCGGACAAAATCACCGTTGCTGTCTGTGGTTCCTCGGAGCTGTACGATACGTCTTTGGACTTTTGTAGAAACAGGAATAAAAAGGATCTTGCCAGGAAGAAAGTGAGTGAAGAGGTCGGACAATCTGGTTAGTTTTAAAAAACGCTCTTTACTCAATTTGACCTACATATACATACATATTGAGACTACAAGCAAGTTAAAGCTGGCAAATTGAGCTCATTCACCTATTTTACAACTACTTTCCCGCTGAGAGTGGCAGAAGCCCCACCCATGACGCGAATTCGCGTCTGTTGTGAAGAAAATGTCACGCGCGAATGACGCGAGTAAACTCAAATGTTCAAGCGTTCAACTACACGCGAATAGCGCGTTTTTTCCGCGCAAGTCGCGTCCGGTGTGAACGCACCATTACAGTTCCTCAACAGGTTTCCCAGGGCCTGTCCACACGGAGACGCGTTTCGCTGTACACGTATTCATTTTTTAATCTTATTGGAGTTACATCCACACGGATCCGGCGTTTTAGGAGACTGAAACCGCTATTTTTTGAAACCGGGTCCCAAAGTGGATAAATCTGAAAACGACACCCTCGCGGTTTCGTGTGTACAGCCAATCCGTATGTTTTGTGAAACGATGATGTCATCACATCACGTGTCGGCTGCGTCACACGTAACAGCAACAACAATATTGGTGGACTACATGATTGTGTTCGTGTTGCTACTAAGCCTACTAGCTTTATTACAGCAAAATCTATTGCTTCTATGCAACTGTTATGAGCAACAAGCGATAATGTTCGCATCTTCGTCTTCTTCTTCTTAGTTCGTATACAGCACGCAAGGTTATGCGCATGCTCAAAGTCTTCTTCTCCGTGTATAGTGTATCTCTATGGCAGAATTACAGCACCCCATACTGGTCTGGCATATATACTACACCGTTTTCAGTGGTTTCGTGTTTACGGAACTTTTTTTAGAACGAGGGGAAAAAAAAATGATCGGATTGGGAACGAATTAGAACTAAGTGTGAATTCTAAGCTCACAGTACAGCTATGCCTTTGTCTCTATGATAATGTGAAGGAATAGGCAATACTGTCAGACTGATTGGATTAGCACCTATGCCTTTGAATGACACTGTTATGATAATGAGATCAGGGCTGGGGGAACTCTGGCAATGGGCTGATTCCTGTATTGCATTTGCATGCTTTGTTTAGATTGTCTCCACCTCTATGTATCCCTCCCCCTGGGAAGGTATATAAACTATAATGTATCTGCCTTAGTCAGACGACTTTTGATGACTGCAGCGACGCACAGCTAGTGTCTCAATGAAGAGAAACTTCTGCTTCAAGATATCCAAAAACGTCTCCTGGTCTCGAAGAAAAAGTTCACAACACTACTAAACAAATTACTTTCTTAATAGACATTCCCGGTGGTACTGTTTTATTGTATTATGTGTGTAATATCAACATTTTTGATCTCGGATGATTAAAATGTCTCCACAATCTGCTTTTGAAGAAATATCATAGTATCGTGCTACAGCGCACATTGTATCAGTTGCAGTTTTTTACCTTGATTCTCATGTTGTCCCAAACCTGTATTAATTTTTTCTCTTGTGCTGAACACAAAAGAAGATATTTTAAAGAATGTGGACTTCATTGACTTTGATACTGGGAAAAAATACTATGGAAATCAGTGGGGACCAGCAACTATTTGGTCATCCACATTCTTCAAAATAATTATTATGTTCAACAAAGAAACAACCTGAGAGTGAGTAAATGATAACAGAGTTTCCATTTTTGGCTGAACTATGCTTTTAATGTACATAAAACAACAAAACACAAAGAGAAAAATCACTTACTGCTCTTGACTGAAAAAAACTTAGCATTGCTTTAATAAGAAAAATAAAGGGAACACTTTGTTGTACGTTGTGTTGTTTATAGTAAGTGTTCCCTTTATTTTTTTGAGCAGTATATATTTTGAAGTCTATATAGTGTTTTATTTTTATAATTGTTCATTCAGTTTCTAGAATGCTACAGCTAAATACACCTACTGTACCTGAAAAAAGCACTGTTTGTATTATTTGTATATTTGTAATATGTACACTACTAGTCAAAAGTTTTTGAACAGTAAGTTAACTGTATGTTTTTAAAGAAGCATGCATTAATTTGATCCAAAGTACAGTACAGCAAAAAGTCAGATTTTGAAATATATTTACTATTTAAAACAACTGTTTTCTATTGGAATATTTTTTAAAATGTGATTTATTCTTGTGATTTTTATAGCTGAATTTTTAGCATCATTACTCCAGTCACATGATCGTTCAGAAATCATTCTAATATTATGATTTGCTGCTCAAAAAACATTTATCATTATTATGTTGAAAACATCTGAGCAGAATGTTTTTAAGGTTTTAACTGAAATAGATATCTTTTGTAACATTATAAATGTCCTTAACATTATAAAAGCATCCTTGCTAAATAAAAGTATTAATTTCTATAAGTTTCCCCCCAAAAAATATACTAACTCCAAGCTTTTGAATGGTATAGTGTATAATGTTACATAATGTTGCTTATTATTTCAGATAAATGCTGATCTTTGAATCTTTCTATTCATCAAAGAATCCTGAAAAAATGTACAGTAAATATGTAAATATTGATAATAATATTAATAAAAAATGTTTCTTGAAAAGCAAATCAACATATTATAATGACTTCTGAAGGATCATGTGACACTAAAGACTGGAGTAATGATGCTGAAAATTTAGCTTTGTAATAAAATGTAATAAATAACATTTTAGAAATAGTAAAATATTTCAAAATTGTACTGTTTTTGCTGTACTATGGATCAAATAAAGACTTTTTTTGGTTTGGTGAGCAGAGGAGACTTAAAAAAACAAATCAAATTACAAATCTTACTGTTCAAAAACTTTTGAATGGTAGTGTATCTTTATTCTTATTTTTTAATAACAAAGATAAAATAACATGACAAAGATTTCTATCTACCCCCACTTTGACCTAATTATCTGCCATTATTTATTTAATATTTTACTTATGAAATAAGGAATTTAGTTTCCAAACTTGCAAAATACTAAAACCAACATGACAAAAATCTAGATAAAATCGTGAACCGTGATTTTCCTAAAAAAAAAAGAAAAGAAAAAAGAAAAAGAAAAAACGTGATATGATATTTTTACCATATCTCCCACCCATATTGTGTGTTATATGTATTTTTTTTTTATTCTTTTCATCAGATGTTTTATTCAATTTGATCAGTTCCTGATGGATAAAATCAAGTCCTGCCCTACTTGTTCCATCGGGAAATGTCACATTACACAAGTAAAATGGGTCTAAAGTCACACTGACTTCAATAAAAGAAATCAGCAATAAATTTTCATAAAGTTTAGTTTTATCTTCATTAGCACTTACTGCTCACTTCTCAACAGGGGTAAAGGGGTCAGAGACACACAGGCCTTGTCTTGGTCTCTCGTGGGATCCCCCAATCTCAAGCTAGCCACGAGCCAAAGCAAAACACCAGAATTTCATTTCCAAGTCATTTTTGAAAAAGCTGTGCATCTGGCCCTAATTATGAATCAGCCGCTGAATTATTTAAAAACAGCTTTTATGAGATCTTATTAACCAATTTATTTGCATTCGTGCTGCACATTTTACAAGCTGTTACAATCTGGACTCTTAAGAGAGGATGTTTGAAGGTGGGCTACGATGCCGATACTGCCAGAGCCTGCGAATATTACGAGATAGATGATAATGAAGAGCTGCAACTTCGCAGGGTTGCTTTATGCAAGGTTCAGCTCGGCAGGCTTTGCCTTACTGGTCAATTTGCGACTTAATCAATAGCGTAATATTGTGGTGAGATAGCTGTGCACTCTTTGGTGACCCCATAAAACTTGCAGGGTGTTAATGCTTTCGAGTCCAGTTGCTTCACATGAGTTCTGTCATTATCAAAAAGCACTGCAGGTAAGCAATTACCAAGAGACAAGCTGCGTAATCTTTCCCGAACATTTAAAGTCAGGTTGGTACACGTCGAGCGTTTGAGGATGATTTCTTACAGTAATCCACTGTAATAACATCTCTTGGAATTTCAAAAACGCTTAAAATGGAAATCCAACTTTTTGCTTCAACTTTTAATGAGCTTTCCAGCAGAAGAATATATCAAGAAGCTCCTAAGAGACAGCATAATGGTTTCTCTCCACCATTTGCACCTGTGTTTTGTAACTGTTTGCTTTATGAAGTGCCTGGGAAAGAATTAAGACTTCACCTTGAATTACTTAAATGCTTTTTGCATGGCATGCACACAATAATAATGCATTCGCAATGCTCAAAGACTATTCCTTTCTGGCGTCAAATATATGCAAAGGATATTGATGAATGCATTTCAGACGATTATGTTTTGGATACGTCTTTTCTTTGCGATATTATAATTAGTTAGCTGTTTCCTCAGCTCAGCACCTGCACAGATCATTGTCAACACGCTCTTGTAGCATTATATGAGAATCAATAATCCTTTTGACTAGCCCTGTAGTCGTGCTTTCAGAGTGAATGGGAAAAGTCTTTTATGAATATGTGGTGCCACACACAAGCAAATTTCTTTATTATAACATCTTACATAATCGTCGGAATATTACGATGATTTTTCTTCATGGTCACATTTGCACTAGTCAAATGCACCTCTTTAGAAAGCAAAACTGGAGTTTCAGACTCTGCAGTGCTGAATATTTAAAAAATGCTCTGTCATTTGCAAATGGAACAGTGTTGTTTTGCACATAATGTTCAGTGAATTAAATAAATGTCTTTCATAATCTAAAATAAACCGATTATCATTGCCTGGGACAGAACAAGTAATAACCAACGAGTTCAATTCAAACAATAGTTTTCTAATAGATATAAAGTACAGAATTTATTAGAAATAAAATACTGAAATGATTCCATTGCATAAGTATTCATACCTTTTTCTGGGACACTTCAAACTGTGGCAAATTCATTTGGATCAGTATGATTTGGAAAGGCACACCTCTCAGAAAAAGTCTAACAGCTGAAAATGAATATCAGAGCAAAAACCAAGCCCTGAGGTCAAAATAACTGCCTGTAGAGCTCAGAAACAGGCTTGGGTCAAGGCACAGATCCGAGGAAGAGTTCAGGAAAAATTCTGCTGCACTGAAGGCTCACAGAAGCATAGCCTCCATTATGCATAAAGGAAGATGCTTGGAACAACTAGGACTCTATCTAGAGCTGACCTCCTGGCCAAACTAAGCAATTGATGGAGAAGGGGCTTAGTTTTACTGGTGACCAAGAAGCTGATGGTCACTGTAGTTGAACTCCACGATCATATATGCAGATGGGAGAAATGTACAGAAGGACAAACCTCACTGCAACACTCCAGCAATCTGGTCTTTATGGCGGTGTGGCCAAACTCAGTCCTTTCCTCAGTGAAGACATATGGAATGGAATTTGGCACTTGGAATTTGCAAAAAAACACCTAAAGGACCCTCTGTCTGTGAGAAACAAGATTCTCTGGTCTGATGAATCTCAATTCCAAGCATTATGTTTGAAGGAATCCAAGCACTGCAAAAGTAAGTGGTAGCAGCCTCATGTTGTGGGGCTGTTTTTCAGCAGCAGGGGCTAAGGGACTCATCAGAGTAGAAGGAAAGCTCAATGCACCAAATTATTAAGATAACCTTATTGACAACCCGGTCCAGAGCATTCAGAACCTCAGATTGGGCAGAATGTTCACCTTTCAACAGGACAATGACCCCAAGCACACAGCAAGAGTGGCTTATAGACAACTGTGAATGTGGCTTGAACGCAATCCAATATTTCTGGAGAAACCTGAAAATGTCTTCCAGCCCCCATCCAAGCTAACAGAGCTTGAGAAGTGAAGAGGTGAGGAGAAGAATGGCACATAATTGCCAAATGCAGATGTGCAAAGCTAGTCGAATCACACCCAAAATAACTTGAGACTGTAAAGGTGCTTCAATTAAGTACTGAGTTAAGGGTATCAATACTTATGCAATGTACTGATTTCAGCGTTTTATTTTACTAAATTAGCAAAGTTGTCACAAATCTGTTTTGGCTTTGTTATTATGTTGTATGGAGTGTAAGTTGATGTAGGAAAAGAGTAATTTAAATCAGTTTAACATAAGGCTGCAACATAAAACGTGAAAAAAATGAAGGGACATGAATACTTTTGCAAGGCACTCTAAGTATATTAAAATTACAACAGTTTTTGTTATAGAATAGAACAGAATAGAATAGAATAGAATAGAACATTTGGCTGTGTATTACACAAATTGGTAACTGCAGGCATGCGATCCCTGATATAAAAAAACTAAACCCAGAAACTAATGTGTGTTCATCTACATGAGAATGAGGGTCAGGACAAATTTATGCACATATGCATCTGTTCTGGAGGGAATTTTGGAATGAAAATCATTTCTGTGCATGCAAAACAAGAATATAAATATATTAAATAATACCAAAACTGTATAAAAACAAATATGAACAAAACCCAGCATACATTCCGCAGGCAGTATTACAATCAACACAAAGCTCTACCAACAAGATGCGAGTCCTCCCTTTACAGTGGAAGAAATGCTTGAATACAAATCTGTTATTAGCTGTAGTAAATCACCACTGCAGCAGTCTGCTAATATTCACAGCCTCATCAAAAGCAACTGAATTCTCTATTATCTATTTTGTTATTTAGCAGAGGAATAAGTCAAGTATTGCAATGTACGAGAGGATCATGGCAGGCCTCGCTAATTTGAAAACAGCTTTACAGGCCAAGCATTTCAACCATTATATCCAGTGGAATCTCACCAATGTGCCCTCGCGTTCACAATACTGATGCATTGCTGTGCTACAGACAATGCTAAGTGTGCACAGCAATTCTGATGAGAAAACTGTTGATGTGAACGACCATCAAAGCGATTCGGGTACGCAATTTACATATCAGAACTAAGACCAATTTGGGCGGCCAGGAGTTGGGGGATGGTAGGACCGATCTTTGCATGCCTGTTTTGATTGCTTGGTTGAAAGTGGGAGATGATATCTCCTCTGTAAATAAATAAAAAGATGAGTTTCTATGGCAGTGTGCAGGCTCAGCAATACCCTTCCTTCCATCACTGCTCCCCCCTCCAGCTAATAAATATCTTATAAAGAACGAGTCGGGTTATTTTGCAGTTATCTGCAGAGCAGACCCAGCAACGTTTGGCATAATCTGCTGAAGAGGCTCTGTGCTGGTACTGACAAGGCTCAATATTTGAGTGATAACTGGGGAAGGGTGGGGTGTGTTTTATTGATGATGCTGCCAGCGGGTGGTGGAACAGAGCTGTCAGAAAAGGCCTTACTCAGGGATGGCTATCTGGTCACTCCCACCTGGGTGCCGCTGAATGACGTCCCATTATGGCTCCCATCAGACCAATCTGCCCCTAAGTAATCCCTGCCCTGTGTTTGTTCCGTGCAGGAGCTGAGCAAGATTATAGAAGACATTTTTTATCTTTAAGGAAGCACTGAACCAAACAAATCTGTCATCATTTACTTAAACTCATGTCATTCCAAACCTGTATGACTGACTTTTTACATGCAATTACAATCAAGCTTCAAATGCATCATAAATAGGGATAGGAATCATGAGAAATGTAGTATTTCTAAAAGTATTTGGTAAAATAGAAACACAATTCTCTTTGCGAACGCAGAGGTAATTTCAATAATAAATGTAAAATGCCTATGAACAAAAATGAGGCATCATATTTTATGAATTCCCTTTATTTTATTAAATACCACATAATGAAAAACTGGTTCATAGAGTCATTCACTCGTGAATCCAACTTCACTGGTCATGCTGTATATTTCTTGCTAAATAATGTAAGCTAATGTCAGACTATTTTAGTTTGATGTTCTATCTGCGTTGGAGGAAGAATAACTATGCGAGAACCGTTAACAGATCTCAACGTAATAGAAACACTTTGTTCATTATTATTATTTGAATCAATTTGATTTTAGTTAAATAATCATAATGTATTTATTAAAATTCCACAGAATCAAGTCTGTTAATTGTGAAAACAATTATATTTTAACAGTTAAAAAGTATGAACATGGTTTAAATATGGCTCTATGTAGAACAAGAAAAGACTCAGTTAGTTAAAATTATATATGTGACCCTGGACCACAAAACCAGTTTTAAGTAGCATGGGTATATTTGTAGCAATAGTCAAAAATACATTGTATGGATCAAAATTACTGATTTTTCTTTTATGCCAAAAATCATTAGGATATTAAGTAAAGATCATGTTCTATGAAGATATTTTGTAAATTTCCTAATGTGAATATATCAAAACTCTATTTTTGATTAGTAATATGCATTGCTAAGAACTTAATTTAGACAACTTTTAAGGCAAATTTCTTAATATTTTTTTTTGCACACTCAGATCCCAGATTTTTTAAATAGTTGTATCTCGGCCAAATCAATGGAAATTGATAGATGTATAAAAAAAAATTACCCTTATGACACATTGAGTTTGTTAGTATTATTATTATTACTGTGTAATCCAGAAGAAAAATTTTATACACAATTGGAATCTTAAAGTGATAGTTCACCCAAAAATGAAAATCACCTCATTATTTTCTCACCTTCAAGCCATCCAAGGTGTATATGGCTTTCTTCCTTCAAATGAATAGAATTGGAGTTATAGTAACAAATGTCCTGGCACCTCCAAGCTTTAAAATGGCAGTGAATGGGTGTTGAGATTTTGAAGTCTAATAAAGTGCATTCATCCATCATAAAAAGTGCTCCACACGGCTCCAGGGGGTTAATAAAGGCCTTCTAAGGTGAATCAATGTGTTTTGCAAGAAGAATTTTCATATTTAAAATGTATAAACCATATATAACTTCATAAAATATAGAAAATAAACAGGGTTCGCTCTCTGCAGTCTCAGTCTCTTAAATAAAACAACCTGAATCTCAGCGAATACCTACTTTACAGACAAAAGAAATATATGTATAGAAAGTTAGAAATGTCTACTTTTAAATGAACTTTCTTTTCTGGAAGAAAACGTGCTGAGATGAATAAGTCAGAATTTAGCTTAGTAGAAGAACATAACATGAAGCAATGCACAGTTTTGCAGGTCCTATGGCTGCAAGAGAGAGAGCCTACTCGGATGAAAACTGCTTCATTGAGCTCAATTATAGTAATGCAGCATTTTATTGTATTCAATTTAATATGGATATTTTTTACACAAATGCATCAGTTCACTTTGATTAACCCCACAGAGCCATGAGGAGTACCTTTTTATGATGGATGGATGGATGCACTTAATTTTGCTTCAAAATCTCAACACCCATTCACTGCCATTATGAAGCTTGGAAGAGCCAGGAAATGTTTTAATATAACTGATTGTATTTGTCTAAAAGAAGAAAATCATATACACCTATGATGGCTTGAGGTTGAATAAATCATGGGGTAATTTTAATTTTTGGGTGAACTATCCCTTTAAATCTTAGGCCTAAATATTTTTTGAGTGTATTTTTTCAATCCTTCACACACAAAATCCTTTGCACAAAACAAAGTAATAGAATCACCTCTATTCTACCTTCATCAATCCTCAAGCATGCAGCGTTGTCCCTGATCAGCAATTGGGCAAACAGCTCTACCCCTTCACCTCAACCACCGCCCCATCTGGCTACACATGCTCTTTTTCCCATTGCAGGAGAAAAGGTCATATTTCAAATGACCAGTACAGCTGCTATCATAGAGCTTTGTACAAGCAGCCAGCAGAGTGTGTTGGGATTACCCAACTTCCAAACCCTCCCATGTAATATCGTTTTCTCTCCAATCCCTTGCTTATTTTGCCCAACAAATGAGATTCCACCATCTGTGCAGCAAAGAAGCTGCGCAGCTCATGCTTGTAACGTCCCCTCTGACAATCTTATATTATAAAACCGTCCTCTATCTATCGAGCTAGAGAATAGGCCTATCATTGCTATTTTCTGCCCAATAGTGTTGTTTCCATCCATAAGAAAAGCATATAAAACCTAAATGGCCAACACGGCTTGGATGAAAATGCGGGGTTGGCCACAAGTGAGCCATAAAGTTGGGGCAATGATATTGCGACATTCATGTTGTCCATGTAATGTAGTAGAAAATGAGCAGATGGTGGCTAATACATCAAGAAAAGAACAAAAGTAAGGTGAACGGCATTGTGGGAAGAGTCAATTAATACATCGAAAATACTCTGATAGTGTTATAAGGGTTTTGGATCATTAGGTTTGAGGAGAAAAAAAAAAGAAAAGCAGTCAGACAAAATAATTGCATGTCTAATGCTCCAAAAAAGTGCCTCTTTAGTGGCTCGGGATTGTCTGTTTCTGCAACAGCGATTATAGAAAAGCAATCAGGAACAAAAACAGAGCCACCAGAGAATCAGTATGTGTGAGCAAACAAAATCTTATAATGGAAATGAATGTTAAAATAATAGCATTTTAATATTACAATGAATGAATAATGCAAAAAGTGTCTCGGAAGGTATTGTTAGGCAATAAACAACTGCCTTCTAATGTGAAAATTGTTTAAGAGGCTAATTTACCACAAAAGCAGCAAAACCGCAAGTGTGATATTGCTTTTAAACAATAATTCATTGAACAGTGTTAATATTCAGTAATATGCATTTTAAACACAAATTTTCTAGTTACTTTATCTGTTTTTGCTTTGCCAACACAGCAGCGGAATTCTTGCATGCCTTCAGTTCTTGAATGAATCAGTGTTTCTGAATCAGTCACGCGTTTCATTTCTAAATGAATCAATGTTTTCAATTAGCTGAATGAATAATTCAGTGACTCACTCACAGCAAGACAAGTCACTTGTTTCATTCTTGAACTAATCAGATTTTTAGTATTTCAATTATTCATTTATAAAGATAAGAATAATTTGTTTTATTCCTTAATGAATCAACATTTTTGAATGAATCCATTGACCAAATGGTCAAAGGACTAGTTCACTCCAGAATAAAACTTTCCTGATCATTTACTCACCCCCATGTCATCCACGATGTTGATATCTTTCAGAAATTAAAATTTTTGAGGAAAATATTCCAGGATTTTTCTCAGTATAGTAGGCTTTAATGGTGGCCAATGGGCTGAAGGCCCAAATAGTAGTTTCAATGCAGTTTTAAAGGGCACTACACGATTCCAGCCGAGGAATAAGTGTCTTTTGTAGACAAACGATCAGTCATTTTCTATAAAAAACACAAATTTACATACTTTTTAACCACAAATGCTTGTTTTGCACTAGCTCTGCAATAAATCAGTGTTTTTGAATCAGTCACGTGTTTCATTTCTAAATGAATCAATGTTTTCAATTAGCTGAATGAATAATTCAGTGACTCACTCACAGCAAGACAAGTCACTTGTTTCATTCTTGAACTTATCAGTTTTTTAGTGTTTCAATTATTAATTCATAAAGATAAGAATAATTTGTTTTATTCCTTAATGAATCAACATTTTTGAATGAATCCATTGACCAAATGGTCAAATGACTAGTTCACTCCAGAATAAAACTTTCCTGATCATTTACTCACCCCCTTGTCATCCACAATGTTGATATCTTTCAGATTTTAAGATTTTTGAGGAAAATATTCCAGGATTTTTCTCAATATAGTAGACTTTAATGGTGGCCAAAGAGTTGAAGGTCCAAATTGCAGTTTCAATGCAGTTTTAAAGGGCTCTACACGGTTTCAGCCGAGGAATAAGTGTCTTATGTAGACAAATGATCAGTCATTTTCTATAAAAAATACAAATTTACTTACTTTTTAACCACAAGTGCTTGTTTTGCACTAGCTCTGCAATGCGCATCTACGACTTCGGGTAGGGTAATGCGAAAAACTCCATCAATTTTGTCCTCCAACTTCAAAATCGTCCGACATTGTTGTTTTACATTTTTTGGTAAATGGAGTTTGACTAAGCACTGGATCAATACTTCCAATTTCGTCACACATGACCTCTCCAGCTAGTGCAAGATAAGGATTTGTGGTTAAAAAGTATATACATTTGTATTTTTTTTAAATGTCAGATTATTTTGCTAGATAAGACCCTTTTTCCTCTGCTGGGATTGCACAGAGCCATTTAAAGCTACATTGAAACTGCAGTTTGGACCTTCAGCACCTTAATCCCCATTGAAGTCTATTATATGAAAACTGACGAAAGAAAGATATGAACATCTTGGATGACATGGTGGTGAGTAAATTATCAAGAAATTTTAATTCAGGAATTGAACTAATCCTTTAAAATGACACTCAATTAACCGATTAGACACCACCTACTGGTATAATAATGTAATCTGCAGAGAATTTGACCAAATAGAGTGATAGAAAAAGTTATTTCAATGCTCTTGGAATGCTGCTCAACCAATCAAATTAGAGGCCTGGAACTAACTGTTGTATAATTTACAATAATGTCCAGCTGACAGTATTATCTCACTTATTAAATGACCAACTAAATGGAACATAAAAATAAATACAGAATGATTACTTATTTGAGTTTAATAATTTTATAATGTGAGAAGAGTGATACAAGAGACATGAAACTGTCAAGTATTCTCTAAGGATCCATTCACCACAATAATTACGTTCTTTCAAACCAAACTCATCAGTTCAATCAAACTGTAAAATGTGATTTAAGAAGGTTTCTGAAATTAGACTGTCCAAAAAAAAAAAATCCCAAAATTGAAGTTACTGAAGTTTTGATACTGACCCCAAACTATTGCTCTTTGTTGTGAGAAGAGCTTGGGGAATTACACCTGGCAGATTTCTTTTTTTGGTTTGATCCTCTTCCCCTCTGCCGTCTACCTCACTAAGATGATCCTGCTCACTGGCAAGACATCTGACTCCCATCGTACCCTCCAGTCTCGCACAGAAACCCGGCTAGATGGAAATGCGTAATCTCGCTGTGCTCCCCAGACCCGGTGAGTTGACAGACAGTAAGGGATTCGCATTAAAACCTGGACCTCCAGATGTGTAAACAGCTTTTTGTGCACACCGGGGATCAGCCTCGAGAAGGAGTAACTGTGAAGTAAGCTACAACAGCTGCTCCAAGCGGGGATAGTAAAGCTTCTTCAGAGAGCATTCCACACACACACACACACACACACACATGGATGCCTGAAAAAGCAAATCCTTTTCTCTATTTCACCCTGTTCTTTTGGCTAGATGTAATACGTGAAACTCATGGATATTCATTGCACTAGGTAATGATGCCGGCTGGAAAACCATCTATTTTATAAGACATTTTAGAGCAAGGCTGAGTCCGTCAAGAAAGTTTCGACAAATAGTTTTCTAATAATGCGTAAGCTGTCGCAACATCTTCGTCCTTTCGCATTAGCTTCAAACCACAACTTGATTGCTTTCTCAATGCATACTGTCAGTCATTACTCATAATTGCACACTGCATTCATTGTCATGATATTTATTACCTTCATGTACTGTCATTCTGCTTCCATGATAATCATTAAGTAATTCATTATGCACTGATAAATGGAAATGGGTATAGAGGAAAATGCTGACAGCTAACTTGAGAGGCTTGCAGAACTTATTGGTGGAGGCAAATTAACTGAGTGTAAAGAAAATTAGATGCTATTTACACCCCAGTGTAAATACTGACATACACTATTTGCATTTTGTCAAGTAGCATCCAGGACCAGTGTTGGGGGTTACACATTACAAGTAATGTGAGTTACGTAATTAGATTACTTTTTTTAAAGTAACAAGTAAAGTAACGCATTACTTTTTAATTTGCAAGAAAATATCTGAGTTACTTTTTCAAATAAGTAACGCCAGTTACTTTGTTTTCCCATTTATTGACTGACAAGTCTCCTGTCCCCATGTTGAGAGAAATTGGAAGTAAAGAGGCATTGTGTGCATTGTGTAAACATGATGTTACTGTAGTTCTAGACTAAATGTGAACATGCATTAATTCATCTCACTTGGAAAGAAAGATTCAGTATTCATCAAAATGAATTAAAATGTTAAAAAACACAAACAACGTTTATGTACTTAATTCCATTTTTTAAACCAATGTCTTTGCTGTTGACCTTTGATGATCTAGTTCAACCATACTAATAAGCAAAAATGATTTTAGATAAACTAACATTTGTGCTTCAGTGTTTTTTTTTTATTGCTGAAGAATGTTGAACCTTCTTATCCTGCATTCTACTGTACAGTCTTAAATTTACTTTTACTTAAAAGTAATGCAAAAGTAACATATTAGTTCATTTTTAAGGAGTAACACAATATTGTAAAGCATTACTTTAAAAAGTAGCTTTCCCCAAGACTGTCCAAGACAGTGATGTGGTTTGTTTCAGTTTAGCATTTTTCATTAATCCTAACTGCAAACATATTGATCATTCCTGATGAGAATAGAGACAAGCCAGATGCAAACTTAAGTTGTTCAAGCAAATATACTAATACACATGCTTTATATTCCAGGCCATTTCTCTAACATCCAACTCAACAACATTTCAGACAAAACAACAACATCCAGACAAAACAACTTTTGGTAGTTGTTTCTCTATATACATTTCTGCAACACTGTAATTGCATACCTTACTGCACGTTTCACTGCAGTTTCAAAGTAAAATGTCCAGAGAGTGGTGCTAAAACAGAGTATTAACAAATGCAAAAGTGATATAAAAACGCAATTGTTGATGCAGCCGTGCTATTTTAACTTCCTTATGCGGATTTGGGCTGTTTTGTCAAACTGTAATTTCACAGCGTTCATACCAGAGCTCTTTATCACTCAAAGTGCATCACCTATTGTGTGAGCAAACCTAGAGAATTATAAAACTCATGCATATGAAGCTGTATATGTGACGACAATGTTCAAAAGTATCAGTTTTCAAATTATGCAGGATGTTAAAATTGTTTTGAAGCCGTAACAATATTCTGCAAGTAATTGTAAAAATGAGGCTTTAATCAAAACTCTGTACTCATACTTTGTTCGAAAAAGAAATAAAAGTTGCTGTCTCTAGTGTTCATTTCAATAGCAATGGAAACTGCAGTGATTCCTACATATAGGTATATTTTTACAGTTTTGCAGAAATCTATATAGAGGCACGTATTTCTAAAGAGGGAAAGTATGACTTCTCAAAAACTATCGCTTCTCACCTCTGACGACAATATTGGTGGATTTCTTCGCAGGATTACCCACGTTGTTACTGGCTACACAGCTGTAAACACCAGCATCCTCTGTGGTGATGGCAGGTATTGTGAGGGTCCCACTGTTGTTAATGCTTTTCTTCGGAAGCTCTTCATTGTTCCGAACCCACGTCAGAGTCGGGGATGGCTCGCCTCCAGAGATGATGCACACCAGGATTACTGTCTGCCCAGGGTTGGCCACAATGGGGTCTTCCACAAGCAGCTTAATAGTCGGGGAGGCTAGGACAAAAACAGACAGAGTAACTCTCATCATCCTTATGTGAAAGACATACTTGCTGCTGCACTTACATCATGTTTGACGCTTACGTAAAGTGAACACACATATTACAGTGTTAGGGTAACGCATTACAAGTAACGTGCGTTACGCAATCAGATTACTTTTTTCAAGTAACTAGTAAAGTGACACATTACTTTTTAATTTACAAGTTACTTTTTCAAATAAGTAACACCAGTTACTTTGTTTTCCCATTTATTGACTGACAAGCCTCCTGTCCCCCTATGTTGAAAGAAATTGGAAGTAAAGAGGCATTATATGCACTGTGTAAATATGATGTTACTGTAGTTCTAGACTAAATGTAAACATGCATTAATTCATCTCACTCTGAATAAAACATATTCAGTATTCATCTAAATTAATTAAAACAGTGAAATGCAAACTCAGAATATGGCACAAAATATGACCTTTGATGATCCAGTTCAACCATACTAATAAGCAAAAAGGACTTTAGATTAACTAACATTTGCGCTTCAATGTTTTTTTATTGCTGAAGAGAGTGTTGAACCTTCTACTGTACAGACATGAATTTACTTTGACTTAAAATTACTTAAAAGTACCGCAAAAATAACATAACACATTTCTCTCTATCAAAAGTAACTAAGTAACGTAATTAGTTACTTTTTTAGGGAGTAACGCAGTACTGTAATGCATCACTTTAAAAAGACCATCATTTTAATAGGAGTTGTATGGATTACCACCATCTTCATGTTAAGTGAGCGCATATATGACAACTGGTCAGAAATGAAGATTTATAGTAGGGATGTGCGATAAACCGGTAGACATGATTAACTGGTAGAAATTTGTCCACCGGTAGAGATTTTCGCAGTTACACGCTCAAACTTAGTGTTGTGTTTACATGCGTTGTTAAGCATTGCATTTTAAAAACAAGTGATTTTAAGCCGTTAAAACGCAATCAGCAGCGAAAGAGAACTAATTGTGTTATATGCACGCACTGTCTGAGAGTCTGACTTTTTGAGTGCTGTCAGAGAGGTGCACGCACGTGAAGACGCGGGAGTACTGAACAGTTATTTTGCCAATTTATCAGCTTTGAACGGTTAATTACACACTTTCGTGTGTCAAAATGCCTGTTTTTGCATGCATCCTTGTAAACACAGTAATTTAGGTCTGAAGTGAAAGAAAACAACTGAGAAAGAAAACACATGTGTAACAGTATATTGGATCTGAGCAGCTCTTAAAGTGACAGCAGTCTAATATTCCTGCTGTCTGTCATTCCTGTTAATCAAACAACAGAAGACAGAAAACCTCTCACTCTTGACTAAATCACTTTTGTAACTTTAATAAGAAGAAATATATACAGTATTTAAGTTATACAGTGAAGAATATGCAGTGATTTTATACATTTGATTACTTTACACAATGTATGTAGCATGTATTATTTATTTGTTCTACTGTAGAACAATTGTGTTTGTCCTATTGCCCTAGTTTCTTATTTGTATTTAATTGCTGACTGTTTACTTGTCTTTAGTGAGTTTTTCGGTAACACTTTCTATGAAGCCCATATTTATTATACATTATAAGGGTATTCTTAAGGCATTATAATGAATGCATAATGCATTATAAAAAACCTTATAATATGTTATATCATATCATGAGTATTCATAAGAACAGTTTTAATGTACTATAACTTTTACTTATTTGTGGTTATAGCTTTTAAGAGAATGATTACCTCCTCATAGATATAACGTCTTATATCCTGCCATGTTACTCATGTCACTTTACTTAAAGCATACAAAGACCACTTATAAGTAATAATAATAGTAATAATATTTTTCAAGGAGCCATACGATCAGGTATCAGATCAGATGAAAGTGCAATATGACACATTTGTATTATCAGTTTGATTTTGATGGTACCCTTTAGACAGCTTTTGATAATTAACCCTGCAACTGCATGTCAGCTAGCAGTAATTATTATTAGTAGCATGCTAAATATATGCTAACAGTTCCCCAAAAGAAAATCTGATTATAAGTAACTTTGCAAGTATGTGAACCTTCTACCTAGCCTAACCTTAACCTAAGTCTACTAAGGAGTGTTAGCTGACATGTAGTTGGAGAGTTGCTTATAGCCAATAGACTAGAGAAACCATCAAAATAAAACGTAATATAATGTAAAAAAATAAATGAAATATGATATAGTCTATTATAAATAAATTATATTCAATATGCCGTCCATTGTGTGTTATAAATAATCATAATCCTAAAAGTTATAACCTTAAATACTCAAGTATTCTAATTGTTATTGTGATTATTCATGAGATGATATAACCTTGATATAATGCCTTATAATACCATTGTAATGTATTATAAATAGGAGCTTCATAGAAAGTGTTACCAGTTTTTTTGTTTTTAATTTATGCTAGTATTATTTTTTGTGATATTGACACTGGTGGCAAGAACTATACAATTTCTATGGTATCAACATTTTTGATATAATAAAGACATTGTTTAAAGCAAAAGTAACTACCACTGCATGAAAAGGGTCGTAACCAGTAATATCTGGCTGTGGTACACTCCCGTGCAATTTTTGCTGGATGTATGTGGAAAAATTCTGAGCCAATACACACAGAACAGTAAATTTCCAGAAATACCCAGATACTTGGGGCAGAGGTATCAAGTAACGAAGTACAAATACTTTGTTACCTTACTTAAGTAGAAATTTTGGGTATCTATGAATTATTTTTCAGACGACTTTTTACTTCTACTCCTTCTACTTCTACATTTTCACGCAATTATCTGTACTTTCTACTCCTTACATTTAAAAAATAGCCTCTTTACTCCTATTTCATTTCGGCTTAAAAACTATCCAGATAAATTGCGCCATCTGGATAGAGTGAATTTGATTGTGGTTGGATGAGAAGTATAAACATATACCATTCCGACACCCTATTGGTTTGTACGCGATCCATCGCACCTGCACATGACACAAATCACGTCACACTCCAGCAAGGACATAGCCAGTGTTGGGGTTGTTACTCAAAAAAAAAAAAAAAAACCTTAAAAGTTATTATTTCTCCACTACTGGCTCATTTATCAAACGGGTGCTTTCTTTTCATCCTCCGCAAATTAAGCTACAGTAGGTAGTTCAGTAGAGAGACGTTTGAATAAATTAGAGTTTGGGACTGACAACATGATTGACAATGCTGTGATAACACAATACTTATAGGCAGCAACTAGTCATCATATCTTCAGCTCCATGAAACACATGTTAATGCTCAGTAGTACACATATATGGTTCTTTAATGTATTTATGTTGTACTAAAATGTATTTATTTTCAATGGGCATATATGTGGCTGAAACGGATAGCCTAGTGCATCCCAAATTTTATAACATTAACATTTTTATAACATTATAGTAATTGTGGCATTTAGAAAAATATTTTTTTGAGGAGGTGGGGTAGTGCACAATAGGCCCCTGTGGCACGGCCTAAGCTTTTGTCCTTAATGGCATTTTTTCTTTACAATACTTTTACTTTTATACTTTAAGTAGTTTTGAAACCAGTATTTTTACACTTTTACTTGAGTTAAAAGCTTGAGTTAATGAAGTCTTTTTAAACCCTAGTATCTATACTTCTACATGAGTAATGAATGTGAATACTTTTGACACCAGTGACTTAAGGTACATGAACACATACAAGAATCCGTAAAAATTTGGCGGACATATATGGATGAAACACTGGTGGTATCATGATATATATCATTACCATGAAATAAAATTACTTATATAGTCATATATTTGCAGCTTGAAAAGTTTAACATATTAGTATTTTTCTCACACACAGCTATCATTTCACTTGGGAAAACATTGATTCAACAACTGGGGTTGTTTGGATTACCATGGTTTGTTTTGCATGGCTTTTAAAGTGTCAACTTTGAGGAATCTGTCCAGTTGCATTTTATGGACTCACGTAAAAGGATTGTTTTTTTTTTCCAAAATTTTCAGTTTGTGTTCAAAAAAGTCATTCTTGGGTGGAATATCTTTTAAATCCTTCAAAACATTGAAGGAAGAAGACACATAAAACTTAACAGCTTGACTCATGAATATTAATTCAGTGATGTGATGCGACTTTTAAGGAACCGGAATGGTTTAAACGCTTGTTTACAACCAATACCAGGTGCATGACCAACTTCAAGTGAGTAATTACAGCAAATATACACAAAGTTCACATACCGTCACAGCTTGATGACAATTACGGTGGTTTACCTTATTACGCTAATGTGTTTATACTTTAAAAGTGTGTTTACAATTATCACCCAAAGGGATTCATTTACTTGGTCCCGTAATGCAATAGGTGACCATCTAATCTATATAATCAAGGCCTGCTCCCATGAGCACACTGGCATGCTGTGATGCAAGGGCCTTAAAGTTGGCAAAGCAATCAGTCAGTCCCTGGGATTGTGCCGTGATCATCATCATCATCATCAGTGTTGCCAGAAATGCGCTGGGAGACAGAAAAGAAGTGAGAAAGAAGGATAGCGCAAGAAAATGAGCGGGGTGGGAGGGGTAGCGGAGTGAGAGAGGAAGATAGAGAAACAGAGATGGCCGGAGGGAAAGGTCTGCCGACTCTGTTCATTCTTTAATGGATTCCGTAAAGGTCAGGTCTTCGCCGCAGTAGCATGTGAAGCCCACCGAGACAGATAAGGAGCACAGGGACCCGCAGGGCCATTTCCTTAAGAATATGGTTTTGCCATGGACTGAATTAACTGCAAGGCCAGTGGTGGAAACATCAGCCCGGGGCGGTTTCTTCAGCCATCAACCGACGAAGGAGGAGAAAAGTAGCAGCAGGCCTCTAAATGTAACAGGCGTAACATACTCAATAACACATGCAGCACTCACAGCTCGCTGATTATCAGACCACACAGCACTTGTGGTGACAAGAGCCTCAGGGCACTTCCTTTTGAGAGTTGCTTCTGTGGTGCTGATCGCATGTAGTTTCTTACTTGTTGGATGGCTCATATATAGCACATACAATGTTGTGCATGAGGAGAAGGCATTGGTATCACTCTTACCGGTTTTGTTGGTGAGCCGGAATAGCACACTCTTGTCGGGGATGCCACAGACACTGCGGACAGAGGCAGTGCATGTGTAGTTAGCGTAGTCCTGAGGACGCAGGTTCTTCAGCTTCAGGATCTTGGTCTCCCCCTGCAACCCAAGCAGACGACATTATTTAAAGCATGACATTTAAATATTCTATTAATATTAAATTGAAATTCCAGCTTTCATTTTGTCAGACAAACTGTATTAGGTTGATTAAACTACTGAGTGTAGAAAAAGTTCAAATTACATACACAATTAAATAAAGTCAACTTTTAGGTCATTAAGTATGATCAGTTTGAAATATTAAACATCAAGAACTTACTTGCTGTTAATTTTTACATTTGTTGGTAAAGGTCCAACTAAGGCTGTTAAACATGCTCAGTTTGATCACTAATGATGCACTTTAATTTTTTTTGTTCCCAAAGGACTTGTTATTCAGAATTCACAGATATTTCAGCACTATTAGAGTGATTTGTGTTTTCGGTTAAGTTTATTCCATTTCAGTAATTTTATATACCTTGTTTGGCTGTATAAAAGTCACTCTTTATAACCATTTCAGTTTGCTTGGCAAACTAATAAAGAATTTAGACAAATTAGGAATACTGTAGAATTTTAATCTTTGGTTTAATTTAAAATGCAGGATTATTGATCTTAGATCCTTAAGTAAAAATGGTATTTTAAAAATGTATTGATTTATTTTTTATTGTGTGGTTCTATAACAAAATAAAATAGGTTAAGTTTATCCCATTTTAGTGAGTATATACAACTTGTTTTGCTGTATAAAAGTAACGCAATATGACCTTTTCAGTTTGCTTAGCAAACTCATAAACAATTTAGACAAATTAGGAATGCTGTACTGTATAATTTTAATCTTCAGTTTAATTTAAATTCATGATTATTGATCTTAGATCCTTAAGTAAAAAACATTATTTTTTAAATATTTATTTATTTATTTATTGTGTGGTTCTAAAATAAAATAAAATAAAATAAAATAAAATAAAATAAAATAAAATAAAATAAAATAAAATAAAATAAAATAAAATAAAATAAAATAAAATAAAATAAAATAAAATAAAATAAAATAATAAATCGGTTAAGTTTATTCCATTTTAGTTAGTATATACAACTTTATATATACAGTTTTGCTGTATAAAAGTAACTCTAGGATTATTGATCTTAGATCCTTAAGTTAAAACCTTTTTTTAATTACATAACTAGATTTTTTTATTGTGTGGTTCTAAAATAATATAAAATAATATAAAATAAAATAAAAAATTAGTTAGTGAGTATATACAACTTGTTTTTCTGTATAAAAGTATAAGATTATTGATCTTAGATCCTTAAGTAAAAACCTTCTTTTAAATTAATGAATTAATTTTTTTATTGAGTGGTTCTAAAATAAATATAAAATAAAATAAAATAAATCAGTTTTTATTCCATTTTAGTGAGTATATACAACTTATTTTGCTGTATAAAAGTATAAGATTATTGATCTTAGATCCCTAAGTAAAAACCTTTTTTAAATTAATTAATTAGATTTTTTATTGAGTGGTTTTAAAATAAATATAAAATAAAATAAAATAAAATAATAAATCAGTTAAGTTTATTCCATTTTAGTGAGTATATACAACTTGTTTTGCTGTATAAAAGTAACTCTAGGATCATTGATCTTAGATCCTTAAGTAAAAACCTGTCTTTTAAATAATTAATTAAATTTGTTATTGTGTGGTTCTAAAATAAAATAAAATAAACACTTACTATCACTGCTCAAAAATCAGAGCCTGATCTTCTCTATACATAAAACACTATTCTGAACACATCCAACAAGCCAAAGGACAGAGGGGGAGACAAATGCTGTTTCATTTAACAATACAGCATTGGTGTGTAATTGGTAGTTAGTGACCCAACAAACTGTCACAGGTCTATACTGATCGCAAACAGCCTGGAAAACAATGCTAAACACAAATACTTAAATGCAACTAACCATATAATGGCGCATAGATAGGATGGCAAATAAATAAGCTTATATTCTGAAGCCAAACCAGTTAAGAACCAGTTGATTACATGCACAAGCGTCTTTTTATCTAATAATAAGTAGCTTATTTTTGTATCATCTTCATACGAGGTCAATTTCTACAAAGATAAGCATTTAAAGTCCATCAGTTAAAAATAGTGGCACCACTTGATACCAAAACCTTCTGAAGATACTTAGCTTTTGATCTGCTTTCTAACCTGAGACATTGACAGAAAGCTGCAGTGCATTAGTTTCATATTCATAGTTCTGAAGAGGCTGAAAGATAAAGAAGGCTCTATTGAAAATAACATGCAGAATCTCCTTTAAGTGCACAGACTAATGTTGCGTGATTGATTCTCCGTAGGGAATAAGAAGAGCGAAACAGGTCTTGAAATACCCTGTGTCTTATGACTAATTACCAGGATGGATCTACTCTGAGCCAATCACTGTGCCATATCGGATGGGACAAAGCTGTGTTTTGAAAGCAGCTTTTTTTTTTTTTTTAAACTGTCAGATGATGTGCGTCCTTCTAGACCAGATAACACTCACAATGTCAAACTGATGCTCTCTCCTTTTATCTGCTTATAGCCGTAGCATCTTTCAAGCTGGAGCAATTAAGTTCATCAAATGTTTTCAAGCAACTCAGGCTTTCAAGTTCTCTCTTATAGCGTTAAATGTCAATACTGATGCACACTGTGGACCACTTTGGAGTAGACGTCACAGTAAAGTCACTTGCAGCTGTGCACGCTGCAAACGCTGGTAAGAAAAACACTAGAATAAGAGGAAAAAACTGTATTGTTGTGCCTTTGGATGTCAGAATCGGAATGCAAATCATTTTATAGAATACTGTCATCAAAGATGCCATTTGAAGCTAAACGCAGATGTTTAAACATACAGTCTATGGATGAAACCTGCTATGATTACTCTACTTTTAAAGCATAAATTTGATTTAAACAATAGGTCTACATAATATTTACATATCCAGTTCATAGTGGACATATTGTATTAGCCCTACATTTACAATTACCTATTTTATCTTTCAATTCTGACTGTTTTTTTTTTACAAAAAAAAGTTTATATCTCCTAGTTCTGACTTTATAACTTGACTTAACTCAACAATAGTGAGTTTGCCAATTCTGAGGAAAAAAAGCAAGAAGTGTGGGATATAAACTCATCATTCTGTGGAAAATAGAAAAGAGAATGATGAGTTGTTGTTTTTTTAAATCAGAATTGTGAGATATATTCTAGGAATTGCAAGAGTAAAGTCAGAATTTTAAAATATAAATTCAAATGTACCTTTTTTATTCTTTCATTCCATGGCTTCCATAGACTGCTACTTGAAAACTGTCATTTTCAGTTTGCAAACACCATGGTCTATATTTTACAGCTATTTTACAATGGCCTCAAACATAGCTAATCTAACCAGAATTTAAAGTAGGTTGTATTTGTTTTATAATAAGTATTTAATTTAATTTAATTTAATTTAATGTAACTTAATTTAATTTATTATTAAATTATTTTTTCCCTCAAGTATGACATGATGTAAAGCTTTTGTACTGATGTCATATATTTAATCTCTCTTCAACTTTAGTCATACTGCCCACTTCTAGCTAATATTAACCATTATTAACGCTCTTGATACAGTTACAGTTGAAGTCAAAAGCTTACATACACCTTGCAGAATCTGCAAAATGTTAATTATTTTAATAAAAAAGAGGGATCATACAAAATGCATGTTATTTTTTATTTAGTACTGACCTGAATAAGATATTTCACATACAAGATCTCTTGTTGAATTTATAAAAATGACCCCGTTCAAAAGTTTACATACACTTGATTCTTAATACTGTGTTGTAACCTGAAAGATCCACAGTTGTTGTTTTTTTTCTTCAGTCCCTTGTTTGTCCTGAACAGTTAAACTGCTTGCTGTTTTGCAGAAAAATTCTTCAGGTCCCACAAATGTGTTTTTTTTTTCCAGCATTTTTTGTATATTTTAACCTTTTCCAACAATGACTGTACGATTCTGAGAGCCATCTTTTCACACTGAGGACAACCGAGGAACTCATATGCAACTATTACAGAAGGTTCAAATGCTCACTGGTGCTTCCAAGGGTATAAACTTTTAAATAGAATGAAGAGGTGTACATTTTTTCTTATTTTGCCTAAATGTCATATTTTTTCATTTAGTACTGCCCTTCAGAAGCTACAGAAGATACATGTTTCCCAGAAGTCAAAATAAGTACAATTTACCCTGACCTTCAAATTTAAAAAGTGCATGCATCGTTTTTCTTCTTAAGCATCAATGAGTGTTTGAACCTTCTGTCATAGTTACATATGAGCTCCTCAACTACCCTTAGTGTAAAAATTATGGCTCTCAAAGTCACAGAATGTTTGTTGGAAAGGGTTTAAATACACAAAAAATGCTGAAAAAAAATGTGTGGGACCTGAAAAATTTCTCTGAAGAGCAGCAGGCAGTTTAATTGTTCAGGACAAACAAGGGACTCATGAACAACTATCACTTAACAAAAATCAAGACAAAAAACAGCTTTGGATTATTCAGGTAACAGCACAGTATTAAGAATCAAGAGTATGAAAACTTTCGAACAGGGTTTTTTTTTTTTTTTATAAATTCAACTATTATTTTCTCTTATAAACATAAATTTATAAACATCTTTTCTGTGAAATATCTTATTCAGGTCAGTACTAAAAAATAACATGCATTTTGTATGATCCTCTTATTTTGGTAAAATAATTATCAATTCGCAGATTCTGCAAGGTGTATGTAAACTTTTGACTTTAACTGTATTTTCTTGTTCAAAAGGCTGGAGTCTGTGAGATTTTATTATGCTTTTAAAAGATGACTTTTGTTCATTATTTATTTAATGATTTCTATTTTACTATATTTTAAAATAGATTTTTTTTTTCTATATTTGCAAAGCTTAATTATAATTATAAGCAGCCATTACACAGTCTTCAGTCTCACATGATCCTTCAGAAATGATTTGCTGCTCAATAAACATTTATTGTTATGTTCAATATTGAAAACTGTTAATTTTTGTGGAAAATAATAATGAATAGAAAGTAATATAAAAAAATCTATTTTTAAACATTATGCATTTCTGTCACTTTTGATTACTTTAATGCATCCTTGCTGGAAATAAAACCAAAATCTTACTGACATTTTAAATGGTAGTGTATATGTACACATATACCATAAATTCACAATATTGCTTTGAATATGGTACATCTGAGCTGACGTCTTACCTGTGTGAAGAACGGCTCATAGATCTCCACACCCTTGTCTGAACCTTGAGACAGGAACTCTCTGCCCCGTCTCCAGCTGTACCGCACCGGAGGGTTTGAATTGGCAGCACACCGCAGGAACACTGTCCTCTCATAGTAGAACTGCTCCTTTGCCTCTCCTATACTCTGATGGACCGTCACGATGGGGTCATCTAAATCTGAAATGTAAACGGATGGGTCGGTCACGCTGATTCAACACTGCTCAAATTGCCCTGAAAAATGGCCATGAGACTTCTGAGGAGATGTTGATATATAGCAATAGCTATCTAGAACCATAGTATGGAAATGACAATGTAAATAAACAGAAATCTAGGTTACAGGTAAACAAAAACAACCATATTTAGGTTTATTTATGCCCCACTACATGCATTAATATTCATGCCCCAATTCAAAAAAGTCCTAAGCTCAATTCAAATGCATATGTGACAGTGTTACAGACACCAGGAAGAGTTGTATGCCACTGTTAACGTAGTTGCTAAATATACCTCTAAATGTGGAATAATTCCAACATTATAGTGTGATATAGCTGACTTTTCCCCGTTTCCTTCCAAGCTGCTCAGAGATTGAAGGCATAATTTGTCGAATTGCTTAATGAGCCAAAAACGACCTAAATTAAGAAGAAGCCCATAAAAGAATTGAAATTTACTGGAGCGCAATTCATATAGTAGCCTATTTATTACGGTCCAAGATAGACATAAATTACTTTCTACATTTTTAACTCATTTAACACCAACCTAACCCATTAAACACCCGTTAAAATGGATGTTTCTGAGATCAAATGCAATCTGGTAACACTCTACAATAAGGTTCTTTACGTTAACATTAGTTCAAGCAATATCTAACGTATAACAAATATCAATGAAAAGTACATTATTAACCAACATCAAGCATGTATTAAATTCTGTATGTGACCCTGGACCACAAAATCAGTCTTAAGTAGCACAGGTATATTTGCAGCAACATTGCATGGGTTAAAATGCTAAATTTTTCTGTTATGACAAAAATCATTAGGATACAGTGCCTTGCGAAATTATTATTCATACCCCTTCATTTTTTTCACATTTTGTTATGTTGAACTACTTTAAATTACTTTTTTTTTTTTTTTTCAAAAATAAAAAACTGAAAAGATCCCATTGCATAAGTATTCATACCCTTTTCTGGGGAAAAAAAATTAAGGGGTATGAATACTTTTGCAAGGCACTGTATTAAGTAAAGATCATGATATTTTGTAAATTTCCTACCGTAAATATATCAAAACTTAATTTTTGATTAGTAATATGCATTGCTAAGGACTTAATTTGCACAACTTTAAAAGCAATTTTCTCAATGCTTTGAGTTTTTCCCATTTTCAGATTCCATTTTTTCAAATAGGTGTATATCAACCAAAAATATTGTTTTGTCCTAACAAACCATACATCAATGAAAATCTTATTTATTTAGCTTTCAAATTATGTATAAATGTTAATTAAAAAAACTTTTGATTGCTTTTGTGGTCCAGGGTCACATATATAATCATTTATTAATGTATGAAATGATGTTTTTATTAACAAAGTTCGGGAGGAGCACGTTCAGATAATTAACAATGAACATGAGGAGCGCAATCAGCAATCAACCTAATTAACAGACGTGTTTATACCGCAGCCTCACCTCTGTTCCTTGACAGATTTTTAGCATCCCTCCGCCCCGGGGGGTGGGGGGGGGGGTTCTGAGTTCGGGCCAAAATTCCGAGCTCGGAGCCCTTCCATCGGACAGCTCGCCAAATACGCATAACCCATTCCCAGTTTATTATATGTAAGTGTGAACTCGTGAATTAACATTTGATGTATTATGAGCAAACTTTCATTGTAAATGGTATAAATAATTAATAATAATCTGCATTAATAAATACTGTAAAAAACCTTGTTTATCGTTTGATCCTTCATTAACTACGCTTAACACATTGAATCACACTGCAAAATGTTATCTGAAATCTTTGTATTTGTTTTTAAAGATCCAGACAGTATTCATCTCTTCATTTTCATCTAATCTGTACAAAATATTCTGACGAAAGCATTGCCTTGCGATAGGATTTTAATATTTTAGTTCCATTTGGAAAAATTGTTAAATTTAAGCTTAAAAGAAAAATACATTTAAACACTTTGAAGGCAGCAGTAAGTGGGTGCAAAAACATACAAGCGTTAACAGCGAACATAATGTCTAAAATGACGGACCACTCGGGCGCCTGTATTTTGGCACTTGAATCGTGAGTATTTTTACAAGCGTAATATTTTTCAAGAGCCACAATAATTATCACAGAGTGCTTGAATGAAAAGCCATGTGCTTTTACTCTCCATGTGACACTCAGCTATCAATAAACCATGCCTTTCAACATCTTTCTTTCTCCTGTCTCAAAGCATTAATCAACCTGCTCGATAACTATTTGACAGACAGCATTGGCAGGATTTTTATATTTTTAACACTTAAACTTAAACTTTTTATGTTCACAAAACATGAAGTCATAGGTTTGGAGAAAATGATGAGAGAAAATTGTCATTTTGGGGTGAGTAAGGTCACTGACATATTCACAACATAATCACAAGCACTTTAAGACAAATCTAAACCTGAATGCAATCAATATCGCTACTGTCTATCCTGAGAGCTTTAAACTAATGACTAGTGAGTGCTGCCACACTTAGAGACAACGCGGGCACTCCAAATCGAAGCACTCAGTTGTTTATCGGCAGTGTGTTGGCTGTTCTTTATCAATGACATGTGTCTAGGCTTTGATCACTGCATCAGGAGTAGCATGTCTCTGATCGATAAAAGCGAGTGCCCACCAGCGAATAGTCCACCATGAAGCTGGAATAAAAATGACAAGCTGAGGCCTGTTCTCTAATTCAAGGGTAATGACTTGCTCCTCATTGTCTCCCCACGGCAATGCTGCCTGCCATCGTCCATCGCTCCTCCTATTCATCTCTCTGTGCTACCGTAAATCACTTTACAACATCTATGGCTCCTTCGTGTCTGTAGGGAACAGAAGCAACACACAACTCCTTTTTTGACAGGTCGTGATAGCTTTTGATGGTTCCGATAGCAGAGGAGTAAACCTTTGAAACTCAGAAAAATTCGGGAGTTGGCTTGCTGACACTGATGTCTCTTTGAAGAGTAATCCTCATTTTCATTTCACTCATTCATTAAACCTCTCATTTTACACGTTTCGTCACCTATTCAAAGGCACGAATTTGATTTTAACAAAGTCTATGGTTGCCAGGACTTCAAGAGCCGATAATGAGGCCATGTGGCATCTCGAAGAAAATAAAAGTTCTCACGGACTTAAAATGATGACGTGTGTGAGTGCTAAAGTCTTTGAAAGAGACCTAAATGAGATATGCTCTTATGATGAGTCACATAAAAAAATCTGACTGTCTAGCTTTTGATGATCTAAGAATGTGCTAGACGAGAAATACATGAAATAACACATGCTCCATTATAGCCTAGATATTGCAAGTCCGACCATATCAGGGGTAATTCATTTCAAACATAAAGTGGTAATGAAACATAGGCAGAGTTAATGGTTTCCATAAATCACTAGTGTGATGAGACATCTCAATGTATTCTTTGATATATTTTAAGTTTGCGGTTGGAAAGATTTTTTTATGTTTTTGAAAGAAGTCTCTTATGCTTAAGGGATGCCTGCATTTGACAAAAAAATACAGTCAAAACTGTCTTATTGTGAAATATTATTTTAATTCAAAAGAGGTGTTTTTTATTTGAATACACTGTAAAGAATGAGCGTAATTTTAACAGTAAAGTATTGTAAAAACACTACTGAAAAAGAAATGTTAATAGGTTAACAGTAAGTACCTGTACTATATACTAGGGACGCAATGGTTCAACTTACTCATGGTGAAAGTGAAAGTAAAATGCGCACGATGCTTTTAAGCTTTTTAAAAGTGATGGAAAGCGAGGAAAAGAGAGATGACTTCTGGCTAGTCTTCTGGCTCTTAAATGTTTAAACAGGCAAATAAAAAAGCAGTCAAATAAATGACTGCTCCTATTCCAGCATACAGCACTCGCATTGAACAAGAGTGAATGGTTTGTCCACGTTTTTTCTCCCAATCACTATTGTTGAATTGGGAAGCCAAAATGTGTACGTTTCAATTTATTTATTTTTTTACAGAGAACCGTTACACCCCTTCTATATACAGGGAAAAGTGAAAGATCTAACCAGACATTTCATGTAATTTTACAGTGAAATGCTGTTAATTGTACAGTTTTTAGAAATAAAAAACAACAAATCAGCATAGAATTTTCTGCCAAAATTTGTAAACCGATATTCCCAGAATTCCCTGTGAGACACTGTTTAAAATTATTTTGTTTAATTACATCTTATGTTGTTTAATAAATGTTTATTGCATTATTTAAGTTTCATGTTTGTTACCATAATTGTGTGTTGTGTTTTCGTGAATGACTCTGTGCTCCTTCTGTATATTAGTATGTACTTCAGTTTGTGAAAAAGTAACTTGTGATTAACTTAGATTTTTATGTATTTTCTACTAAATTAATCTAGCAACCAGCTGCCATTTTTTTTTTTTTTTGTAAAAACAACAGATGTTTTAATAAGTGTATTTTAAAATGTAATTCATTTCTGTGATAGCAAAGCTGCGTTTTCAGATATCACCACAGTCTTTAATATCATATTATTCTTTAGAAATTATTCTGATATGTTGGTTTGGTGGTCAAGAAACATTTATTTTTATTAATGTTGAAAACATTAAATGGTAGTAGAAAACAGTGCTGCTTATTATTTTGTTGATCTTTGATTAATAGAGCAATTAATTCAGCATTTGCTGTCTACTGTCTATGGTTTACTGTCACTTTGAATACATTTAATGCATCAAATATTCAGTTATAAAAAAAATAATGAGAACATTTTATTAATAATGCATTAAAGCCAAATATGAATCTCATTAAGTTTGTGTTTTTAAGCATTTTACATTTATTCCAAAATAGTAACTCACGGCAGTAACAATTTAAATAATATATTTTATTTGTGAACTCATGTTCAGCCATTCTTCTTAAGTTAACTTTTAACAAAGAGACTTACTTTAAATTGTATCAAATGTCTCAGATTACGTATGTAACCATAGTTCCCTGGGAAGGGAACAAGACACTGCGTACTCTAGGGGTCGCTATGGGGAACAAAAACTACAATATTATTGGCCGGCGACAGCCTATGACGTCACTACCGGTGCAACTCATTGCCGCCATTTGCTTCTTCATCTGAAGCTTCACGACTTCAGTTTCCTTCGTGCCTTGGCAGCGGCAGGACCTGAACCGCGGGGAGCAGCGATCTCATAGAAAGACGCTCACCATGAACGCAGGCTGCCCCCTCGAGGACATTGTGTGCATGCTCTTCGCCCAAACAAATAAAGCACAGATCGTGTGTGTCATCAGGTGTCAGAAAATGAGGACACAGATCCACACACTTCTCATACGTCTTACTGGTGCTCGCCATAGTAAAGGGAAGAAAAACAAACAAAAACAGTCCTTGAATATAGACATGTGCCGGTATTCGGTAATGCAATAAATCGCGGTAATGAATATGCACGATATTGTTATCGTGGGCACTTCAAAATACCGTGAAAAATAATAGATCAGAATTTATATTTATAGAACGCGCATTAGCTTATTTTCCATCAACCGCTTAAACAAACACGGTGTATATGCTGCGCGAAACACGTGCGCACTCTGAATGTAAACAATCCCCACATGTAGAAGCACTGTGTGCATGCGGCGCAGTGCGCACTCTAGTCTAATGTAAACAATCCTCACATGGAGAAGAAGCATGGCGGGAGGAGGAACACTGCCGACGATTTATCCCCCTTCTAAAAGCAGGGCTGCCAACTCTACGCATTCAGCGTGAGACTCACGCAATTTACACTTCTCACACGCTCTCGCGCCACGCATCCATTTTCTCACACAGAGAAAAATCACGGAGCAAAGAGAACATGGAGACCGACAGACTACTAGATCAAAGCAGGTTACTTTTGATATGAAAACAATTCTCAGCTCTCAGGTTCTGTCCATTTTATTACGAAACTCAGACAATAAATACCGTTTTGGTGCTTGTAAATGTGACGTGACCGATCGCTGTAGTGCTTCAGTTCAAGTAAACCGATCATCTGTTACTTTTTATTTAAAGATACAGTACAACTTACCGAAAGATATGCCTACATAATATCAGCATTATTATAATTATAATTACACATAATTAACAGCATTATGTGAGATATATATATTTTTTTCTTGAGAAAAATTTATATGTAGGCTATCTACTGTAGCCTACCTAATTTTTATCCAAAGAGTCAATATTGAATCAAGATTGAAATCAAATCCCAAGAATTGAAATCGTGAAAATTGTGTAAAATTCTGTTTAGCTACCAAATGTTTTGACAATCACAATTACACCTATTGTAATGCAAGTTGTTTTTTTTAATGCAAGTTGTTCCCTCCCCCACCACCACTCCATCCATTTCTCCTGAGCAATTAAAATATTGTGATAATACCGTATACCGTGATAAAAGCTCAATCAATTAATCGCAGCATGAAAATTTGATACCGGCACATGCCTACTTGAATATGAAGAAGAGGATGTTGTGTTCTACCTGAGTTCTTTTACACTGTGGTAACATTGGTTGTGACGTCATAGGCTGTCGCCGGCCAATACTATTGTAGTTTTTAAATACACACTTCAGACACAAGTCACGCAGAATGCGTTCCTCATAGCAACCCCTAGAGGACGCTGTTCGATGTTCCCTCAAAAGGGAACTGATTACTCACTAAAAACTCCAACAGATCATGTTTTCAGGCCATTTTTAGTCTTATTTTAACTTTACAAAGTGGTTATATCTAAGTGTGTGAGTACTTCTTAAAATATTTCCATTGATGTATATTGTTCAATCAGACTGATTTGCGAACATGGAACAACGCAAGACAAACGCGCACAAACTCAAGAGGCACAATTTATTGCATGAACCAATCACAGCCAAACATAACCAGTCATATCCAATCATATCGTGATGGAAGCATTGCCTCCTCTCACGTAATATCCCCCCATTCATTTTCACTTATCCCCCATCAAACCCATTGCACGCTTTAGGGGAGTCTGTTAAAACTGAATGGGCTCAGGGAAGGCGAGAGAGATGCAGACTCCCACTGTAACTTTACCTGCTGGTTTGTTTTGCTCAAATTGTCTGATAAAATTTTACATATACAGCAATAAAAAATAATAACTAGGTAATATTATACAGAAAGTGCCTTGTAGGAACAATGTTGATGAATTAAATTTTATATTATTAGTAAATGTCCTAACACAGTATATTGTTTCCTTGAGCACTGCCTTTAGTCATCGGCAGTCATTAACACATTTTGCTATTGTGTCTGTATCATTAAATGACACCATAAGTGGATAAAATATTTTCTAAGCAGCTATTTAGAAGAGGCTTTTATTCAAAGTGACTTACTGTACACTTATATCAGGGACATTCATTGCTGAAGGGCACAAAGGTTGTGGCTAATGGCTAGCTCCTTAAGAGGCTGAGATTTAGTCACTATAACACCCTGTTTTGTTAGTGAATATTGTGCTAAAGTAGGCATGTAAAATATGCTTGGAATTTGTGCTACTGTCTCTCTCTGAGCAGTTAGTGAGAGACGCATTAACGCTTAGAAAATGTTCTGGCCCATTATAAACAATGCTGGAAGGTCATCCAGCCATGATAAATTATTTAGATTACTGTGCCTAACATTTATTATTTTTTTCAGAGAAATGGGTTTGAATAATGGGCGCTCGTAATAGCTTAACAAGCAAAGGATTAAAAAAAATCCTCCGTTTTTTTGAAAAATGAAAAATGAAAAATGAAAAGAGAAATGCAAAGTTAAAAATGAATGTTCTTTCAGAAAGCTTAAAGGTATATACGCTTTAAAAAAATATTTCACATAAATATATAATTCTGATACAGCAACTGAAATCAAAAGTTTCTGTTTCCTATTCTTTGTTGGTTTATAAAATTGAGGTTACAGCATAAAAGCAACTGTGAACCCAGAAGGTACTACAGCAAACACTTCTGCTTATAAGTGTGTCTTTCCAACTGATTATCCAAGATTCGTAACCTAAGGATTTAAGTGAAGTGCTGAATCAAGGTTGAGTATGCGCCTCAAAAGCTAAAAGGGAGATGCAGACACAGTCAGCAAAGGCTAATACCAAGCTATCGTTGACTTGCAGGAGTGTGTGTCAAGTGTGTGGTTTTTATGCCGACAGGCAGATGAGCTTGTTAACTCACAGTAGACGTCCACTCGGATGGATTTGATGGCGGGAGTGCCGAGGCCGTTCTCAGCCTTACAGTAATAGCGGCCGCCCTGGTGCCTCTGGATGCGGGTTATGCGCAGTGTCTCGTTGAATACGCTAGAGTCCTGGAAGCGGTCAGTAGCACTTCCTGCAGTCTTGGTCCATCGTATCTGATGTGGAACAAAAAGAGAGAAACAAAAATCACATCAGCTTAGAATGAAAATCATCAGCTAGTGACTTAAAACTTAGAGTGTCTACCTTAGAGCAAATGGATTGGGTAAAAAAAAAGATGGTTTGCTATTTTTGACCAAACAAAAAAATTCAGACTGGTATGTATGTATATTTCCATTCTCTAGAGTAAAAAAAAAAAGTCTCAATTTAAAAAAGACTGGCTCTATTAACTAAAAGGTGGGATATTAATTTCTACAGATGCCATAATAAATGTGGCAATTTTCCCACTCGTTTTTCTGCGAATGGTTCGTCTCCTTCTCTATGTCTGTCTCTGGTGAAACACATTGGCTCATAGACCCTTAAACATGGTAAATACTAAGGATGTAACGATATCAAAATCTCATGATATGATAATGAAGTCCACGATACAGTATATTACAATTTTGCACATTTTAAAGTTAAATTATTCTATCTAATGCACTTTGAGAGTTTAAAATAAGAGGTCCAACCTATGTTCTTAATTAAGAAAAGTTAAGTCAGAAAAAAATCTGACTTGACCTGTACCTGAACTTTAAAAGGAACTCAGCCCTCTTTTTTATTTGTGGTATACTGTCTCTGTCTAAATTAAATTCACACTGGTGTTTTAGGAAGTCAAACAAATTAGAATATAATAATAATAAAAACAACAATTTGATATTACTGTTATTCCTATGGCAGTAATAGCCATATATTGTAAAACAATTGCACTCTAAAATAAATGAAAATGAATATTTCATAGGTATATTATGTTTGTGTTACACTACAGTAGGGAAATTACAACACTTTCCTAATTTTTAAACTTGAAAGAGATATTTTAAATTTGAACTGCAGTAACGTTACCAAGAATCCCTGAATGCTCACTCTTAGACATTGGGCTTAGTTGCCCTTTTGTTATTTTCTTTTCATTTTTATTTATTTATAATTTGTTTTGGTTTATGTTCAGATTGTATTTTCGTTGTATTTGCTTATAATTTAAATATTACTTTGTTGGTGTTGTAGGGTGGAACCACCCTACAACATTTATTTTGCCATTTATTTTGTTTGTTATATTCTTTGCCTTTGTTTAAAGCGTTAGCTAGTTAGGGAAGATAATTTGTATTTTCTTTTTCTTTTCTTTTCTTTTCTTTTTTTGATGAGGTTAGAAAGAGGGGTGGTTGAGATTGGGGTTTTGTTTATTATTTTGGTCTTGCTGGTACCTAAAGTTTGCCCTGTTCAATTTATTTCAATGTTCTTTATTGTAATAAACTCCTGTAAACCAAGGCCATGTTTATGAGTTGTTTCTGGTGCGGTCTGGCCCTAAACGGGGCGTAACAGAATTGGGGGCTCGTCCAGGATTCTTTTGGGAGAATCATACCCCTAGAAGCCATATTGTGCTTTTAGTTTTTGTTTGAGAAATACTGTGCCAAAGCATAATGGCCCAAAACACAACTTTAAAGACTTGTTAGAATAATAAGTTGAAATATATTTTAAAAACTACACTCTTTACCCGGAAGACCTATCGTTTCATATTGTCATGTGAACATGATAATACACTGCAAAAAAATGCTTTTCTTGCAAAGATTTTCTGTCTTGTTTCCAGTCAAAATGTCTAAAAATTCTTAAATTAAAAAGGATTTTCTGGAGGAGTAAAAATGATGGTCTTGTTTTCAGAAAAGAACAAAATTAAGTGCGTTTTTGCTTGAAACAAGCAAAATAATCTGCCAATGGGATAAGAAAAACAATCTTATTTTTTGCAGTGTACTAAGACAATATCACTATTGCGATATCACGATATTGATAATATCATTATATCCCTAGTAAACACTGATAAAAAACACAAAATGATGATCATGTTGTTAATTATTATTTAATATATTTTTATAGTAATTATTAGTATGTTTTAATTTTTTTAAGTTTAGTAGTTGTGTTATGTGCTTTTATTATTTTTATTAGCTTTTGTATTATTTCCATTTAGCCTTTTTTTGTTTTACACAATATTTGTAATATCTGAAAATTAAAGGGTTTCAGCTAATTGCAAAAGCAACATTTCTAATTTTCATGTATGTTTTCTATCCTATATTTACATTTTATTTCAGCTTTATTTCAATAACTGGCATTAAAGCACTCAGTTCCCTTCCGGGAACTCGAGCCGCGTCTAGGAACGCTATGGGGAACGCCATTGGCGGGCCGCACTCTGAATCATGTCTTACAACCAATGAAAATGACGGGAGTGACGTCACAGGCGCGGTGACGTCATCGACCGGGAAGTACAAAGCACGTGCGTTCGACGCCCGCGCCAGCTTTTGTCATTCAGCGAGAGCGCTCTGTGTCTGTGTCTGTCTCGGTCATACTGCTGTTTTTTCGTGCCAGTTTGCACGGCTTTTATTTGAGTAGTATGACCTTTAAAATGCAACCATGGGGGAAAGAAGTGTTACCAAACTAGGCGGTACAAGCAGCCACATAGATAGTGTAAGAACACACAGTCTATGTGTGGTCTGCTTGAGTGTGGAGCACGCACAGTCAGCCCTCGAAAAGGCTGACTGTCCACAGTGTGAGCGTAAATTTCTCCACTGCGGGTGCTCCACGGAAGGCTCTCTTCGAGGAGGGAGCTTTCGCCAGCGTTTCCCGCGGGTCTGGCCCCGCTGCCGCGATGCGGAGCGGCTGCTGCACTCGCTGGGATCGCGGCTTGATCCATTAGAAGGACGGCAGACGGGTGTTGAAAAATACCCTATCTCCTCTCCTATCTCGTGGATCGGTAAACCTTATACTGGATAGGAAGCCCGCAATGCGGTTACTTCCCTCCAGGAAAGGTTTTCAACACTCTCCATATCTTCCTCCGAGGAGGTCGATGTGAAGTGTGTTGTCAAAGTGTATAACCGCCCCCCCTAATCGCCTCAGTATGATGAGCTGGTGGTTGTGCTGACTAATGCATTAGCTATATAAGCAATATGAGCCGCAGAAAAGCAGACGTTATGCTTCCTGCGGACTAAGTCAGCACTTCCAAACGGAGCTTTCCTTCCTTCTCAACTAAGAAGCTAGATGATACTGCGGGTTGGACAGACGCTATCTGCTATCTGTCGCCCAGTCTAGCATCATCCTTGAAGGCTCCGTCTTTGCTTTCCAAGCCGCCTAATAAAAATTTCAGGCTTGATCAGCAAATATACACGTCTGGAGTTCTTGACGGGGAAAATAACCCCAGCCGTGTACCAGCTCTTCACATAGAGGCTCATAATAGGAGCATTGCAGCCCGTTTCCCTCCGGTGACACCTAGAGGGCGGGATTAGCAACACTCCTGACCGGGGGCTTCCTGGACTGAGCACGGTCCAAGGATCGCGCTTCGGTCTAAAAAGCCCTTGGACCTAACGGCCCGACTTTAATAAGAATAATATATTTACATAGGGCCGATGAGGGCAGCCCCTCTCGGGGAGATTTGTGGTGCACCATAGAAAAACACGGTGACCACATCTTCTCGGGCCCTCAGGAGTTATGTCGGTGAACCCCGTCAGTATTATAGGGTGCGGCAATCTCCCGCGAACATCATTCTCTAGCTGTTCCGCCCGGAAACGTAGCGGCCCTAGGGAGTTCGCAACCCCCACGGGGGTCTTCATAGAGGCTAGTTCAGGATTATCCTGCCAGCACGCTGTTACAGGTCCCTGAACTAGTCCCTCAAATAAACCCAGAGGCCAGTCTCGAGAGACTGGCTCCCTTAGTAGATTGTTCGGCAGCGTGGAAACTACTGCCGAATATCTCCACATGGGTCCTGCGCACTGTAGAGAAAGGGCGCCACCTTTCAGCGGGGTATTCCCAACTCTGGTGAGCCCCGAGCAGGGTCTGGTAGTGAAACTCTATTAATGGAGGAGGCCATTGAGGTGGTCCCTCCTCAAGACAGTGTATCCGGGTTCTACAGCCGGTACTTCCAAGAAGGATGGAGGGCTCCGGCCCATTTTAGATCTCAGGCAACTGAACCACTCAGTAAAGAAACTGAAGTTCAGAATGCTCACTATCAAGCATGTAGTGTCAACAAATCAGGTCCGAGGACTGGTTTGTCACGATAGATCTAAAAGACGCATACTTTCACGTCTCCATCCTTCCTCAACACAGGAAGTTCCTTAGGTTCGCTTTTAGGGGCAAAGCTTACCATTTCAGGGTACTTCCTTTTGGCCTAGCTCTCTCTCCCCGTACTTTCACAAAGTGTGTGGATGCTGCTCTGGCTCCTCTGCGACTCCAGGGCATCCGCATTCTCAACTACATAGACGACTGGCCCATCCTAGCCAGCTCAGAGCAGTTAGCGGTTCAACACCGAGGTGTCGTTCTCGCTCACATGAAAGAATTAGGGTTGAGACTCAACGCCAAGAAAAGTGTACTTTCTCCATTACTGAGGACCACTTACTTAGGCGTGGTGTGGGATTTGACCACGATGCAGGCACGAATGTCTCCTGCTCGGATCGAGTCGATCCTCACTGCAGCGAATGCGATCAAGCTAGGCCAGTCACTCACTGTCAAACAGTTCCAAGTACCGTTAGGTCTTATGGCAGCCGCATCCAACGTGATACCTTTTGGACTGCTGCACATGAGACCACTACAGTGGTGGCTCAAGACCAGGGGGTTCTCCCCGAGGGGTAACCCACTCCGCAAGATCAAGGTCACGCGGCGCTGCCTACGTGCCTTGGCTATGTGGAAGAAACCCTGGTTCCTCTCTCAGGGTCCAGTTCTGGGAACTCCGTGTCGCCGTGTCACACTAGCGACGGACGCATCCCTCACTGGATGGGGAGCTGTCATGAGTGGCCGCTCAGCCACTGAGAGCAGTCCAGTATCTCTGGACATGGGAGCAGACGTCCTGCTGAGGCAGGGGCCGAGGCCCGGGGAATACATGCTTCACCCAGAAGGTACAAGAAGCAGATCTGGAGAGTGTTTGTCCAGGTTCAGTGGACCTCCTTGCGACTCAAAAGATATCGCAATGTCCCCTCTGGTACTCTCTAATGCCTCCAGTCCCTAAAACAGGACTGGACGCTATGATACAGATGTGGCCGAAGCCTCGTCTGTACGCCCTTTCCCCGATCGCTCTGCTCCCGGGAGTTCTGGAACAAGTGTGACCCCCGAGGGGGCACACCTCATAGAGGCCGGTCTCTCAATCAAGGTTGCCGAGACCATCCCTCACTCCAGAGCTCCCCGTATGAGGAAACCCTATGACCTTAAAGGAAGTGGTCGACTGCACGGTGTAACCCACACCAGTTTGACCCAGTTTACTGCCCGCTCGGTACAGTACTGGAGTCTCTGCAGTCTCACTGTCCGCAGGACTAACCCACTCCACCTGATAAAGCAGAACTGGTTAGTGGGCAAAATCCCCTGGTCACACGTTTCCTCCACGGTCGGGAGATCCAGGCTTCATCAGGAAGTAATGAAGCATGGAGAATTCTAAGCATACAGACTTAGAAGATGGGACCTCTGGCGACTCGATAGATATCGCAAGGTTCTCTCTGTTCTCCTTAGTGCCTCCAGGTCCGCTCGGACTGGACGCCATAGCACAGACGTGGCCAAAGCTGCGTCCATACGCATTCTCCCGATCGCTGTGCACCCTGGAGCCCTGGAAAGAGCATGCCGGCATCGACTCGGCTAGTCCGACCATGGTCTCGGACCTCCCCTCTCAGGCTGGGGGCGCGATTCGCTACCCCCACATGGAGAGGTGGAAAGTCATGGCCCCCAGGGGGCGCAACTCATAGACCCGGGTCTCTCAACCGAGGTTGTTGAGACCCTGCTCCTATCCAGAGCTCCCTCTAAGAGGAAACCTGAAGTGGAACTTGTTTGCTTCACGGTGTCACAAACACCATCCAGACCCAGTTACTGCCCTTCGGTACAGTACTAGAGTCCCCGCAAACTTACCTGTCCACAAAACCAGCTCACTCCACCCTGAGGGTGTTCGTGGCGGCTTATTGGCCTACCACGCCCCTCGTGGAGGCTTGTCGATACGGTTTCCTTGGTGGTGCACTCAGGTTGAGACCTCGAGGGGTCTCAAGCCTCTACTACCTCCATCCTTGGAGTGCGACCTATGGGAAGTATATTTGTCCAGTGTGAGCACTGGACACATACGGCCACTAAGAAAGCATGTGGCACGATCAGAGAGCGCTGCGGGTTGGTCCTCGCCCCTGACGTTTGTCAGGTCCTATGGTATTGACCTAAAAGCCACCAAGCGTAAGAGCTGATGAATCGAGCATGGCCAGGCTTCCTCTCATTTTGAGAGTACTCTATGAAGCCTCCGTTCTCCAGAAGCTCCGCTCACGAAAGAAATCAGCCATCTCCCTAGCCAGGAGGAGACTTCTCAAGGCGCATTCTTTTAGTTAAAAGAAGAGAAGTCGTTACTCGCCACACCCTCCTCGTGTGCCTGAGGGCCGAGGAGTGGTTCCGGATCCTCGTGGGCCCGAGGGCCGAGGATCACGCTACTCTGCTAGTCCCCCCCTGTGCTGGCCAATTCCAGACAAGGGACTGCTATTCCCCGTGGGCCTGAGGGCCGGGGATCATGTCACCTTTTGTCCGTAGAAAACTAGACAAAGGTTCTTTCTCTCAAGCCCTGGTAGGTCCACCAGGCAGAGCTTATTCAGTCCCTCTTGCTCTGGCGTATCCCCAGACAAAGGACTAAGACTCCTCGAGTGCCTGAGGGCCGAGGAGTACCTCTCTCTACGGCTTACGACTCAGCAAGGCTAAGGTAAGTATAGTTCAGTCCCTCTTGTTCTGGCCCTCTCCAGACAACGGACTAAGACTCCTCGCGTGCCCGAGGGCCGAGGAGTGCCCCTTGCACTAACTACGTAAGCCAAGTAGAAGGTCTGCTCTTATCCTCGTGTGCTCGAGAGCCGAGGATCATACAACCCTCTTGTCCGCGGAATGCTAGACAATGGTCCATTTCCCTCGCGTGCTGGCAAATTTCCCAGACCGGGTGTAATTCGGTCCCTCTGGTTTCTGGCTTTCTCCAGACCACGGACTAAGACTCCTCGTCTGCCTTCAAACAAGGCCGAGGAGTGCCTCCTGCACTGGCTGGCTACCAGGCAGAGGCCCATACTGTCCTCCCCGTGTGCCCGAGGGCCGGGGACTGCAGTGTCCTGTTGTCCGCATAAGGCTAGACAAAGGCTTATCTTCTCGCGTCCTGGCAGAGCACCAGGCCGAGCCTTGAGTCCCTCTTGCTCTGGCAGAACCCCAGACAAAGGACTACCCTCTCCTCGTGAGCCCGAGGGCCGAGGAGTACCTCTCGCTCTGGCTGGCGACCAGACAGAGGCGGACCACCTGGCTGAGGTCCACTTCTCCCTCTGCACTTATCAATGTCGAGCAAAGGTTGAGAACCCTATCCTCGTGAGCCTGAGGGCCGAGGATCTTGTCACCCTCTTGTCCGTAGAATACTAGACAATGGTTTATCTTCCTCGCGTGCTGGCAAATCCACCAGACCGAGTGTAATTCGGTCCCTCTGGTTTCTGGCTTTTTCCAGACCAAGGACTAAGACTCCTCGTCTGCCCAAGGGCCGAGAAGTGCCTCCTGCACTGGCTGGCTACCAGGCAGAGGCCCATACTGTCCTCCCCGTGTGCCCGAGGGCCGGGGATCGCAGTGCCCTCTTGTCCGCACAAGGCTGACAAAGGCTTATCTTCTCGTGTCCTGGCGGAGTACCAGGCCGAGCCCTTGAGTCCCTCTTGTTCTGGCAGAACCCCAGACAAAGGACCACCCTTTCCTCGTGAGCCCGAGGGCCGAGGAATACTCTTGAGGTCGATCACACCATCCTCGTGGGTCCGAGGACCGAGGACCACTTCCCACCTGTCCGTACAGACAGTGGTTATTGCAGTCCCTCTTGTGCTGGCTATTCCCAGACAATGGACTAAGACTCTGCGTGTGCCTGAGGGCCGCCGAGTACCTCTCGTTCTGGCTGGCGACCAGACGGAGGAAGACCTCCATCCCTCGTGTGCCTGCGGGCCGAGGAGCACTCTTGGGTTCGAGTGCACTGTCCTCGTGGGTCTGCGGACCGAGGACTTCCCACACCATCTGTCCGTCGAGTACTAGACAGTGGTCATTCGGTCCCTCTTGTTCTGGCTAACCCCCAGACAAAGGACTAAGACTCTGCGTGTGCCTGAGGGCCGTGGAGTACCTCTCGCTCTGGCTGGCGACCAGACAGAGGTAGAACCCCATTCCCCGTGTGCCTGCGGGCCGGGGAGCACTCTCAAGGTCGGGTGCTGTGTCCTCTTGGACCGAGGACTACCGTATACCATCTGTCCGCCGAGTGCTAGACAGTGGTCATTCGGTCCCTCTTGTTCTGGCTAACCCCCAGACAAAGGACTAAGACTCTGCGTGTGCCTGAGGGCCGCAGAGTGCCTCTCGTTCTGGCTGACGACCAGACAGAGGAAGACTACCATTCCTCGTGTGCCCGAGGGCCGAGGATTACAGGGCCTTTTTTGTCCGCGTAATGCTAGACAAGGGCTCTTCCCTTTCCACCCTGGTTGAGCAGACACTGCGCAGGGCTTGGAAATTATGGGGGCGTTGGTAGTCTCGTTCCCCATAGCGTTCCTAGACGCGGCTCGAGTTCCCGGAAGGGAACGTCTCGGGTTACGTATGTAACCTAGTTCCCTGAGGGAACGAGACGCCGCGTCTCGGACCATAATTCCCGCACCCTGCGGCGCTCGCTTCATTCCTAAGAGCTGCCGCGGGCGTCGAACGCACGTGCTTTGTACTTCCCGGTCGATGACGTCACCGCGCCTGTGACGTCACTCCCGTCATTTTCATTGGTTGTAAGACATGATTCAGAGTGCGGCCCGCCAATGGCGTTCCCCATAGCGTTCCTAGACGCGGCGTCTCGTTCCCTCAGGGAACTAGGTTACATACGTAACCCGAGACGATTTCTTTCTACTTTCATACTTTGATGCATTTCTGAGAACAACAGGATATGCAACAGGACTTAAAAAAACAAGTACTGTGAAATAACATATTTTCTTCCCAAAACAATATGAAACCGCTTGGGGCAGCGATGTATCAAATACAGAGAACTCATCTCCAGTCATCGAGTTTTGTCATACCACTATCAAGTCTAATATTGAAAAATAGCAACTAAATGTCCTATTGAAAATGTTGCAGTGACTTCTAATCAAGATGCTACTGTTTCCATTAAGGTTTTGACTTGGAAATGAGCAAATGCTCAACCAAAAATCTGATCTCCAGATCAATACATGACATAAGCTCTTTTTGGATGATAATTATTTCTCAGCAGGATGTCTGTAAAAACAAAATCTGCATGTCATGAATTTGGATCGCAATTAATTCACAGAGGACGGAGTTCTTCAGTGATTTGACAGTTGGAAGTTTCTCACAGGGTCTACACGATTTGCCTCTAAATTATGTCTATTCTTAGTCACTCCACATAATAAGAATAAATTAACAGAGTGTAAGTCTAAAAGGGCATTTTTACTAGGTGGTTTTATGGTGTTAGGAGTGTTTACACCTGTTGCTAAGCAGTTGCTAGGGTATTCTGATTGTTGCTAGGATGTTGCTAGTTGGTTTTTATGGTGTTCTAGGTTATTACTAGGTGGTTTTATGGTGTTATGAGTGTTTACACCTGTTGCTAAGCAGTTGCTAGGGTATTCTGATTGTTGCTAGGCTGTTGCTAGTTGGTTTTTATGGTGTTTTAGATTAATCCAAGGGGTTTTATGGTGTTAGGAGTGTTTATACCTGTTACTAAGCAGTTGCTAGGGTATTCTGATTGTTGCTAGGCTGTTGCTGTGTGTTTTTGGGGTGTTATGAGTGTTTACACCTGTTGCTAAGCAGTTGTTAGGGTATTCTGATGGTTGCTAGGCTGTTGCTTAGTGGTTGCATTGGTATTCTGCATTGGTATTCTGTGTTACTAGGTGGTTACAAGGGTGTTCTGGATTGTTTTTTTTTTTGTTGTTTTGTTTTTTTGCTGTCACTAGGTGACTGCTATGAAATTCTGTTACTAGGTGTTTTTGGGTGTTCTGAAAGTTTACACCAGTTGCTAAATAGTTGCTAGGGTATTCTGATGGTTGCTAGGGTGATCTGAGTGTTTAAACCTATTCCTAAGCAGTTGATAATGTACTCTGATGGTTGCAGAGTGGTTTCTAGGGTGACCTGAGTGTTTACACCTGTTGTTATTTCTTTTAAATGTTTACTGTATACTGTGACGCAAACGCCCTGCCCCTTGCTTAAACTCCACCCCCGATTAATCGAGTACTCGTTTCTCAAACCTGTGGATTAATCGAAATGAAATATGATCAGAAATGCCCATCCCTACACTCAACATAATAACATGTATATACTATCAACATATATTCATAATAATGCTCCATTTTAACCTTTTAACACAATTTGCCTCTAAATGACATTTTTTCACTGTGATGTTTTTTTTTTTAATAAAGAGCAAATGCTTTCCACAACACACAGCATTAAAAAAGTATGGCTACAGCACATATAGGTGGTCTAAAAATGATTTTCAAAACAATTTTTCTATCGATTCATTCTTGTAAACTGTTTGATTTAAAGTGGAATTAAATTCACACACAAACCTGCAGCTCGACTGCAAACAGCATGAAATTCAGCCCAGCATTTTCTCCCAAGATGTGAGAGCAAAACACCAAGATTTTGGATGTGGACAGCAATAAAATCACTGACTACCACCTGTAAATGTTGAAATTACATACGTTCCCTGAAGGAGTAGATTCACAGCCTGAATAGGACTACAGACTATTTATCAAAACAGTAAATAATATACTGTATAAATACCACTTTTTAGAACAACAAGACCCCAAACTATTATTGCCTTACTTAATTGGCTTATTAAAATTTTATATGGCAAACAAACATTTTTCATGGTAAACAAACAAATACATTTTATGCACATCTCAAATAGCAATTAGCTTTTATCAACACACACACACACACACACACATAGTATAAGAAGGAAGCATGGAGAGATCAGGGAAAAGATGATGCAAACGAAGCATAGAGACAGGGAGAGAGATTCTGTAGCTCCCTCTGTGTACTTGTCTGCCAACCAGCCAGACAAGTGGAGCAAATTGCCCATTCAGGCCTGGCTTGGCCTTACCGAGTCCTGAGTGAGACTTACTGTGTAGATGACCTACATTACAACAGAACCCCCCTTTATCATCCCTGCTGCTCAAGAACCTCAGAGGCGGGAGCAACTCAGCTTGAGTCCGGCTACAAAGATCAAAGCTCCGCCTTCCTCTTGCAAGCCGCAACTTCCTCACCCTAACTATTAGCCCCTCTCTTACTAATTGAAAGCATTTTCAGCTCCACAATTTCAAAAGACCAAGAACTGCTTTCGCCTAGGCCTCAGTTTTCCTCCATGAAGAGAAAAAAAAATGATGGTTTGGAGCCCAACAGAGTCGTAACCTTTGGAAGTGGCAGAATGAAATCCATTTCATGCTTTGCTGAGGATGGAGGGCGGGCAGATTTGTTTACACACGTATTGGATGTTGGTTAGGAATAACGGTGTATTGGAACTCGCAGGGCTTAGATACGCTGGCTTTCTTTGTAAGCTTGAACAGGAAATAAGGCAGCTAAAGAAAAGTGCTTAGCCCTGTATGTCTGCATGCATTGAGGTGGGCTATAGCTGACAGCGCACAAATAGGAATTCCTACTTTCAGAGGTGAGAAAGTGGAACTGAATAATCGGTTGTGCATTATGTGACTGCGATTCAGTGGAATACGTATAGAAAAGATGACCCATTCTTATCCCTAAGACTTATTGTGCTTTTAATGTATGCATTCAAGACTTTATGACTGCCTGGAATAAAAAAGTACAGCATAAATCAAAAACCTCCATTTTATTATTTATTTCTGTGTTAGTAGAGATCATGACTCAAGCGATACGTTGGGGGTGGAAACTCAAAACAATTTGACGGCAGCCCACTGTCTCCACAACCAAAGTGCCTCCATAAATAGTCATAAAACAGTGGAAATGACAGCCCTCCAGACCTCAAGCCATATAATAGAGGGGAAAATATTGTTTCCGAGTGAAGGAGGGAAAGGAAATTTTCACATTACAGTTATTGAAACTCAGATTTCACTTTAAAGGGCTAGTTCAACTCTAAATTACATTTTCTGTCCTCATTTACTCACTCTCATGTTGTTCCAAACCTGTATGACTTTATTCTGTGTGCACAAATGAGGATATTTTGAAAACACAATGACAATGAAAGTCAATAAAGTGCCAATATATGTTTTTTGGACTCTAATTACTTTCATTATATTGACAAAAACTAGTTAAAACACAAAAAAGATATTCTGAAGAATATTTTAGCTGTTTTGTCCATACACTCAATGGGGCTCACAAGTTTCAAGCTCCAAAGATGACACAAATGTGGCGTATCCTTACTTAACCATACAACTGAAGTGATACAACTATTTTGTATGATGATAATACTGACATTTAAGTGGATATTCACTCCCAAATCAGATAAAATGAATACAAACCCAATTTAAAGGATTAGGTCACTTCCAAAATTAAAAATATCCTGATAATTTACTCACCTAATGAGAAAAATATTCTAGGATTTTTCTCCATATAGTGGACTTCAATGGGAGCCAACAGGTTGAAGGTCCAAATTGCACTTTGAACGTTATCTCCCAGTTGGGGAAGAAAAATACACTTGTTTTAAGAATATTTTACTTACCCCACTGCCAGATAACTTTACTTGTTTTAAGCAAAATGCACTTCATTTAGTCCCCCTCCTCCACTGGAAACAAGACAAAAAATTTTGTATCACTTTGCTTATATTATATACTTTTGTCTTGAAACAACACAAAAATACTTAGTAAGATAAGCCTTTTTTTGCAGTGAATGCAGCTTCAAAGGGCTCTACATGATCCCAGCCTTATCTAGTAATACAATCTGCCATTTTCTTAAAAAAAAGACAATTTATATAATTTTTAAACCACAAATCTCGACCTCATGCATTACGTAGTCACGTTGGAAAGTTCAAACGTGATGTAGACGGAAGTACTGACTCAGTGTCAACAAAGCGAACGTGCAAAGAAAGTCAAAAAAGTTTACAAAAAAGGCAAAACAACAATGTCGGACAACTTTGAAGCTGAAGGAGAAACTGAGATGGAGTTTTTGGCCCTACCCGACCATTTTGAACCAAATTACACACAGACACACAGTGATTATGTAATGTGTGAACTCGAGCTAGTGCAAGATGAGCATTTGTGGTTAAAAAGTATATATATATACAGTTGCAATCGAAATTATTCAACCCCCTTGACCTGCAAGACAGTTTGCTGCAGAGAACGAAATTTTGTGAAAACAATTCAACAAAGGCATCAGAACACTACAGCATCAGAGGCATCAGAACAGAAAGTTTATTCATACACATTTGAGTAATTTTGAGAATGTAAGTTGATGACTAATGAAAGAAATTAAATTGGCTCTAAATGTTCATGTTCAAAATTATTTAACCCCCAAAAGTAAAATCTGGTGTAGAATCTTTTATTCTTTAAAACTAGCAATAAACACTGCTTGGAAGTGTTTAGAAGCTTCTGTCACCTCTCTATTGCAATCTTGGCCCATTCCTCGCCTGAAAAAGCTTTTAGACCACTGATAATCTTTAGTTTCACATTGCTACTGCTTTCTTCAAATTCAACTAAATATTTTCAATGAGAATTAAATCTGGAGATTGAACAGGCCACTCAAGAACATTCAATCACTGATCCCTGAACCAAGCATAAGTAGATTTGGATGTGTACTTTGGGATGACTGTCCTGCAAGAAAGTCCACTGATCATCAGGTTCAGTTTTTGCACCAAAGGCATCGCAATTCTTGCCAAAATAGTCTGATACTTTAAAGAATCCAGGATGTCCTTCATACAGTCATGTTTTCCACTTCCTGCTAAAGTAAAACAACTCCATAACAGGATTGATCCACCTCAGTGTTTGACGATGGAGATGGTGTTCTTCTGCTTACAAGTTTTGCTATTTTTTTTTGCACCAGAAATACCGCTGATCCATGGGTCCAAAAAGTTCCAGTTTGGTCACATTACTCCAAAAAACATTCTTTCAGAACTCCACAGGTCTATCCAGATGAATTTTAGGATATTCAAGTCTGTCTTTTTGTTCTTCTTGGTCAAGAGTGGTATTCGGCAAGATGCCTTAACATGAAGGCCATAAAATGTTGAAATGTTTTTCCTCCTTTCGTTGAGTCATCTTGCAAGTATTTGACTGTACATTGCAGGTTTTTCTCAGTTGCTCTGATCAAACATTTTATGATATTGTGCTTTTTTGTTCAACGCCCTCAAAGGTTTTCTGATACAACACACTTTAAACTAAAGAATATGCTGCCAGCTGTGTCTCTAGGAACTTTTAAATCTCTTGAAAATCTTCATACAGCCTTAGACTTTATAATATAATAAAACTATTTCTTCTCTATAGCTTTTGTGAGAGCTCTGTTGACTTTACCGTATTTGCTACTCAACTTCAGCACATGCATGGACTAACTGTATGTATGTGTAACAGCTCAAGCTCATTCTGTTTTTAATAGTGTTTCTAAAGTGTAGTATTTCAGCGAGAATCAGACAATTTAAGAGAGTCTATTAGAAGTTAGAACACTTCTACAGACGTACATTCCAAGAGGCCGTCATAAATCTGACGTTTCATAGCTGGCGCCAGAACGCCAGCCTGAAGCAGACCTAACTAACCAAGAACACAAAATTAACACAAAGACACTTCTTCATAATCAAATCCTTCGAATAAGGAGATTGTCAAATTTGGAGCAAGTAACCAAGATTAATGGTCAAAGAGATGCACATTTTGAACATCACATGATTAAAGTCATTAGCGATATGGTTGGTTTTCCCCCACACACAGGACACAACGGAAATTCCTTCCCTAAACTTTTGACCTCCCAGCTTAGAGAACAGACCCTCACAGAAGGGCACAGAAAACTGTCTATTGATGTACATATGCGCCTAAAATATGCTAAAGAACTAAGGAGCAACTCCTCATTTCTATGTATAACTTCCTATCATATATGTAACCCACACATTTGTCTATTATGTTTTAATCACTCATTGTGTATGTCCCTTTTGATAACTATTGAATAGTTTAATGGTTTATATTGATGTTTGATATGCACGGTCTGGAAATCGCATTCTCAAAATGTTCCTGTAATTCAAGTCTTTGCGAAATGTATTATTGTCTTGTTATAGAAATCATGTCCAAATTTATCTCTGCAAAGAGCGGGAATTTGGGATCACGGGACTAATAAGATAACATTGTGATTTGTGGTTTGGAAGGTGAAACCAGCAGCCCACCGGAGTTCAGCCAATGTTCTAATTGGTCAAGACATCATTTTGGGAGGTGTCCAAAGGCTGAGTTTAAAAACTCAAGGACACCCTCAAATCTCTCTCTTCTCTTGCAACTTTTCTTACTCCTTACAACGCTCTTCACGTGCTTCGCGCCGCGGCGTCTCGACGCCGCCTGGCCTGAATGCCAGCCTCCTCATCTAAAGGAAACATGAGGAGATCATTCCACTTCTGTTTTTTTTCTTTAATCTTTTTTTATTTCTTTCCGTTGAGAGTTTCGTGTCTAGTTAAGTTTGTGCAAGCCGAGACCGACTTAAACGTCTTCGTTGACCCGAACTTTATCAGCGCACGCTCAACTCTCATATCCAGCCAACGCCCAAGAAGACATCACATTGACCGACCACCAACCAATCAGCAACCTCGGGAAAGCCCCCTTTTTGAAGCGACGCAACCAAAGGAATTCCCAAAGGCAATGCGCAAGTAACCTCTAGAATCTTACTGAACTGGTGCATTTTGATATAAAGTTTAATAACCTCTTTGAGAGACTCAATACGAGGGTTAATTAAGTGATTGATGGTTGTTCAGGTCTAAGCAAATGCACATTGCTATAACTTGGGACTTCATATTTTCATTCCTTTAAACTCATTCTTTCCTCATTTTCTCTTTCTGCAACCTGTGTGAATGCGTGTTTATGTTAGATTAGTTTGTATGTGTTAGGTTTATCTAATAAATTCATATTTTTATTAAGTATCTTGTGTTTCGTGCTTACAAGTTACTGCCTTAAACTGCTGATTTTGCTACTGTGCTAATATATAGTGTTTTCACTATATTCTGGATAGGAATATCCATTGCAGAGGGTCTGTTAGACGGCTGCTGAATGAATCGCGGGTCGACTCAAACAGCCGTAAAACAGCGATTCTGTTCAAATTCCCTGAATCATATTCGATTCCCTTTGAGCTAAATTATTATGTAATTAATCCCTATTACAATCTTACAAAAGGCTTTATTGTGTTTTAAGACAAATTTGTTCGCCACCATGAAATAACTGACTAAAAAACAGCAATGTTGAACAGGGATTGAATAATTATGACATAGTTGTTTTATTAAAAAATCCTGTAACTCAAAAACATTACATTATATATTGACATTATCACTTTAAATATACCAGTAATTTGTTATAGATGCAATTTTTATAAAGTCCTGGATCTTCACAAAAGCTTGTATTTGTAAAGTACTGCAGTCACTGGGGGGTTGAATAATTTCGATTGCAATTGTATATATATATATATATATATATATATATATATATATATATATATATATATATATATGTGTGTGTGTGTGTGTGTGTGTTTTTTTAGGAAATGGCCGATCGTTTCACTACACAAACCCTTATTAGTGTAAATTTCATTGACAAGTACTTTTTCATCATAATTTTCGTCAAACACATTTTTTCCCAACAAAGACAAGATGATAACGAAACAAAAACTAGATTTGAATGACAAAAAAATCTATGATGAAAATCTATTGACCTTGTTATCAACTAATAAATACAAGATGAAAAGGTTAGGGAGGGACAATTTTGGAAACAATTCATTCAGAACGAATCTGCTGCATGGTTAGGAGTGTACATTTGAGTGTATACTCATAAAATGTCTGACAAACATCTGGGAGTAAGAGAAGAGCAGATTATGGAACAAAAAGAACTCAATTTGGTCTGTTTTTTTGAGCGCCTCTCAGAAAAACACCAAAGCAGCGCCTCTCACACAGCACAGTACTCTTTCGTGTCGCATGAACTGTGAAATGCACACAAAATGATGTTGAATTGTCCATTTTGACAAGTATTCACATAAACACACTCGGTTACGTCTTAGGTGAACGTAAACAGTTGGGAGAATAGGGACAGCAGTCTAATTTAATTGCTATTGTCTGTGGCATTGATGTTAATCAAGCAACAAAAGAAATATTTGCTGTACGTCTCATAAAACGTTCAAAAATGTAAATATCTTGGAATAAGAGAAGAGCAGATTATGGAACAAAAATAACTCAATTTGGTCTGGTTTTTTGAGCACTCACACCAAAGCAGCGCCTCTCACACAGCACAGTACTCTTTCGTGTCGCATGAACTGTGAAATGCACACAAAATGATGTTGAATTGTCCATTTTGACAAGTATTCACATAAACACACTCGGTTACGTATTAGGTGAACGTAAACAGTTGGGAGAATAGGGACAGCAGTCTAATTTAATTGCTATTGTCTGTGGCATTGATGTTAATCAAGCAACAAAAGAAATATTTGCTGTACGTCTCATAAAACGTTCAAAAATGTAAATATCTCGGAGTAAGAGAAGAGCAGATTATGGAACAAAAATAACTCAATTTGGTCTGGTTTTCTGAGCACTCACACCAAAGCAGCACCTCTCACACAGCACACAAGTACTCTTTCGTGTCGCATGAACTGTGAAATACACACAAAATTATGTCGAATTGTCCATTTTGACAAGTAAACACACTCGGTTACGTCTTAGGTGAATGTAAACAGTTGGGAGAATATGGACTGGGTATTGTCACAAGGACGGACTGAGACGAGCGGATCCATTCGCAGCATTTATTAGATAAGACAAAACAAAACAAACACACAGGGGCAGGCAGAAATCGTAGTCAAAACACAGGCAGAAAGGTCGGGGCTGGCAGCGAGAATCAAACACGGGAGGGAGTCCAGGAATCAAACACGGGAAAACAAACACGGGAAGAAACGCTCAGAAATGCAGCCGGGGCAATACAAGACTTCGCCAAGAGCTAGGTGTGAGAGTGGTTAATATGCAGTCCTAGAAATGAGGTGCAGGTGTGAGCGGTAATCAGTGCAGTGAGAAACAAGGAGCAGGTGAATGCAGTGATTAGTGCAGTGGCTTGTGGGGAATGAAGTCCATGATGTGTAGTGCAAGAGTTTATGATGACAGGACGACTCAATTCGTGACAAGTATCAGTATATTGCATCCGTGCATTTGGTTTTAAAGGGACAGCAGTCTAATTTAGTTGCTATTGTCTGTGGCATTGATGTTAATCAAGCAACAAAATAAAGATTTGCTGTACATCTCATAATACGTTCAAAAATGTCTGGGAGTAAGAGAAGAGCAGATTATGGAACAAAAAGAACTAGATGTTAATCAAGCGACAAAAGAAAGAAAACCACTCACTTCTCTTGAATGAATCACTTTAGTAGCTCTAACAAAGATTATTCTAAATGTATTTATATACAGTAAATCAATATTTCTGCTTGAAAGAATGAAGAATTTGGTAAACAAGTTGTTATAAAGAATGCATAATTAGCCTATATTACCATTGGTAACTCATTGAAAATAAGACCATGTTCTTGTTTCTTTATGAGAAGTGGTTTCATTTCATTTTAATGTAAAGGCATGTTGCGTGTCATAGCAGTTAAATCAGTGTTTATCGTGATAAAACCTTAATATCAAACCTACAGTATACAATGAGTTTGGGAAATTTAGTTATGCTTAATAAATGCATTACACAGCAACTAAGCCTATTAGATTTTAGCCGACTATATACTCTAGATTTAGTTGACTAAAATCATATGATATTTAGTCGACTAAATTTAGACTAAAACTAAAACTATTTAGAAGACTTAAATTATGACTAAAACTAAGTCTAAATCAGTTTAATTTTTGTCAAAATTAACAATAAAACAGCAATTTGGACCTTCAACCCTTTGAAACCCATTGAAGTCCACTATATGGAGAAAAAATCCTGGAGTAGTCCATTTGTGGTTAAAAAGTATTTTTATTTTTGATTGTTTCGCTAAGACCCTGATTCCTCCACTGGGATCATGTAGAGCCCTTTGAAGCTGCATTGAAACGGAAATTTGTACCTTAAACCCATTGGCCACCATTGAAGTCTATTATACGGAGAAAATCCTGAAATGTTTTCCTCAAAAACCTTAATTTATTTTCAACTGAAGAAAAAAAGACATGAATGTATTGGATGACATGGGGGTGAGTAAATTATCAGAAAAGTGAACTAATCCTTAAAACTGGTGGCATGTCCATTTGCATTTGTGTTCATTTTGGAGCTTGAAACCATTGGACCCCATTGACAAAAGCATGCAACAAAAAAATGCATCAAATATATTTTATGCGTTCCGCAAATGTAATAAAAACAGCATGAGGATGAGTAAATAATGAGCAATCCCTATAAAGTATTTTGTAATGTCATAACATGTATTACAATAAAATATAAAAAAGAGGTACTCATTTCTGAAGTATTACAAACATCTCAAGCTCATCCTCATAAATTTGTCAAGTCTGAGATTTCTGCCCCTGCCAGCTTTAAGTGGATCAGTGCCACAGAGTGCCTGAGCCAGAACACTGATGGGAGTTCTGTGACGACGGGCCCAGTGTGTCAAATGCAGACAGAATGCGCCCATAAAGAGCGCTATATATAGCCTCCAGCCCCCTCAGTCTATCATAAAGCAGCCCTGGGCGTATCTTTCTCTGGCCCACTCACTGTCTGTGGGATCTATGGGAACTCGTTCAGTAATGGCAGAGCTGAAACAAAGAGTTGGTGAAACCTTGGACAGGGATGTTTTGAGAGTTCATGCTAATTACCGATTAATATGCTTTGCTGCATGGTTAGAAATCTATCTAAGATGACCCTGGTGCTAAATTGACTAAGGGAAAGATTCTGGAACGGAGCCATAAATAAAACTGGTAATTAAGGCATACAGCGAGTGTGTTTGGTCACATTTTGCAGTGCTAGGACAACAAAAGACCTTAGTAATTGACTGATCGGTCCATCTTGAATGTTCCTAATAAAAATGTTTTGAATTAAAAAAAAAAGAATGAAAATGAAAAAAATCATAATTTGCATGGTGTAACCGAACCCAAGCAGCTTTAGATTTACACAAGATGAAAGAAGTATCTTGTGATGTTGCTAGAACCATGCTAAAAACAGTTTTTTGCAAACAGAATTTGCTTTGGGATATAATTCTGAATGAACGTCAACAGAGGATGTTTATGAGTCCAGATGGTATAGTTACGGCATCAAACAGCAGGGGCTAAAGAGCCCATGCTAAGCAGCCAGTCTTTGAACTAGTATACGTGATTTGAATGGGATAATAAAACATGACAGACGTGTGTCTGGTCCTAACAATTAATTACAGATGATGGTTTTTGAAACTTCATCCATTTTAGAACAACATTTTGATTTTGTGTTTGTACCGTCTCCTAGAACTACTACCAAATTTGCTTTGTAATTTTACATAACAAATATTCCTGTAGTACATTTTCCGACAACCTACTGCATTATGTGATACCCCCTGTTTAGGATTGGGCTGGAAATAGTTATATTTCATGTTTACTGTCATTAATTTCCAAAAAGGAGATATGGCAAGACTGCCTTAAAGTGTAAAAGAGCAGATAATTCATTAAATATCTTTCCTTATTTACACTCAAGGTAAGGGAGTCAGCAAAAGCCGGAGATGAGATCGGAAGCAGCACAAGTTCATTTATTCAAAATGAGGCTGCCAGCAAAAATCTTCCTATCTTTTTACAATGAAGACTGGGAGGCAAAAGCAGCACAGAACATTCAAAATGCATTACGGTTTTCACAGCCAAAAAAAAAAAAAAAAAAAAAAATGCCCTCATGCACCAACACAACTCAACATGTGCTTGCTTAAACAATTAAAGCAACAAACTGTCTGAATATCCATCATAAAAAAATGTGAGAAAGATCTTTAGTTGCTTAGAAGTTACCCTGGAAACTTTTACAACCTTGCTGACTATTACACATTCTGCTTTGGAGTAATCTTTGTTGGTCGACCACTTCTCGGGAAGGTAACAGTGGTTTTGAATTTCCTCCATTTGTACACAATCTGTCTTACTGTGGATTTGTGGAGTCCAAATTCTTTAGAGATGGTTTTGTAACCTTTTCTAGCCTGATGAGCAACAGTCCTCAGTAATCTCCTTTGTTCATGACATGATTCACTTACACAAACATGATCAGACTTTGATAGATCCCTGTTCTTTGAATAAAACAGGTCACATACTGACATTTGATAGTCACTGCACTGATTGAAAACACATCTGCACAGATGGATTTTAATTTCACCTTTAAATGAACTGCTAATCCAAGAGATTCACATGCTTTTGACCAAGAAAATAATTGTTTGGGTTCTCTTTGTCTACTTTTAGGATTTATATGAAAATCTGATGATGTTTTGGGTCATATTTATGCACAAATATAGAAAATTCTAAAGGGTTCACAAACTTTTAAGCAGCACTGTATATAAATGTATGGTTGACAGCTGTTAATGCACAATCACTGTTTAATATTGACTAACTGTAATACTGTATAAGATTTGATTTTGAACTGAAAGCATACATCTAGGCTACTTGCTGCCAGTTTCAGTGCAAAACACATATCTGTGACATTTCATTTATGCATTGACACAGTTTACTCGGCAGTCTTAAAATGGGCAGTGCATATACTTTCTTCCCGGCATTTGATTTAAGCTTTGAAATGTGAAAATGTATAATTAAAATAAACAAATAAATACAAATGTTAATTATGTTGGCTTGGAGAGCCAACATACTGTTATGCTATTTAAACTTATTATTCTTCTTCTGAGACTAAATTTTTCTATACGCTACTCCTCCTAGGCCTTTAATGCCACAAGCCCCAAACTTGGCAGAGACCTGGGCCCCAGCCGTGAGATTGTTGCTGTATCTTTTTAGACTGATCAGACTTACAGTTTATTTATTATTAATTTTTGACTTATGATGATATTTATTATTAATTTTTTACTTAATGTTAGATTTAGGATTGGGCTGGAAATAGTTATATTTCATGTTTACTGTCATTAATTTCCAAAAAAGAGATATGGCAAGACTGCCTTAAAGCGGAAAAGAGCAGATAATTCATTAAAAATCGTCTCAGGTTATGTATGTAACCCTAGTTCCCTGAGGGAACGAGACGCCGCGTCATGGAACGCTATGGGGAACGCCATTGGCGGGCAGCACTCTGAATCATGTCTACAACCAATGAACGACGGGGGTGACGTCACAGGCGCGGTGACGTCATCGACCAGGAAGTATAAAGCACATGCGTTTGACGCCCGCGGCAGCTCTTTAGGAATGAAGCGAGCCCCGCAGGGTGCGGGAATTATGGTCCGAGACGCGGCGTCTCGTTCCCTCAGGGAACTAGGGTTACATACGTAACCTGAGACGTTCCCTTCCGGGAACTCGAGCCGCGTCATGGAACGCTATGGGGAACGAGACTACCAACGCCCCCATAATTTCCAAGCCCTGCGCAGTGTCTGCTCAACCAGGGTGGAAAAGAGAGAGCCCTTGTCTAGCATTCCGCGGACAAGAAGGCCCCGTGGTCCTCGGCCCTCGGGCACACGAGGAAAGGTAGTCTTCCTCTTTCTGGTCGCCAGCCAGAGCGAGAGGTACTCCTCGGCCCTCAGGCACACGAGAAGTCTTAGTCCTTTGTCTGGGAGTAGCCAGAACAAGAGGGACCGCAATGACCACTGTCTAGCATTCCGCGGTCAGATGGTGAAGGTAGTCCTTGATCCTCAGACCCACGAGGACAGTGCACTCGACCTCAAGAGTGCTCCTCGGCCCGCAGGCACACGAGGAGAAGGTAGTCCTTTGTCTGGGGTTCAGCCAGAACAAGAGGGACCCAAGGCTCGGCCTGGAGCTCCGCCAGGACGCGAGGGAATACGCCATTGTCTAGCATTACGTGGACAAGAGGGCACTGCAAACCCCGGCCCTCGGGCTCACGGGGAAGGCAGTAGGGGCCTCTGCCTGGTAGCCAGCCAGTGCAGGAGGCAATCCTCGGCCCTCAGGCAGACGAGGAGTCTTAGTCCTTGGTCTGGGAAAGGCCAGATCCAGAGGGACCGAAATACACTCGGTCTGGTAGCATCTTGCGCCAGAACACGAGGGGAATTAAGCCATTGTCTAGCATTCCGCGGACAAGAGGGCTGTATGGTTCTCGGCTCTCAGGCACGCGAGAACAAGTGAACCTCTGCCTGGTTCGCCAGCCAGTGCAAGAGGCACCCCTCGGCCCTCGGGCTCACGAGGAGTCTTAGTCCTTTGTCTGGGGTTCCGCCAGAACAAGAGGGACTGAAAGAGCTCGGTTTGGTAACAGCACCAGAACGCGAGAGTAAGAGCTTTTGTCTAGTATTCCACGGACAAAAAGGTTTGGGGATGCAGATCTCTTAGTGGCGAAAGTGACTTCTCTTCTTTCCGCAGAAAGAATGCGCCTTGAGAAGTCTCCTCCTGGCTAAGGAGGGGGCTGACTCTCTGGACCTAGTCTCGCTAAGTCGAGAGAACAGCGGAGCCTGGAGCGGCTCTGAGGTCGAGTTCGTAAAACCTGACGAATGTCAGGGGCGAGGACCAACCCGCAGCATTGCAGATGTCCTGGATGGGGACACCTGCCGTCAGAGCTTTGGAGGATGACACACCTCGTGTAGAGTGAGCCTTGAGACCCAACGGGGTTGGAAGACCAGAGGACTCATATGCTGTAGAAATGGCATCAATGATCCATCTACTAATAATGGGCTTGGCAGCCGGGAAGCCCCTCCTTGGAGGGCCGAAACAGACAAACAACTGTTCTGATCTACGCCACGTGGCAGCTCTGTGGACGTAGGCATCTAATGCTCTGACAGGGCACATGCAATTTAGCTTCCTGTGATCCGGCTCCGCGAACGGAGGAGGATAGAACGCCTGTAGCGTGATTGGCTGAGGTGCTAGGGACGGGACCTTCGGTACATACCCGACTCTCGGGTAAAGAAAAGCTTTGGCCATTCCTGGAGCAAAGTCAATGTGTGAGGGGGCCACTGAAAGGGCCTGAAGGTCCCCAACTCTCTTGAGAGAAGTGAAAGCTAAGAGCAGCGCTGTCTTTATGGTAAGCAGGCGGTCTGTACTCTCCTCTATGGGCTCAAATGGAGGCTTACATAGAGCTTCTAGCACTACAGCTAGGTCCCACGTAGGAACCCCGGTTTCACTCGAGGCCTCAACCTGAGTGCACCGCGGAGGAAACGAATGACCAAGGGATCTCTTCCCACTGAGAGGCCACCTTGAGGGGCGTGGTAGGCACTTATAGCCGCCACGTAAACCTTCAGGGTGGAGTGAGCTAGCCCTGCGGAAAGGCGAGATTGTAGGAACTCCAGCATTGTACCAACCGGGCAGTTAACCCTCTGGGGCCTGAGGTGTTTTGGGGCCCTGAAGAAGTTTTGACATGCCCTGACATTTGTGCTTTTTTCAGTATCTTAAAAACATATGAATGGTTAAAGTCAGATTACATTGTAATCAGCACATATTGGGCTACAATAATATGCAAGCAACATTAATGTGCATGTTTGTGTTTTTGAGAAAACTATGTTTATGCGTGGTTATTGAAAATCTAAAGTTTTGAAGTCACTGAAATAAGGCCATGAAGCACATACAGGACATTTCTTTACAAGACTTTAGATAATTGGATGTCGTAGGCTAGAATTTTTTCAACCAAATGATGTGAAAATCATCTCGTTCACTCGTTCAGAGAAAACAATATATTGATGTAAATTTTATAAAACATGTTTTGTGATCGAAAGGGATTATTCATAGGTGTGGCAATGACCCATGAATATTTAGCAATTCACACCTGAGACACAAAAGAGCCCTCCCTAATGGCCCCATCAATGACTGACTTGACTATAGCAGGTAAGGAAACAATGTGAGAAGATTCAGAGAATGGAGTTTTAGATTATTTTTATTTTATTTACTATCACTGTATAAACAAAACATACATAATGAAGGTCAAAGACACATTATTGAGCTCCCTCATCTTACCACACAGATGTGCACAGACTTTGTGGCATTCCTGAAAACTTCTTCTGAATTCTGTTCAACAAATGAAACAAGTAAATCTTACCTGCTATTTTGCGTGCACACAAAAAAAGTCAAAAACTTGTTTTACACTAGAATATCAGTGTAGTTTAACATCTCAAGTTTCTAGTGCTCTCAGAGGAAAACAGTTTGAAGGGACTCAAGGGAAAGAGGGCAGGATTCATCTTTTGAGCAGGTTTGAGATCACTACAAAAACAAAACAAATCAAAAATCATATCAGGATCATCTGTCAGAATACAGTCTATACTCTAGCATTTGTACTAATGTAAAAAAGGACATGTGATATCTGAGAAACTTATAATTATCGTTTAGCACTATATTACTAATAAACGTGATGTAAACACACACTCAGTGTAAGCACTCATATTATTTTACACCCTACTGTTATACAATAAAATAAATAAATTAATAAGTATGATTCTACAGTCATAAAGATATCGTCATAAATGCATCTCACAGTCATAATCACATCGTTTTTCTAGAACATTATAAATATCCTGGCATCGTGAGAGATGCAATGCAATCAAACATACTTCATAATGTTTCATTTGATAAAGTCAGGAATTTTAGTTTGGAATAAGTCTAACTATTAAAATGTGTACATGTTTTGTCAAAGTAAATAACAGCGAAAGCTAGTAGGAAAATGAAAGTAAGACTTACTCATGTAAATGTCTCCTCCTGCTGGGTTTGCGTCGCATCGCGTCCTTCTTATGATCGTGGTAAATATAAGTCTTATTCCTCACAGCATATCTTCATTCAGAAACAAACTGTAACCAAGATGAACTTGAAGTCACGTTGCTTTGTTGCGGTGATGTGGGAGTTTCCTCGCGTACAGATACTCCGGTCCTTGCCGCGCTTGTAGCACATGGCTAATTTGCATAGCAAAAGAGATTTCGCTAGTGGGCGCGGTCACATTAGAGATAATTAGTTGGAACTGGATAGACTGGACATCTCCTTGGTTTCATATAGATTCATTTATCACAGATTATTTGTTTTTGATAAAACTTACTTCGTTTAAAAGCATAAATCTCAAGCTTTCAGTAGATACCACTTTTCTGTTTGTGTGCTGAGTATTGACGCATTTCTAAAAGCAGTTCGCGGAGACAGAGAAAACAGAAATCACCCTGTTTGTTTTCTTTATTCTAAATAAAAAAGCACAACTTTCTGCTGTTCTTGTGAGTGTGCACAAATAGAAGTACACACTTTACAGTTTCCAATGATGTATATCTCTAATGTGTATGACTAAAACCGACAGAGCATTTTTAGTGTCTTTTGCGCTGATCTAAAAAAAAAAATGAGCTCGTATCGCCGGCGATACAGCCGGCCCCAGAGGGTTAACTGGGTCTAAGTGGCGCTCGCGGCACCATCTCACAAACAAGTTCCACTTAAGGCCATACAGTTTCCTCGTAGAGGGAGCTCTGGATTGGAGAAGGGTCTCAACAACCTCGGTTGAGAGACCCGCTCCTATGAGTTGTGCTCCCTCAGGGGCCACACCCATAACCTCCACTTCTCTGGGTGGGGGTGGCAAATTGCGCCCCCAGTCTGAGATAGGAGGTCCCTCTTGACGGGAATCTCCCATGGAGAGCCGTCGAGGAGAGATATTAGGTCACTCTCCAGATCTGCTTCACCACCTCTGGGTGAAGCATCCATTCCCCGGGCCTCGGCCCCTGCCTCGACAGGACGTCTGCTCCCACATTCAGATGTCCAGGAATATGGACTGCTCTCAGGGAGAGGAGTTTTCCTTGAGACCAAAGGAGTATCCGGTACGCCAGCTTGTACAAGGGGCGTGAGCGGAGTCCTCCTTGATGGTTTATGTAGTAAACCACCGCAGTGCTGTCTGTACGGACCAGCACATGACGGTTTCTTAGGTCTGGGAGAAAACTCTTCAGAGCCTGGAATACGGCCAGCATCTCTAGGCGATTTATGTGCCAGAAGAGATGGTGATCGCTCCACAGGCCTTGGGCTGAGCGGCCACTTATGACCGCCCCCCATCCGGTGAGGGACGCATCTGTTGCTAGCGAGATGCGGCGACAGGGAGCCCCCAATACCGGACCCTGAGAGAGGAACCAGGGTTTCTTCCACATGGCCAAGGCACGTAGGCAGCGCCACGTGACCTTGATCTTGCGGAACGGGTTTCCCCTCGGGGAGAACCCCCTGGTCCTGAGCCACCACTGTAGTGGCCTCATGTGCAGCAGTCCAAAAGGTATTACGTTGGAAGCGGCTGCCATAAGACCTAACAGTACTTGGAACTGTTTGACAGTGAGTGACTGGCCTAGCTTGACCGTATTTACTGCAGTAAGTATGGAATCGATCCGAGCAGGAGACATTCGTGCCTGCATCGTGGTCGAATCCCACACCACGCCTAAGTAGGTGGTCCTCTGTAATGGAGAAAGCACACTCTTCTTGGCGTTGAGTCTCAACCCCAACTTTTGCATGTGAGCGAGAACAACACCTCGATGTTGAACCGCTAACTGCTCTGAACTGGCTAGGATAAGCCAGTCGTCTATGTAGTTGAGTATGTGGATGCCCTGGAGTCGCAGTGGAGCCAGCGCAGCATCCACACACTTCGTGAAAGTTCGGGGTGAGAGAGCTAGGCCGAAAGGAAGAACTCTGTATTGGTAAGCTTTGCCCCTGAAAGCGAACCTGAGAAACTTCCTGTGTTGAAGAAGGATGGAGACGTGAAAATATGCGTCTTTTAGATCTATCGTGACAAACCAGTCCTCGGACCTGATTTGTGACACGACCTGCTTGACTGTAAGCATTCTGAACTTCAGTTTTCTGACTGAGCGGTTTAGAAGCCTGAGATCTAAGATGGGCCGAAGCCCCCCATCCTTCTTCGGAACAATGAAGTACCGGCTGTAGAACCCAGATTCCCTGTCTTGAGGAGGGACCACCTCGATGGCCTCCTTCCTCAGAAGAGTTTCTACTTCCTGTTCCATTACCAGACCCTGCTCGGGGCTTACTAAAGTTGGAAATACCCCGCTGAAAGGTGGCGGCTTGGTGCCGAACTGAATAGCGTAACCTTTCTCTACAGTACGCAGGACCCACATAGAAACATTTGGCAGTAGTTTCCACGCTGCCAGAAAGTTTACTAAGGGAACCAGCCTCTCGAGACTGGTGTCTGGATTTATTCGAGGAACTAATTCGGAGGCCTGTAACAGCGAGCTGGCAGGAAGCTCCTGAACTAGCTCCTCTGAAGACCCCCGCGGGGGTTGCGAACTCTCCAGGGCCGCTACGTTTCCGGGCGGAACAGCTAGAGAATGGTGTTCGCGGGAGATTGCCGCGCCCTGTAACACTGGCAGGGTTAGCTGACAGATCTCCTGAGGGCCCCGAGGGGATTTGAAACCCGCACCCTTGGGTACGGTGCAAACCCCCTCGAGAGGGGCTGCCCTCAACGACCCTGAGCCACAACCGTCAGGGCCGCTTGGTCGAGGACCTCCTCGATTGGAGGACGACCCTCAGGTCGGGCCTCTTCTTCGAGGAAGCCCCCGACTTAGAGCATTGCTTTCCGGGTCCTCTAGGCTTAGCCGGAGGAGCACGGGAGGCAACGCTCTGTTTCTGCGCCTGCCTATGGGAGCTCGTGCACGGCTGAGGCTGCTCCCGTCCAGCAGCCTCAGAGGAGAACACGCGGCGAGGAAGGAACGTCCTGAACGCCGCCGCCTGCTTGCGGGCCTCCTGGTGCCTGGCGACAACTGTGTCGACCGAGGCACCAAAGTGGCCAGATGGTTGCAGGGGGGCGTCCAGGAGCGTGACCCTGTCCTTCTCTTTTACATCGGACAGGGTCAGCCAGAGATGCCTCGCGGGCGGTCTCCTTGGTGGCGCGGAGAGCGAGATCTGCAGTTTTTTGCATGTCTGTAATATTGACTTCCTCGCCGTCGCTGAACTCCTTCAGCAGGTCAGCCTGATACGCTTGGAGAATTGCCATAGTGTGAAGGCATGTACCGGCTTGACCTGCTGCCGTGTAAGCCTTGCCCATCAAGCCAGATGTAACTTTAAGCGGCTTTGTGGGCAAGGACGGAGCCTTCAAGGACGACGCCGAGCCGGGTGACAGATAGCCCGCAAGCGTCTGTTCAACCCGTGGCATCGTCCTGTAGCCGCCCTCCTCCGCACCCCCCACATTACCATAATTTTCAGCGGGGGAGAAAAGGAGGAAGGAGTACGGCTTTTCCCACGATCTCGTTAGCTCTTTATGGAGATCGGGGAAAAAGGGAAGGCTCCGTTTATGAGGTGCTGACTTGGTCCGCAGGAAGCGATCATCTAGTCGGCTTCTCTGCGGCTCATGGTATTCTTCCGCGGGCCAAGAGATGTTTAATTTGGCTACCGCGTTTGTCAGCACCTCAACGAGCTCCTCATAGTGGGGCGACCGTGGTGGCGGTTGTGACTCTTCCAGGCTCTCCATCTCAACCTCCTCGGAGGAAGAAAGGAGAAACTCTGGAGCCTCCTCCCGGGGGGAAGAAACCGCAGTGCGGGCTTCCGCATCCAGGAGGAGGTCACTCGATCCACTGAGTGAGGGCGGAGATAGGGGGTTACCCGTCTCCAATCCCTCCAGCAGATCGAGCTGCGAGCCCCACGAGTGCAGCCGCCGCTCCGCCTCGACGGAAGCGGGGCCAGACCCGAGGGGAACGCTGGTGAAAGCCCCCTCCTCGAAGAGGGCTTTCCGGGAGCGAAGCACCCGCACTGGAAGGCGTTCACAGTGCGGACAGTCAGCCTTTTCGAGGGCTGACTGTGCGTGCCCCACTCCCAAGCAAACCACGCATAGGCTCTGTGTATCCCCACCAACAATGTAGCGTTGGCAGGGAGGGACACACTGCCTATGCGGGCGCTTCACCGCCACCAAACTCTCTTTTTTAAAGGGTTGTTTTGAAGCCATTTACTCAAAAGAAAGTTGTGCAAACTGGCACGAGAAAAACAGCAAATGACTTCTGACAGACACAACATAGAGCGCTCTCGCTGAATGACAAAAGCTGCCGTGGGCGTCAAACGCACGTGCTTTATACTTCCTGGTCGATGACGTCACCGCGCCTGTGACGTCACCCCCGTCGTTCATTGGTTGTAGACATGATTCAGAGTGCTGCCCGCCAATGGCGTTCCCCATAGCGTTCCATGACGCGGCTCGAGTTCCCGGAAGGGAACTTTCCTTATTTACACTCAAGGTAAGGGAATCAGCAAAAGCTGGAGATGAGATCGGAAGCGACACAAGTTCATTTATTCAAAATGAGGCTGCCAGCAAAAATCTTCCTATCTTTTTACAATGAAGACTGGGAGGCAAAAGCAGCACAGAACATTCAAAATGCATTACGGTTTTCACAGCCAAAAAAAAAATAAAAAATGCCCTCATGCACCAACACAACTCAACATGTGCTTGCTTAAACAATTAAAGCAACAAACTGTCTGAATATCCATCATAAAACTGATATTATCAGCATAAAAATTATCTACAAATTGTACTTTTCTTCAATTTGATAGTATTTCTGTTTGATGTTGGACATAAAGCAGACAAAGCAACCCCAAATATTACTAAGCATGGTTCCAGAAGACAAAATCTCATTCATTTTCACCATAGTGGAAACACTGACTTATAAACCTTTAAAGACGGACCTACTGTGAAGTTTTTATTAAAATACATATTCTTTTGATGTTTATATGACATGCACACATACAACCGTATAAGCCATGAACCAAACCAACCAGTTACAAATATATACATGTGAGGTTAGATTTTTGTTAGTTCATGAATGAAAGATCAAAAGGATAAACATTGCAGATTTTCATAGCTTTCTCGGCTCAAGGGTGAATTTATGTATATACAGTGCTGCTTAAAAGTTTGTGAACCCTTTAAAATATTCTATATTTCTGCATAAATATAACTCAAAACATCATCAGATTCTCTTATCAGTCCTGAAAGTAGGCAAAGAGAACCCAATCAAACAGGTGTGAGAAAAAATGTTTTCTTAGGCATTTATGTATTGAGAAAAATGATCCATATGTGAATCTTTGCTTTCAGTATTTTGTGTGACCCCCTTTTGCTGCAGTCAGTGAAGGTAAAGTTTCTTATAAATGCTAATTAGTCCTGCACAATAACATATAGGAGATTTAGCCCATTCCTAACTGCTTGCTTAGGTCCTTCCACAACATTTTGATTCAGCCATTCCAAACCATTAACTTTGTTCTTCTTTAAACATTCTTTGTTAGAATGACTTGTGTGCTTGGTGTTGTTGTCTTGCGGCATGGCCCACGTTCTCTAGAGGCTCTGTTCTTAAACAGATGTCCTGACGTTTTCCTTCAGAATTTGCTGGTATAATTCAGAATGCATTGTTTCATCAATGATGGCAGGCCCAAGCCATGATACTACCATCACCATGTTTTACAGATGGGATAAGATTCTTAATTTAGAATGCAGCATGTTCTTTTTTCTGATCATAATAGCTTCTCATTTGAACCAATAAGTTCTATTTTGGTTTCATCCATCCATTAAAAATGTCTCCAATAGTCCTCTGACTTGTCCACATGATCTTTAGCAAGCAGTTTTCTCTTTTTGGAGAAAACCGCCTTTCTTCTTGCACCCGTGCCATGCACACCATGGTTGATCAGTGTTCTCCTAATGGTGGGCTCATGAACATTAACATTAGCCCAAGTGAGAAAGATCTTTAGTTGCTTAGAAGTTACCCTGGGAACTTTTACAACCTTGCTGACTATTACACATTCTGCTTTGGAGTAATCTTTGTTGGTCGACCACTTCTCGGGAAGGTAACAGTGGTTTTGAATTTCTTCCATTTGTACACAATCTGTCTTACTGTGGATTTGTGGAGTCCAAATTCTTTAGAGATGGTTTTGTAACCTTTTCTAGCCTGATGAGCAACAGTCCTCAGTAATCTCCTTTGTTCATAACATGATTCACTTTCACAAACATGATCAGACTTTGATAGATCCCTGTTCTTTGAATAAAACATTTCACATACTGACATTTGATAGTCACTGCACTGATTGAAAACACATCTGCACAGATGGATTTTAATTTCACCTTTAAATGAACTGCTAATCCAAGAGATTCACATGCTTTTGACCAAGAAAATACTTGTTTGGGTTCTCTTTGTCTACTTTTAGGATTTATTTGAAAATCTGATGATGTTTTGGGTCATATTTATGCACAAATATAGAAAATTCTAAAGGGTTCACAAACTTTTAAGCAGCACTGTATATAAATGTATGGTTGACAGCTGTTAATGCACAATCACTGTTTAATATTGACTAATTGTAATACTGTATAAGATTTGATTTTGAACTGAAAGCATACATCTAAGCTACTTGCTGCCAGTTTCCGTGCAAAACACAAATCGGTGACATTTAATTTATGCACTGACACAGTTTACTCGGCAGTCCTAAAATGGGCAGTGCATATACTTTCTTCCCGGCATTTGATTTAAGTTTTGAAATGTGAAAATGTATATTTAAAATAAATAAATAAATACAAATGTTAATATTAGCATTGTTGTTGTTTTTTTGTACTATATTTTTTTTAATTTTAGGATTATAATTAATTTATTAGGCAAGGCAAGGCAAGGCAAGTTTATTTATATAGCACATTTCATACACAGTGGCAATTCAAAGTGCTGTACATAAGAGGAATAGCATAAAATCATAGTCATAAAAAATTTAAAATAATAATCACACAAACAGAAGAACATTTTAAAAGATTTTAAAATTGATTTAAATTAATTAAAAACAGTAGGAATGGTTAACAATAACAACAATAAAAACAGAAAAATTTTGATTTTAAAATTAATTTGCACAGTAAAATGATTATACATAAAATAATGCAATCTGTTCGGACGTAGCACAGTGCTCATTCAATAAGTGCACAACTAAACAGGTGAGTTTTGAGTCTGCATTTAAATGTGGCTAATGTATTAGCACATCTGATCTCTTCTGGAAGCTGATTCCAACTGCGGCCGGCATAATAGCTAAAAGCGGATTCCCCTTGTTTTGTGTGAACTCTTGATATTACTAACTGACTCGATCCTAGTGATCTGAGTTGTCTGTTAGGTTTGTATAAAGTGAGCATATTTGCAATGTATGTAGGTCCTAGGCCATTGAGTGCTTTATAAACGAGTAGAAGTACTTTAAAATCTATCCTAAACATAACTGGTAGCCAGTGTAAGGACCTGAGGACTGGTGTAATATGCTCTGATTTTTTGGTTCTAGTCAGAATCCTGGCAGCAGCGTTCTGTATGAGCTGCAGCTGTCTAATGGTCTTCTTGGGGAGGCCAGTGAGGAGACCATTACAATAGTCTACCCTGCTGGCGATAAAGGCATGAACAAGTTTCTCCAAATCTTGACGGGAAACAAAACATCTAATTCTTGCAATGTTTTTGAGATGGTAGTATGCTGATTTAGTTACTGCTTTGACATGGCTACTGAAACTGAGGTCTGACTCCAGAATCACACCCAGATTCTTGACTTGATTTTTTGTTTTTTGACCCCTAGTGTCAAGATACGCATTTACCTTATGAACTTCATCTTTGTTTCCAAATGCTATGACTTCCGTTTTCTCCCTGTTTAACTGTAAAAAGTTTTGGCACATCCAACTGTTAATTTCATCAATGCATTGGCAGAGAGAGTCAATGGGGCTGTAGTCATTTGGTGATAAGGCTAGGTAAATCTGGGTATCATCTGCATAGCTGTGATATGCAATTTGGTTGTTTCTCATTATTTGACTTAGTGGGAGCATATACAGGCTGAATAACAGTGGTGCTAGAATTGAGCCTTGTGGGACTCCGCATGTCATGGACGTCCACTTAGACTTATGTTCTCCTATACTCACGTAATAACCTCTCCCTTCTAAGTATGACCTGAACCATTTGAGAACCATCCCAGAAAGCCCGACCCAGTTTTCCAATCTATCTAAAAGAATGTTGTGATCAACAGTGTCGAACGCAGCACTGAGATCTAGTAATACCAGCACTGATATTTTGCCAGAATCTGAATTTAGGCGAATATCATTTATTATCTTTATGAGCGCTGTCTCTGTGCTATGATGTTGTCTGAAGCCAGATTGGAAATGGTCCAGGTATCCATTTGAGTTTATGTAGTGATTCAGCTGATTAAAAACAACCTTTTCAATAATCTTGCTTATGAAAGGAAGATTTGAAATTGGTCTATAGTTGCTCAGTATGGTGTTATCAAGATTTTTCTTTTTCAGAAGGGGCTTAACAGCTGCAGTTTTCAGGGAGTTTGGAAAAGTCCCAGAAAGAAGTGAGGTGTTCACCACTTCTAAAAGATCTGCTTCTAAACAGCTAAGCACACTTTTGAAAAAAGATGTGGGAAGTGTGTCAAGGTGGCAGGTTGACGATTTGAGGTGCTTTACTGTTTCTTCCAAAATGTTGCTATCAATTTCTTCAAAAGTAGACATAATGACTTCTTTTTGAAATTGCGGTCGAAACTGTCTGATCTCTGCATAACTTGAGGGTGTGCTAATTGTCTTTCTGATATTATTGATCTTCTCAGAAAAGAAGGAAGCAAACTCATCGCACTTTCTGTCGGAGAGCAGTTCACTAGGGATCTGACTAGGGGGGTTTGTTAGTCTCTCAACGGTAGCAAAAAGAGTGCGAGTGTTGTTTAAGTTGGTGTTTATAAGGTTCGAGAAGAATGTTTGTCTAGCTTTACCTAGTTCAACATTGAAAGCATGAAGGCTGTCTTTATAGATGCTATAGTGAATTTCAAGTTTTGTCTTCCGCCACATCCGCTCAGCTTTCCTGCATTGTCTTTTCATACTCTGTACTGCTGTTGACTTTCTCCACAGTGATTTTTTGCCAGTCATTTGTCTGACCTTCACAGGTGCGATGTCATCAATGACATTCTTAACTTTTGAGTTAAAGGACTGCAGGAGAAAATCAACAGAGTCTGCAGAAATGCTTGGCATTGAAGATATAGCCTTCATAAATAGCACACTCGTGTTATCGTTAATGCATCTCTTCCTGACAGAGACTGATCTAGATTCAGTGGTAGCAGAGATCAATATATCAAAGAAAATACAGAAGTGATCAGATAGTGCTACATCCTTGATAACAGTGGATGAAATGTTTAGACCCTTACTGATGAATAAAATCAAGAGTGTGTCCACGATTGTGTGTAGGCCCATGCACATGCTGAATCAGGTCAAACGTGTTCAAAACCGTTATAATTTCTTTTGTAGTTTTGCTTTCTGCATTGTCTATGTGAACATTAAAATCCCCTGCAATAGCAAAACAGTCAAACTCTGAACAAACCATTGATATCAGTTCTGTGAACTCATCAACAAAGGCTGAAGAGTATTTTGGGGGCCTGTAAATAATGATAAACAGAATGCGTGGAATACCTTTCAGTAGAATCCCTAGATATTCAAAAGACAAGTACTGACCAAATGACACTTGTTTGCATTCATAGACATCTTTAAATAGGGCAGCTACACCACCACCTCTTTTAACAGCTCTGCAGACATTCATGTAAGTGAAATTAGAAGGAACTGCTTCATTTAGGATTGTTGCACTGGAATTGTCTTCTAACCATGTTTCATTTAAAAACATAAAATCCAGGTTGTTTGTGGTTATAAAATCATTGATCAGAAGTGATTTATTTTTTAGTGAGCGAACATTTAAAAATGCTAGCTTGATGGCATCACTTTTTGTCTCTAGAGCAATCTTAGTTTGATGCCTAATAAGCCTCGGATTAGATGTGTGAACTGTACGATTTGAAAGGGCCTTAGACTTTCTATCACATATTAAAACAGAAATAGGGAAAGCTACAGGCACACTGGGTTCCCGCTTGTTTTGTAAACATTCCTGATTGTTGCTGTTACCGTAGCGGGGACCCGACACATATCACTGAGAGCTGTTATCAGTTGTTTTTGGTTCACTCACAGCAGATGCAGGAGGGTTTGAGCCCTGGCGTTGTGGCAGCGGCCGGAGAGCTCTCACAGGAGGAGGAGGGTGAGCTGGGCCCACAGGTTTTGGTGGTTGTGGCGCCTGCCGTTTTTTAGTTGATAACTGGGGACTTGCAGCAAAAGAGTGGGAGAGTCTGGTTCCAGCATATACCAGTTCCTCCATTTTCTGTGAGAAGCTTAGAAGTGGAGATGCTGGAGAGAGGGATAATGTGTCTGGTGAATGGAGCTCTGGCTCTGGAGTTTCCGGTGGCTGGAATATGTTGTTGTCCTGGCTTCCCTGACTGTTTAACAGAAAGTCATCCTTCGGTGTTGAGTCTTGGAGCTGTTGTAGTACGTCACAGTCTGTCTGTGATAAGCTCTGTGAGCAGGGCTCAGCCAGGAAAGTGTCCATAAGCAGTGCTTGTTGTGGCTGCGTGGCGTTGTCAGTGTCCTTGTTGGTTGTGTTGGCCACATGATGACTCTGAAGCTGATAAGATGTCCTGTCGTCACTTTGTCCAAGTGTGTGTGTGCCATTCATGTTGGGTGGACTCACACATTCTACTGAAGGATGCCGGAGTGAAAAATAGATATTGTCCTTAAGCACTCTGGCACCAAGTTTGTTTGGGTGAAGGCCGTCCAGTTTGAACAGTTGTCTATGGCCCCAGAAAAGATTGAAGTTGTCAATGAAGTTGATTCCTTTTAGACTGCAGGTTCTTTGTAGCCAGGTATTCAGTCCAAGCAACCGTGAAAACATGTTAGTTCCCCTTGCTGGGAGTGGTCCACTGATGAACGACTGAATTTCAAGTCTTCGAAGTGTTTCAATGAGTTCACCAAAATCCTTCTTTAGGAGTTCTGACTGCTCTTTCCGAATATCGTTCTTTCCCACATGGATGATGATTCGATTTGCAGTCTTGTGCTTCATTAGAATGTTCTGAAGTTCCTTGTTCACATCAGAGACGGTTGCTTGAGGACAGCAGCATGTAGTTGTAGTTCTGCTACTGAGTCCCCCACTATCAGAGTCCTGGGCTCGGCTGCGCTCTGAGCTGAGTGCCGCTGTCTGCTCGACCTTGCGCGCCTGTTTATAGCAATGTTAGGAGTTGGCTGACATGATACATGTTCAGTCACATTTGGGGATTCCTCACCCACATTCATTAATGCATCAAATCTGTTTTCGAGCTGTATAGGGGGTGGTAAAACAACAGTTTTTGCAAGCCTTGTCGTAGCCATATCTGGGGTAGAGGCTGATACCGCAGCAATACGAGATACTCTTGACAGTCTGATGTCTCGAGTGCCTTTGGGTCTCGCTCCCTGTTTTTGCCATCGATTTGTGTGTCGATCAGTTTTGGCTTGTTCCTCTACATTTCTAAACTGTCGATATTGACTAGATTCACAGGACTCACCGGCTGTATGCTGAGGGGGTCCGTGATGATGATCTTCTGTGTGTTCCGCCTGTTTTGGAAGTCCAGTAAGTAACTTTGTTTCTAAAACCACAATCCTTTGTAAAAGTCTGTGGCAGTTTGTGCAGCAAGTAGATTCCAGAAGAGGCATTTTTCTTGTCTGTTGAAAGTAGGCAGCTGTGTTTTCCCGTCTCCGGAATGTAAACTGCTGGCAGTGGGAGGCAAAAAGTCTCCTTTTTTCGTGATGTTTGTATCAAAAATGTGTTGTCTGAGCACTGTGCTGATCTGCTGAAGTTAAATATTAGGAAAATCTGAGAAAAGTTCAAAAGCAGGGAGCAAAGCGCGGAGCAGTAAGCAAAAGCGTCCGAACAGTAGCAAAGCCGGAAGCATCCGGCTATTACTTTATCTAATTATTTTTTAGTTTAAATTATAATAGTATTATCACACTTTATTAATTATTTTATTTTAAAAATAAACTTAATGAAGCACAATAATACTATTATTAGTATTATTAATTACTAAGTTACTAAGTTATACTGTATTTAATGGATCACACCATGTGCAGTGTAAGCACCAAACCAAATCTCCAGATGCCCTCATGAGAACCAGACTAAAAAACTTATGTGCAGCCCTGTATGTGTGTATATGGGCCATTGTACAGAACTAGTGCAAAACATCTTAAAAAAAAATAAATAAATAAATAAAAATTCTGTTTCCAAAAAATGTGTATGTATGCAAATTGAATAATATCCAAGGTACACATTTCTAGTAATTGTGTAGTTAATTCTCATATTGTATTTTCAGAAAGTTTTGGAATATTTGTTCTCTTCCCAAATGTGTCACTACCAAAACAGACTAATAATAATTTAATTTGATGGGTTATATTGACCTATTAAGATTTTGCTATTTTATTTTATTTATTTTTTTTAACAATGTTTCAAATGTAATTTATGAGATTTGTTGTATTTTGAATCCTTCATTCATTCAGAATTTACAAATAAAATGTAAAAAATATATATGTTTTAAATGGCAAAAGATACTTTTAAAAACAACAATGAAAAAAAAATACAAAAAATATTTCAATATCATTTTCATAAATTAAAATTGGTTAGGGTCAGGACAGCCACCTCCCAATTGAAAGTACTCAATAAATTATAATTTTACATATATTAAGCTTACTGATATTTTAAATATTATTGTGGGTTTTAAAAGATAATAGAATGATCTTAATATACATCTAAGATTTGAATACTTAAATGCTTTTTAAATGTGTTTTTTTGATTGCGGGACAGTAGTTTTCACCAGTTCTGCAGAACAGAACATGCCCATATATATATATATATAAATGATTTGGTTCATGCTTTATTTAAAATCTCTATTTGAAAAATGAATGAGAAAAACACTTCAGAAACAAAAGCAGTCACTGTTGCACTCTATAATTTTGGGCATACCTGCTGGTAGTTGCCATAACTACACGTATTAATGAGGGCCATTCAAAAGTACCCATGAATTCTGAGTGTGTTATGTATTTGTGTTATTTGCAAGCAGCATATATCACTAACATCTCATTACAAGGACTGTAAGTAGATGTTTTACTATTTCTCAGTTTTGTTTGGCAGCCAATTTTTTTTACAGCATTTATGGCTTAGATTATTGACTCGAATGGCTAGAACTGAGAACCTGCGAAATCAAGCAAATTCGGCAGATGGCAAGTTGCATACTTCCAGGGAGTCCTACAGCATTGATCATCTGGCATTAAGATGAATGGGAATGTTAACGGATGGATTTCTACAGGTATTATAGACCTTCTTGCTCCCCTCCAGGTCTGGGGCACATGGGGCGGCAGCTTCCTTCACTGGCTCGCATTCCAGCCGCTCCATTGTGCATGTAAACCGCCTGAGGAGCGATGCACTTAGCACTTAACAGCAACGGTGATGAGGCACCATTACCTTCAGGTGTACCTCATCACACACTGCCCGCCCCGTTCATCTCTCATACCTGCTCCGGTCAGGAACCTGGCCGCAGGGCAGCGAATGAAATGGACAGCGCCGCTCTGATTCGAGGAGAAGAACGTCACAGGACCATTATAAAAATGCGAAGTCCTCACAGTAACTGTGTGTACAATGCGAAATGAAGGCTTACCTCAAAACTATGACACCACACCGCCAGGAGGATTTCTTAGCAAACATTTAGATTTTAGGACTCTTCCTAGCTTTCTGAGGTCTGACAGTGCTCCTCGGGGAATCACTGAGCTCTTCTGCAGTCGTGCAGATTCAGTGATTTCCCTCGTGGCCGTCTCTTCTCCTGCACTAACTCAGTGGGACTGCTCTTCCTCTCCACTGAAAATGCAGCACTGAGACCAAGATGAGAGGCATAGAGTGCTGCCTATCTAAAACCGCACACAGGCTACGGGACTGATAAGCCCTCTGCAAGATACGATGAGGAGTGGGGCGTTGAGAGAATTAAGACCACTTGAGTGAGGGTGAAATGGAGAGTACTGCAGCGAGTCCAGAAGCGTAACAGATGAATGATACATACAGGAGTGCATGAAGCAGAAACACAGAATGTTGTTATCTTCCTCTGATAATCAAAATGTCATATTATTCTGGATTATATAGCGTCCTCTTGAGCTGAGAGGCATAGCATTGATTTAGGACTCACAGTAGCACCGTAATTCCTGTCTGTTTTATTACTTTTTTATATTTGAGTAACATGTATGCTAGAGGTGAGTAGAAGAGAATGATATTACGACTGCTAAATACGTTTCAGGATGTTTGCGATCAATTAAAATGAGATGAAAGCATCTATAACATTGGTAGAAATATGTGACCCTGGACCACAAAACCAGTCTTAAGTGGATATATTTGTATCAATAGCCAAAATTACATTGTATGGGTCAAAATGATTGATTTCTCTTTTTTATTAAGCAAAGATTATGCTCCATCGATATATTTAGCAAATTTAGTATGGTAAATATATCAAAACTTAATTTTTGATTAGTAATATACATTGCTAAGACATTTGGACAACTTTAAAGGTGAATTTCTCAATATTTAGATTTTTTAACCCTCTGGGGACTGAGGGTGTTTTTGGGCCCTGAAGAAGTTTTGACATGCCCTGACATTTGTGCTTTTTTCAGTATCTTAAAAACATATGAATGGCCCAAATCTGATTATATTGTAATCAGCACAATTTGGGCTACAATAATATGTAAGCAACATGAATGTACATGTTTGTGTTTTTGAGAAAACAACGTTTATGCGTGCTTAGTGAAAAACAAAATTTTTGAAGTCACTGAAATAAAGTCATGAAACACATACAGAATATTTGTTCACAAGACTTTGAGAACAGGATGTGTTAGGCTAGAGTTTTTTCTATCAAATGATGTGAAAATCATCTTGTTCACTTGTTTACACAAAACAGTATATTGATTTAAATTTTTGAAGACACTTTTTGTTTAGACTGGCTGTATTCGAGAAGGCGTGAATGATCATGAATAATGCTGTGATTCACACCTGAGAAGACAAAGACCTGCATAATGAGCCGCATAATTAGTTACTCAGTCAGATGACTGAGAGGAACAAAGGAATGAATTAAGGAGGAATATAAGGACAAAATATGTTTGTAGCTTATTTTGAATAGATTTATTTATCAAGAAAAATAACTTGAGATTCACTTGTGAACTTCTTTAACATCTGAAGATGGTACAGTGCTCTCAGGAAAACAGTTTGAGGAGACTCAAGGAAATGTCAGCAGGATTCATGTGTTGAGCAGGTTTACAATCACTAAAAACAACAAAACAAAACATATTTGAGCATGTTAATTTCAGCAGCATCATACTATTTATTTATATATATATATATTACGATTTTGTAGTCATAGACCCACGCATTTTGTACAAACGTAAAAAGGACATTTTATATCTGAGAAACTAATAAAAATTGTTTATCGTGTAAAACATCCATTCGAGAACACAGTATTATTACTTATTGTCAAAACATACACTAAGTGTAAACCCTCATATTACATCCTACTGTTGTAAGATACATTAATAACTAAATAAATAATTATGATCTTATAGACAAACATAAGCATGCTTTGTGTGTATTATAGAATACAAAGAAACTAGGCTATATTATAACTGTTAATCTTAAATGTGAACACTATAACCTTTATATTGCATCATTCTTTATTGAACAGACTATTAAAAACATACTGGCATCGTGAGTCATTTAGATGCAGTGAAATGAAACGTACTTTATAATGTTTCACTTGCTGTAGTCAGGAATTATAGTTGGCAAAAAGTCTTAACTGGTAAAATGTTTGCACATTCTGTCACAGTAATAACTAACAAGTAGGCTAATAAGAGAAAAAAAAACTTACTCATGTCTTCTGAAGTACGTTTTATTCCTGACAGAGTCTTCTTCCAGAAATGACTAACTTGAACGAAGTTTCTCCTTTGTTTACCGTGATGTGGGCGTCTACTTTTGGCGCGGCGCCCTCACGTGGACGATTTGAATACGAATAGCGAACAGCTCCTGGGCGTGATCTAATTATAAAATAATGAAGCAGACCGGAGAGACTGGACATCGTGTTGGTTTCATATTGATTATTTTATCACAGGATATTTGTTTTCGGTAAAACTTACTTCGTTTAAAAGTATACATATCAAGCTTTGTCTAGACATATTGCTCATGTCTCTGTGTTGTATATTGGCTGAGTTATAGTATATTTTACTGACGCGTTTCTGAATGAAGATCACGGAGATCAACGCGGCAGACAGCACACCCTTTTTGTTTTCTTTATTTTGCAAAATCACAATGTTTTTTTGATTTTGTGAGTATATACAAATAAAAGTAGACCCTTTACAGATTCGATTGATGTACTGCTTTTATCTGTGCAATCAGAAATGACAAAGTAATTAAAGTTCCTTTTGGGAAACTGCCTCAAAACGCCCCAGGGCGTTTTTCGTCCCCAGGGGGTTAATGCACCCTCAGAATTGTTTCATCTTGGCCAAATATCCTTATAAGCCATTCATCAATGGGAAGCTTATTTATTCAGCTTTCTCAGATGATTCAAAAAATTGACTCTTATGACTGGTTATGTGGTCCAGGGTCACATATGGCTTTGAAAAAGTCCCCACTTTTGTCATGTCAAAGCGTAAGTTGGATCATTGGGGAACACTTGACTGATTTCAATTTCAAATATAAATATGAATATCAATGAGATGAGAAAAAGTAATTTTCTAACGCACAATCCTATTTCAAGGTCTTATTTTCCTGCAAATTATTCACATTTCATAATTCGGCTAGAATATCTGTATACAGCGAAACCATTTTTGTAGAGCATTTGTAATATTATTCCCTGCATATGGCGACAAAGCTTTACTATTAATATGGCACAGCTTACCCCAAAGCATTTGACATGCTTTACCCCTCAGACACCATTTGGGATATTCTTATATATAATTACAAAGCTAAAAACAAAACTGGGTCCCACTTTACATTAGATGGCTTTAACTACTATGTACTTACATTTAAATTAATAATTTGGTGCAATGCACTTTTTGTGTACATACATGTTTTTACATTGTACTTATATTTTTTAAAAATACCTATATGTAATTACATCTGTAATTAATTTCTGTAATTACATTTATAGTTTAACTCTTGACCCACACCTTAACCCACCCTTAAACCTACCCATACCACCAAACCTGTCCCTAACCTTACCCATATCCCACCTTAATAGAAGCAAATGTGTTATGCAATACAATATGACCACAATAAGTACAGTGTACAAATTTTCTGATGTAAGTACATAATAGTTAAGGCCACCTAATATAAACTGTAACCCAAAACTGAATTAATGTAAAGTAACTCACAAGATTTTATACACTGACAATTGACCAACATGTGAATACATATATCTTAAAGTGATAGTTCACCTAAAAATGAATATTATGTCATTAATTACTCACCCTCATGTGGTTCCAAAACCGCAAGACCTTAGTTTATCTTCGGAAACACAAATTAAGATATTTTTGATGAAATCTGAGAGCATTCTGACCCTGCATAGACAGCAAAGCAACTCACACATTCAAGGCTCAGAAAGGTAGTAAAGACATGTGAAGGCTATGAGAATACATTTTGATGTGGGAAGAAAACAAATAACAACATTATTTAACTATTTCTTCTCTTCTGTGTCTTTGACACGCATTCACGAGAGTACTACTCATGCGTGTGATGCTTCTGATGCAAAAGCCAGACACATAAGAGAAGAAATTGTTGAATGAAGTAGTTATTTTTTGTGTTTACTCTCTTTCTAGTTCTTCAATGTCTATGGAGTCAGAAAACTCTCAGATTTCATCAAAAATATCTTAAATTGTAGTCTTACAGGTTTGGAATAGAGATGCACCGATTGACCGGCTAGTGATCGGAATCGGCCGATTTTTCACATAATCGGCCTGGATCGGTGACCGGCCGGTCAATTTCTCTTCTTGCCGATTCCTAGCCGATCCTTTTATTGCCAGCGGCGCATGCAATGACGTCACAGTCATGCGCGTGCACTCACGGTCGTGTGTAACCATGTCGTTGGTGTGAGTGAAGATGACACAAAGATCGCAATTTGTACCATTTATAAGGGCAAAATACAACGTGAGGGAACAACAATATAAATGTTCGTAACAACAAACCTATTAAGACACTTCCATCATCAAAACCATCACTCAGCTGAATATGCCCAGTTTGAAAAGGGGAAAGTGGCTAAAGTTAGAGCTCCGAGTCAGCCAAAGTGTCGAAGGAGAGTGCTTGTTTAGCTTGGCTGGACATGTGGTAGATCGCGCCCCCCGCTCTGCATATTTTGCATGTCTCTCTTAGATTCAGAAGATCAGCTTGTTAGAAGTAAACTCCGCAAATGAACTGTGTTCCGATTGACATGGTCCCTGCATAGTGTTCATTGCTCCCTACTCCCTGAGCAGGGGAAATCTGTTGACGTTTACTACACTTTCATTCATTCACATATTTGCGCTGCGTCACCGCAGACAGCGTCTTCAAACACTAAGTGATGTTTTATTAACGAGTTTCGGGAGGAGCTCGCGCAGATAATTAACACGGCCAATACATCATTAGTAATCAGTCTCCCTATCTAATCAACACAGGGAAAATCCCTATAAATAACACAACAATCCTACCTTCCTCATCTCTTGTCTCGTCAAACCCATCCTCCACCCCGTCTCCTCACCTTCAGCCCATAGGGGGAGCGCTTATAGGGTTCGGGCCAGTGCTGAGCTCGGACCCCTCCCCCTGGGCGGGGGAGAGCCCCGGGCTCGGGAATTACCACCGAGCTCGAGGCCCTCTCCCGGACAGCACGCCAAACACGCACAACCTTTCGCTCAGTTTATTATCAGTAAGAGGGAACTCGTGAATAGTTCTCAGCGAGCTTATATGTTCCATTTGAAGGTAATTAAAGCGTGCGCGACCTGAATTTAAATTGTATTTATTTACAGATGCATTTATGTCACACTTCTCTAGTAAATGTCATCTGTGTGTGAAGACGCTGTATGTGAATGAATGTTATGAAGTGTAGTAATGCTGGATTAACTGGTGACAAGACAGAAATGCTTCTCTTTATCAAGAAAAAACTGCCATTAATGCTCAAGTAATAGCATTTAGTACCAGCATTGTTATTTCTACCTGAAGACACAGTGCACTTTTTGTTAATAAAGTTATCGTTGTGAGACGATCCTGTAATTAATGTTTAAAAAAATTCCATTTAAATTAATTGAAGAAAAGTTTATTTTTGTAAGTAAGCCTGCTTTGTTGCTTATATTTTTATAAATGTATATTATTTTTTTCTAATGTTTTCAAGGCTCAGAGCTGTAATGTTTATTCATTTATTTTATTATTCTTTCATCATAAAATAAAAAAATTACATTGAGGAAAAGATTTTTGTTAGTATAACTATACTAGTTACAGGAACTAATTTTATACCTTTTTCGAAGGCACAAATCACTTTATTTTGTTGTTAAAGTTATTTTGCTGTAAGAAGTTCCTGTACTGTTTAATAATTTATTTTATTATAAAATAAATTTAAAGAAAATATTTCTGTATATGCTTTCATTACAGTTCTTAAAAAAAAAAAAAATTGGAATCGGCAAAAATCGGTATCGGCAGATCACACGTACTGAAAAATCGGAATCGGCCAAGAAAATTGCAATCGGTGCATCTCTAGTTTGGAACGTTATGAGAGTGAGTAATTAATGACAGAATCTTCGGTGAACTATATATATGATGAGCTTTGTCTAAAAATACTGCATTATCAGTTTTTTTATATTACAGAGGCGACCCCACTCTCTTCATTCTGTGCCAGGCATCATATAATATATAATATACAGGGGGCTCTATAATAAATATACTTGAAGTTATGCCTGGCACAGTTCTCTGAATATCAAATACTTCTACATTGTATTTTTCAACATCACAGGATATCCGTAACTCAAATTTATTTTCCATTTCCAACATTTTCATCTATGTAGCACACTTTATGAATAGTTATTTTACATTTATGAGGTTCTCTTCAATTCCATTTCCTTGACTATATTTTAACTCAGAATAAGATAGAATACTTGGGATTTGATTCCAAACGTGAAGATTCTTAATATCATTCAATTTCCAAATACTTTATCTCTGTAATCTTGTGCAAATATCCCAGGCTGAGCCATTAGAAGTCCTGCGGTGGCACCCAGCTATGAGCAGCCTCACGCTGATGACCGAAACGGTCAGAAGTCAGTAAACACCGAGAGCCTCACCTGTGGCCGTGGATGCCCCGAGACCAGACAGGTCAGCTCCAAAGTCTCCCCCTCACGGATGGTGTACACCCTCTCCGTGTAGCGCTCCTCCTCAATGTTGCATGCGTGACCGGAGTGGATGATCCGAACGTTTGGAGGAGCTGCATTAGGGAAGAAATGAAAAAGTGATATAGTTCAGTTTGCCGGATCATTTGAGGTCACATCATCAAGCAGCCACACTGCAGAAAGCTGTCGTGGAGGGAAATAAAATCCCTGCCACATGAGACTGATGCTTTCAGCCAAATCAAATTCAAGGTGAGGCACTGCAATCATTCACGTTGCTCCAGCGGATGTAATTTGCACTACACCAGTTGCTCTGTATGTAGAAGAATCTTGGACCTACATTTCCAAGCAATTTCGCAGACAAAAATACCCTCATCTAAGCATTACCTTATAGTACATCTCGAAGATGCGTAGGCGACTGATGAGGCAAAGTGCCTGTATTATTGATTTCCCCTCTAAGCTGGAGAACGGAGCTCCGGTGCACTGCAGTGTGCTTGCTTGACGATGTTTCCTCCACTGATCTCCACTTACAAAGCACTTCAAGGCTGCATCTGCAACTCACAAATTCTTATTCATGCACTTTAGGGTTTTATTGTTTGCAGCTGCTCTATGGTTGCAAAAGACTCGTTACAGTCATATAGAAGAAGCACCATAGAATGCACAAAATAATAACTGTAAGGCACTTCAATTTCTAAAACACATTATTAAATGAGTGAGCACCAATGTGAGGGAGAAAAAAAAAAGAAACGTAGCAAAGCAAGTAACTTAATTACAATTTTCACTAGCATGAACGTCTGAACGGAAGTAGGCGTGATGTTCGTTCAGTTTGTCATGTGAGTCAGTCTCAATCACAACAAGGAGAGAAATCTTGTAAAATGACTCATGATAAAAAACAATAAAAATGACACGAGTAGGTTACTCAAACTCTTCATTTATTAAGCAGATTATTGTTGTTTCATAGCATGATATAGATTTGAAGACAAGCACATTTTAATAAAGGATAATAAGATGTGTTTTAGTCATGAATAACTCAATGATATTTAAATCAGTTGATTTAATGATTTAATGACTCACACAAAACAAACAAAAAGATGCTTGCTTTTCATCATCTACTGTAATAATTTAGCTAATAGTAGTGTGTATTTGGTTACAAGCTTGACAAAATGCCACACTTTCATTTTCAACTCATTAGGAAATACTGCAAAAAATGCTTTTCTTACTTAGATTTTTTGTCTTGTTTCCAGACGAGTAAAAATTATTTTCTTGTTTTCAGAATAAGTCAAAATTAAGTGAGTTTGTGCTTAGAAAAAGCAAAATAATCTGCCAATGGGGTAAGCAAAAAATATTACTTCAAACAGAAAACAAGATTATTTTTCTTACCCCATTGGCAGATTATTGTTTATTTCAAGCAGAAATGCACTTAATTTTGAGTATTTTTTTTTCTGAAAACAAGACAATAATTTTTATTAGTCTAAAAAAACCTTCTTGATTTAAAGGAGCACTCCACTTTTTTTGGAAATAGGCTCATTCTCCAACTCCCCCCGAGTTAATAAGTTGAGTTTTACCGTTTTGAAATCTCTTCTGTAGTTATATCGTGTACTAAAACTCCGCCTGCTTCAGCCATATTACGGCAGCAAACTTCCATGACTATTACGCCGGAATGGAAGTGTAGTTCCTAATCTTATCGGCCTAGAAAATCGCAGCTTTACATTTTCCGCCGGTCTTAGTACACGATATAACTACAGAAGAGTCAAGTTTTAAATAGGACAAATATCGAAACTCGTTGGTCATTTTTGAACGCGATGCTATTGGTCTAATAGGATTCAATGATCTATGCTAAGCTATGCTAAAACTAATATCGCCAGAACAGGAGAACGGCTGAATGGATTTCAAAACGGTAAAACTCAACTTATTAACTCGGGGGAAGTTGGAGAATGAGCCTATTTCCCCAAAAAGTGGAGTGTTCCTTTTAGAATTTGTAGATATTTTGGCTGGAAACAAGACAAAAAAATCTAAGTAAGAAAAGCATTTTTTGCAGTGAAAGTCTGATTTATTCTAAGGAATCTGTTTGTTTGGACTGTTCATGTAAATAAAAACAGATTCAATCATTCATACACACACCATTTCAGTTCTTTATAGTTAATATTTAGCTCATCACTATGTTTTCAACTTTAGTTTTGTAAACCGTGGGTAGTTTTTAGTTGCATTTATGTAAATGTACACTACCATTCAAAAGTGACACTAAAGAAACTTATAATAGCCATTCAAATAAATGCCACTCATAAGAATCCTAAAATTGATAATAATAAATGTTTCTTTAGCACCAAGGAAGAATAATGTGACACTGAAAACTACTGAAGTAATGAAAATCGAACTTTGCTATCACATGAATAAATTATATTTAAAACATATTTAAAGAGAAAACAGTTACACACATATAAAATTGCAATAATATTTCTGTATTACTGATTTTTGTAACTGTATTTTTGGTCCAATAAGCGATGCCTTGGAGAGCATACAGTACTTCTTTCAAAAACATTAATAAATCTCACCAAACCCAAATTTTTGAACCGCAGTTTGTTTTGAAGTAAAGTAATGTCATGTTAAATATTCATTCTCTGACTCATTGCTTTTGTGCAAGACTAGGGCTATCAATTAAAGTTCACACGAAAATTCAAATTCTGTCATTAATTGCTCACCCTCATGTCATTTCAAATCTGTAAAACCTTTGTTCATCTTCAAACACAATTAAGATAATTTTGATGAAATCCAAAAGCTTTCCGACCCTGCTTAGACAGCAATGCAACTACTATGTTCAAAACCCAGAAAGGACATTGTTAAAATAGTCCATGTGATTAGTCAGTGGTTCAACCATAATGTTATGAAGCTATGAGAATACTTTTTGTGTGTAAAGAAAACAAAAACAATGACTTTATTCAACAATTTCTTATCTTCAGTGTCAGTCTTCGGCACGCATTCATGAGAGTACCACAATGCATTTGTGTCATGCTGCTAATGCAGGAGTCAGCGTTCTGATGAAAAATGTCCATCTCTCTTAGTTCATCATCTGTATATTGTGGTTCAAATAAGTAATGACTTGCAAAAAAAAAAATTGCAAGTCATCCTTTCTGTCAAAATCTTCAGTAATCTTCACAAAGACAGTTTTATTTACAGCGTGCATCTTCATCTGCTTGTAAACAAGATACAGTCTACTCAGGTTCTACATCAGAACGATGGCTCCTGCGTTAATAGCACCAAACACATGTACTCTTGTGAATGTGTGGTGAAGACTGACACAGAAAACACATTTCTGAATAACGTTATTCTTGTTTTCTTTGAGCACAAAAATATTTATTGTATAGGGATGCAACAATATCAAATATGAAGTCCACAGTACGATATTTATTGCGATATTTAAAAAAAAGACAAAAGAAAATGTTGTACATTTTAAAGTTAAATTATTCTATTTAATGCACTTTGAAAGTTCAAAATTAAGAGGTCCAACCATGTTCTGAACTGAGAAACTGAGAAAAAAAAAGTCACTGAATTGACTTTTACTTGAACTTTAAAGGGGACTCAACGTTGGGTTAAAACAACCCAGCATATTTTAGAGTGAACCGTCTTTTTATTTGTGATATACTTTCTCAGTCTATATTACATTCACACTGGTGTTTTAGGAAGCCAATCAAATTAGATTATAATAAAAAATAATAAAAACAATGACAGTAAAAGCCATATATTGTAAAACAATTGCACTGTGAAAATTAATATTGAAATATTTCATAGCTATATTTTTTCTTCTTTAAACTACAGTAGGGAAATTATAGTAGAGATATAGCAGAGAAAAACTTCTTTCCTAATTTCTGAACTTGAAAGAGATATTTCAAATTTGGACTGCAGTAATGTTACCCATTTAAACTGCTGTCAGCAATTCATACTGCACTTTTAAGCTTTTATTTTGATGTAAACGGCAGTAGAGCTTTTATTTTGACGGAAAACTCCAGCTTCAGTGAAAACAGGCTTACAAAAACGTGTCCCACTACAAATCTTGTAAAATGCTGTAATCATCTGCAGCAAAAATAAAGCCTAACTGGTGGCCATTGTGTTCCCAAACGCGCGCTAAACTCATAGCACATGCAATAAACGAGATCACTGCATTCACTGTGAACTGAGCCATTCTGAGGCACGAACAAGTTGATCACCTGAGTGAATCACCTGAATGAATTACATAATATTTGGTCCCTGGAATAGAATGGAATTTTAAATTAAATTTAAAATAAGTTAAAAACCAGCCGGAACTTGATTGGGCTACTTTTGCACAAAAAGCTGTGCTTGAACACAACAAACAGACCACAGCCAACTCCAAATTAACATCTGCGTTCTGAGCCTGCGTGAGAAGATTCAGCTGTCTATATCAGCAGCTTTTAATAGTATATATTCGCCATTCAAAAAGAGAAACTGAAAAGATATACGAGACAAACAGAGATATTTGAAATGTAAACAAAGCAGCGTTTGCATACCATTTTGAATATCGGTTATGTTGATAACTTTATTTTAATCTGCTCACGTTGTTATGATAATATTCACATATTGAAATGCTTGGGTACGATCACATAACATTAGAACAGTCTTCTGTCGGTGCCTCCTTCATTTACTTTCTCGTTTTCATCACTTTCACTTTAATTCTCCAGCACTGACTTGTTCGCGAAACTGGTCATCCAATCATAGTTCTCTTTCCCTGACGCCGATTCAACATGTTGAATAGGGCAAACTCCTGCCGACTTGAGCCCGACGAGGGGCAATATGTGGAACACACCAAACAGACTAACCTGACGGACGCTGCAAGATGAAAGTCCCGGCCTTTAGGAAAATGACTTTAAACATATTTTAAAAACTACACTTTTTTCCCCTGAAAACCTATGGTTTCATATCGTCATGTCATGTAATGCGTTACTACTTTTCTGGGCCTTGAACGTGTCAGTTGCATTTCTGTCTATACAGTGTTAGAAAGCTCTTGGATTTCATAAAAAATATCTCAATTTGTGTTACGAAGATGAACGAAAGTTTTATGGGGTTGGAACAACATGAGGGAGAGTAATTAATAGGGATACACCGAAACTGAAAAAATACTTGGCCAAAGCTGAAGCCGAACAAAATTACACACTGGGCCAAAGGCCGATTACTGAACGTGTTTTTTTTGTGTGTTTTTCCTCCATGTATTTTGCCCATTTTTTTCACAATTGCATAAATTAAATAGCCAATATTTGCTTTTTACAGTTTTGTCTTGCTTTCAAAGAAAAAAATCAATTACAAAACAATTGAAAAATATTTATTTAATCTTATTTTTAACATTCTAGTAGACATTATAGTCTACCAACAAAGCACAATTTAACTTAACATTTAGTAAAATAAAGTTAGTAAAATAATTTGGCCATTTTTAAGACCCCCTTTTTTAATGTACAAATAAATGCAGCCTTGCTGAGCAAAGGAGAATTTTATGTTATAATACATGTATTAATGGAGCTGTTGTAATGATTGCCATCATTATTTTTGTTACTTTTTTTTTTTTTTTACAGAACAGTAAATTTACAATACTAACATTTATGAATGTTGACTTTTATTTTGGCAGAAACCTGCAAGAAGACCTCAGTACTACTTTTTGCTCGTACTTTGGACTTTGAACCCTGGCTAACAAGCTTGTGCAGCGCTGTCAGAATAAATACAATTTGTGCGTGTATTAGACAATTCTGTAGTTTATTTACTAACGATTTAAGGCCATTTCACGTTTTCAGTCATTATACAGTAAACAGCAACAACCACCCCTTTCTCTTCTCATGGAAGACATGCGATGCGATACTAAACAGTCTCGTGCTGTCGGTTTTTAAATGCTTCCACACTGCCGACATGTTTGCTGCATTAGTGCGCACCTCTATTTGTTACAAAATATTTTTGTCTAAAAAATATTCGCTTTACCTCATTTTTCGGTATAATTTATTCTGCCTTTTCGCTTATTCAATCGAACAACGAAAGAGCTTTTTTTTTTTTTTTTGCTATTTTCAGCTGAATAATTTCAGTTGCCGAACATTCGGCGCATCCCTAGTAATTAATGACAGAATTTAAATTTTTGGGTGAACTAACCCTCAACGTGGTTAGCTATTTACTGTTAGTAGCTTGTACAGTAGCCAACTATTTCAAAATAGCAGCTTGACAGTAGTTTAACTACTTCAAACAGTGAGAAAGGTATAGCATGGATTGAAACCGTTTCAAAGTAGTTCCCCAACACCGGTGAACACACAGAAGTAATAGGCACTGACACCACCTGGAATGAAGACATCTCAAAGATCTAATAGTGCACACCGGGCAACTGCAGAGGGTTTAGGCAATGACAGGAAACACTGCCGAAATGCATTATGTTGTAAGGTCTCCTTCTGGATGCTGAAACAAAACACACACACACACACACACACATACACAGAGAAAAGTATTCTCTTCCTGTGTGCCAGCTGCCTGCTCTGCACCCTGGCCTAGTTTCACACCATCTATTTTTAGAAAATCAGTGTCTTTCTCACAAGCCACCATATGACTGTGCTAATGTCCTTCCATATGACGTCAAGAATTCATGAAGCAGACATCACTGAGCAGGCCTCAAAGGGGCATGCGGAAGGTGGTCTCTGGATTATTATTGATTAAAGAAGCGGCTTTGAGTGCTTTCTGACGTCTGCGTTACGACATCTGGACGCTCCCTGCAGACGGGAGACCACTCGTACATGCAGAGGAGGATTATCTTTCTATATGAGTTATGCGATAGCGACATGAGGGAATTATATGAATGACATGAGCATTACAAACAGATATCCATCTCAGGCATCTCAACATGCCGGTGCATATCATTAATTGCTAATCGTTCACACAAGTGTCAACATTAATGTACTTATACGTTCTAAAGTGTTTAGTAGACTCAAAAGGCTTGGAATATACATACAGTAGTACACTGCTTTGTGCTATTTTGAGCTAAATGAAAAAAGTCAGCATTTTCTATGGTTGTGATGGTTTGGAAGATTTCAAACCAAAATGGCTGCTGTTCTTCCTGTTTTCAAGGTTACTGTACGTCCTCAGATCATTAGCATTCAAGAGTCAACAAAATGGCAACGATTTTATAAATAGAAGCAACATTAAATAAATATTTTTTACTGTCTATTTTGTGACAGAGTGGATATGTTATGCTTTATAAATCCTGCCAAGCATGAAAAAGCGTCAAATTATGAATGTTAGATGAGAACACAACTTGCCAACTTGGCTCCTCCGAAGACCCAAATTATGTCACTTTCTCTTACTTACTACATTTAACATGACAAAAACATGACACTATTGCGGAATAGTAAATAAGTGGTGTGGAAAAGGAAGTCAAAACTCACAGACGCAGATAAAATTATTAAATTCACCATAAAAATTGTAATGAACTGTTATTGCTATTTAATTAGCTGTTTAATTCAAATTAAAGTTTGATGTATTAGTATAATTGATCTAGTATGAATGGAATACTAGAGAGTATTTTATCATTTAACATTCTATTTATTTATTTTTGCAATTTAAGTATACAATGATTAAATTATTTACTTGAAATAATTGAATTAATATTTTTTACTTAAAAAATAAACAAAATATTTTTCTTTAACAATAATTATAAAATAAAATTAACAGGAAAAATATGTAAAAAAATAAAATAAATATAATTTACACAATTAATTGTTTGTAATAATTTAATTAATATTTTTAATGTAAAAAATAAAAACAAAAAAAATATTTTTTAATATAAAATTCTTAAGAATTACCAAGAATTATAAATAAATAAAAACACAAATTAAAATAAAATAAAATAAATACAAAAAACTGAATTTACATTTTAAGTATTCAATTAATTTAATTCATTATTATAAATAATTGAATTGATATTTTAATGTAAAAAAAAAAAAACAAGTCTTAAGAATTAATAGGAATTATAAATGAAAATAAAATAAATATAATGTAATTTACAGTTTAAGTATACAATTGCTTGAAATACTTGAATTAATATTTTAATGTACAAAATCTAAACAAAAACCTTATTTGATTTTTTAAAAATATAATAAGTCTTTAACAAGAATTATAAAATAAGAATTCAAATTAAATAAATAAATTAATTAATATTTACATTTTTAAGTATACAATTGATTTAATTAATTATTAGAAATAATAGAAGTGATATTTTAATGGAAAAAGTAGCTCTCTAATATATGTCTTAAGAATGAGCAGGAATTAAATATTTTATATTAAAAAATATATTTTTTTTTAATATTTTTAAAATATAATAAGTCTTAAGAATGAACAAGAAATATAAATGATAAAATAAGAATAAAAAACTGAATTTACATTTTAGGTAATAATTAGGTAATTAATTTAATTTAATTATTAGAAATAACTGAATTAATATTTTAATGTACAAAAAAATATATATATATATAATAATTAGATTATATATTATATATCTTAAGAAATAACAGGAATTATAAATGAAAATGAAATAAATATGATGTAACTTACAATTTAAATATATACAGTTAACTGAATTAATTACTTAAAAAATTTAATTATTATTTTAATGTAAGAAAATGAAAAAAAAAAGTCTTAAGAATTAACAAGAACAATAAATTATAAAATATGAATTAAAATAAATGAAAACAAAATATAATATAGCTGACAATTTAAGCATGGACATAAATGTGACAAAAATTAAACATTATCAAGATAAGTCTTAAGAATGAACAAGAATTGTAAATTTAAAAATAAGAATTAAAATAAAATGAAACAAAAAATAATTTACAATTAAAGTATACAATTACCTGAATTAATTATTTTTTTAAATAATGTAATGAATATTTGTAATATAAATACATTATATTATATAAACAAAATATTTTGATATATTAAGTAAAATATAAAATAATATAAAAAATAATAAAATAAAATAAAAAATGTAAAAAAAAAATAAAATCTTTTAGAATATTTTTGTGAAGTACACTTCATCAAATGACTCAAACGGAACTCCTTTCACAAACTTTTTAGCCTGAGCCTCAAGACATCAGGTTTAGTCATTAATCAATTAGCGCTTGTTAATTCTGTCCAGTGGGTTTCCACAGCTGGAACTGTGGAATACCACACACTAGATCATGTTTCCATAGCGGCCATTTTCGAAACAACAAATCAACACTCCAATCTCATGTCATCACATTACATGTCAAGTATATCACCGGCTAGAGAATGTGAGTACATATCCTACGAAATAAATAAGGCTGTGCTCTCGGTTTAATTTCCTGGAAGGCTATTAGTATCTCAGAAAGCGGTTCCTGCCCAGATCAATCAAACCGGCGGCTATGTGATTGCCTCATCCACTCTAGAGGGTGATTCAAGTTTGGGTCTGTATCACAGTCAACCCTGCGTGGGAAATTGAAGCGCTTTTGGATGTCCTTCCAATCAAACAAGCTTTGATTTCAATGGTAATATCTGCCTAAATTCGTAAAAAATGCTTGAATGGCTGCAGTCCCTTAGAGAGGAAAAAGATTTTTCACTGCCTGATATACAAGAAACGCTTCAGTTTGACTGATTAAATCTGGTAAATTCATGTTAATTTCTGCTTCATCTAGAAAACAAGTGAACAAGTCACTCACATAAAGACTGGGTAGCAAACAATAAACTGAACCTGTAGAGTTTAGTCTGCAAGAACATAAAGACCCCCATGTCATACAAGATATTCATGCCTTTCTTTCTTCAGTTAAAAAGAAATTAAGGTTTCTGAGGAAAACATTCCAGGATTTTTCTTGACTTCAAGTGGACTTCATATAGTGGAGATCAGTGGGTTGAAGGTCCAAATTGGAAGTTCAATGCAGCTTCAAAGGGCTCTACATGATCACAGCCGAATAATAAGGGTCTAGTCTAGCGAAACATTAAAATTCATGTACTTCTTAACCAAAAAAATGTGTTGGAAAAGTCATGTGTGACGTAGGGCGGAAGTATCGATTCAGAGTTTACAAAGCAAACCTACAAAGTTAAACGCCCTTTACAAAAAAAAAATTAAAGTTGAAGTTGGAGGAGAAAGAATTTTTTGCCCTACGCTACCTTTTTGCACGTGAACTTGATTACACAATTTCTGAAGTAGGGCTGCAGAATATGGCTGAAATTTTATATCCCAATATATTTCTTAATTTCGGTAGATGCAAAGTCTCAGAAAAACAGGCAAGAATGCCCACAACAGATGTCTGTACATACAAACTTCTGAAAAATAAAAATGGAGTCTATGAAACCTCACAAAAAATGAATGTTCACATTTTCTTGTTGGCTCGAAGGCTAAATATAAATAAATGTGAAATCACTGTCAAGTAAAGCTAAGACTCTCAGACTCACCTTATTAATATTAATATATTTGATTTCAAATGAAAACATAGGCTGATTATTCTTATCGATTGAAATAAAAGTGCTTCAGCCAGGATAAGAATATGAAAAGTGTTCAGACTAGGGCTCTAAGCTTACTTTTCTTTTTAGGAGCATTCATGCTTCTAATTTAGGAGCACAGTCAAAAAATTAAGGAGCACATTCTGATCAATAATCCAAAAATTCTGCTTAAAAATTCGCTTTCCCATTTAGAGTTGTCAAAAAGTACCGACGTCCATTTCCCGCTCACATTTGAGTGCTGCTGCACATTTGTCGCTCCGATCGTGCTTAAGTGAGAGCGTTCGGTGAGGAGCGTGTAGCACTGATCATTGTAGCCAATTACAGTCATATCTGCTGAGGATGTGAACACTATGGCCAATCAGCAATGTTTAAAAATCGGCTCAACAGCGCTCAAATGTGAGAAGGAAATGGACGTTTTTAATATTTCAGTACTGAAAGTACCGAATATTACAAGGTGATATCTGAAATGCATGTTCGTTCATAAACGTCATTTTTAAAAAAAAAACATACCTTTGAAAAAAAACATTATTGGTGTGCATCTTGAGACAAAAAACTGATATATTCTGATATATTCATTTAGTGCAAGTTTCATTTAGTTGAAACAGCTCAGACTTATATTTTAGTCTGGGACTAGACTTAAGCCTTGCCTGTGAAACCGGGGGTTAAACTCTTTTGTTGACGAAACAGAGCAAAATCAGGCAATAGTATTATAGACAATGTACGTCACTTTAAATTAAAACGGCGGCACATATACTAAAATTGGATCGATAAATTAATTTTTTCATTGAATTGTTGTATTAAATCAGTATCATATTAGCAAACTCCCTTAATAATCAACACAAACTATCACTCTCCTTAGTTCACAGCAATCTCACAAAGTTATATTCTAATCATTATAATCAACAAAGCTCTCTCCCTTGTCTCCATTTTGTTTGTTATAATGAGAAGATTCGTGCATTAGCTTGCACTCCTTTCCAAGATACATTCATATAAAACACCCGCACTGCCTTTTGATTTTGGTTTTGTTTATTCAATGAAGTCAACCACCACTAATCAATCAATGTATGGGAAGCACTGGTATTGTATATCAAAAGAAATGTGTTTTAAAATCATAAAAAATTATATTGTGATATATATATATATATATATATATATATATATATATATATATATATATATATATATATATATATATATGTATTGATATTTGTGGTTAAAGTGTATATAATTCAAATTTTCTTCGAAAATGACAGATCGTTTCACTAGATAAAACTCTTATTCTTTGGCTGGGATCATTTGGAGCCTTTTGAAGCTGCTATGAAGCTGCAGTTTGGACTTAAAACCCATTGATCCCCATTGAAGTTTACTATAGGGACAAAATCCTGGAATGATTTCCTCAAAAACCTTCATTTCTTTTTGACTGACGAAAGAAAGACATGGATATCTTGGATGACATGGGGGTGATTAAATTATCAGGAAATTGTTATTCTGAAAGTGAACTAATTCTTTAACATGGATAAACATGGACAGTTGCAGTGGACTGGGCATTATACATTGAATATTCATGATATATTTGCAGTTATTCTATGCTTTACTGTAATATGCTTTTTCTTTGGCCATTAAAGGACTAGTTTACCCAAAAAGGAAAATGCCATCATTTACTCACCCTCAAGGCGTTACAAACCTGTTTGAATTTCACCTTCTGTTGAACACAATAAAACATATTTTAAAGGTTGTGGGTAACCAAACAGCTGTCGGTCCAGCTTTTTCTCCATAAAATACCTAATTCTTACCCTAATTCTTCAAAATATCTTCTTTTATGTTCAACAGAAGAAAGAAACTCAAAGAAGTTTTGAACAACCTGAGGGTGAGTAAATGATGACAGAATTTAAATTTTGGGAGAATTATCCATTTAAGTTTCATAAAGACTGTTTTATTTCAAAAATAATCACTAATCTAAAATTTCTTTAGTTTATTTCTGAACAAAAACGGACAAGTTTGATTCATGTCTGAGAACCTGAAACTAATGTATGTTTCAATGAATCAATTACAAACCTGTAAAAACATGAAAAATTTAACAGCTTACTAAAAGTTTTACAATTTACTTCAACGATTGTTTGGTTGAAATGGAGAAAAAGGCAACTTCAGTGCAAACATAAATATTGAGAAATAAAAGGCAGTAAAAGGCAGTAAAATGTAAAGACTAGCCCTGCTGTGTAGTTTGATGAAAATTGCTACAGTAGGTACATTTGCTTTCCGATCACGTCACAAAATGAACATATTGTGTGGTATTACAGAACACATTTAAATTTAGAGTCATAGTTATGGGAATAAACACTGTAATGAACACTGATGGAAAGCCATTCTCAATTGCCGCTACCAACAATAATGGAAACAGACATAAAAGCATAAAGCTGTCTGAGACTTCTTTATTCCTGTGCAGTAGACACATTTGTTTATTATGGGTTTCAGAAGTCTGGCATTGGATTCTGGATGAAAAAGAACTGAAAACACTATATGGGAACAGAGGACATACTTTCATCTTTCAGGTAAAGTAACCATTCAGTCAAATAATTGCTTTTACATAAAGGTTTTTGAAGTATTGTATGCATTTTAAGTATTAGACAGATATATTATATTATATTATATTATATTCTAAGAGTTATCAGCATTATTTTTGTGGAAAAAATGTGCTGACCACTAGTGCTCATGACCAAAAATGTCTATTTAAATGTCAAAAATGTCTATGGGGTGCTGCAATACAGCATGACCCCACTGTTTGCAAACATAAATCCTTTTTAACCGCACAGATCCGTTTTGCTCAATCACTCTAATCAGACATGGACAGAGGAGGATAATAACCTATTGGGTGGAGTGAGCTTATCGCTTTGATACACATGCTATGACAACTGCTGCTGCCCGAGCCCCTCTGGTCTCCAGCCGTGTGGATTAACCCCCGGCCAACCTGGCAACCCACTTGTTCATTCAATCTACAGCATTCTACAGCCCATGGGGGAGGTGAGACGCATGGAAGAGGACAAATCCACAATGCATTTGTCTACCATTCTGTATATTGTGATAATCTGAGTTAAATTCATTATTTAATTGATTTCGACTGCACTTTTTCATTTTATTATCCTACCTACTAGGTTCTTTTTTCATAAAAGGAAGGTGGCATTAAAGATAATTAGTTGAGGTGGGAAAAACAGATTCACTGAGCTACCGCATTTTTTATGATTTTGAATTTTAATAGTAAATTTAATAGTTTAATAAGTAATAATTCACATTGAATTGTTTTGTTTCAGTTGATGTCTGAACAAACATTACTAAATGTTATTTGTACTGTGTCTACCATCCATTAATCACAGTAAGCTTAATGCTTTTTGTAGCCTCAGTTCAAGTGGCAGCATTAATGAACTGATCATCTCTTCTGCTTTACTACTATTTACAGCACAAAATAAACATGAATGAAACAGTACAGTTTATTGAATTGTATCCTGTCAAATATAATCGCTCAATCAGTGATTGAATCATGGAAAGACACTAATAAAACAGCTTGTAAAAAGGGAAAGTCATTCAATGTCCATGAACTTGATAGTTAGCTAGAAAAATGTAATGTAGAGTGAAGCATTTTGTTAAATATATGCACTATAGTACTTATTATATGTATTCATACAAAAGGTCGTTCTGCTTCTCGAATCTGATTGGCTGAGAGCCTATTCTGGCAGTGCAATATTCTAGTAGCATCAGCATCAACCGTTTTACCATTTGATCACTCAACTTGTTGGCAGATCTCCACTGGAGTCAGTGTCAATGACAGAAAGTCGAATCTACTATAATTTTACAATGTCATTACTGATATTGAGTCATGGAATGTAGTTTTAAAGGGTTAGTTCACCCTTTAAATGAAAATTCTGTCATTAATTACTCACTCTCATGTCGTTCCAAACACGTAAGACCTTCATGTATCTTTAAAACACAAAGTAAGATATTTTTGATGACCGTGGTAGTTCCTTTGCTGTCTATGGAAGGTCAGAAAGCTCTCAGATTTCATCAAAAATATCTTAATTTTAGGTGAAAAGGTGGTTGTTTAAACCTCAAATATGCAATTTATTTATTTAATATAACACCTATTGACAATCGTTTTAGACATTTTCTGAGATTTCAAAGCTTTAGGCCCACAGTGGCCGTTCAGCAATCTTGTACACGGCAAAAACAGCTTTATCTCGGGCCAGTTCTTTGGGAACTGGGCCGCAGGCTCTTATGTAGATGGTGTTACATGAGATATAATTCATTCTGGTTATATTAAATGGCCAATCTTTGGTTACTTATTTGTTCCAGAGCAAATCGATTTGCTTTAGGGCAACATTAAGTTTCATTTCTTTTTATTTTTATGTAATTAAATCCTGTACTAACTAAAGCGCTGCTTTTATACTTTTGACTAAACAGTTTGCTTGTGTTTATTTCCTATTATACAAACTTATTATACTTTTATAATGGCTGTTGTCATTATGACATTAGACATTATTATGCATTCATTAGCCTTATCCACTATATTTTTCAGTGCAGAAGTAAGCTGTTTTCTGGTTTTGTGTTAGACTTCTGGTTCATAAGCTGCCGTAGGGAAATAACAAGAAGAACAACGAAGTGCATTGTGTTCATAATTAAGATAACACATTACAATAATACGGTAAGACACACCGTTTGCGATATCAAGCAGTAAAACGAGCTGTTTTGTACAGCTAAAAACAGCTGGAAGCGGATGAGACTGGAAACTAGATACATCAGATTTACAAATGGCCATGCCTGCTCTTACAGGAAAAATAAGGTGAATAAGATGCAACCAAAAGAAGCAACCGACAAATGCATTGACTAGCACTGTCATGGGAAACACCTTAAACTGTTAAAAGGACAAAGACAAAGATATCGCTTTCCTCAGTGGATATTCAAACTGATTTTGTGATTATAAGATCGATCTGAAGAATGAATGCTGGTATCAGTTGCAGGTAATAGACTCGCTCAGGCAATCTCCCTCTCATAATACTCTACATAATACAATGAGCTTCAATGAGGCGTCTCAATATTCCTTCATTCCTTAGTTCTAAAGTGACATTTTCAAAATAACGGAGGGCTTATCTGTACTTATCTCAATTCTTAAAATTTGCAATTCAGACCGGCACCTAAGTATCTTGATAACACTGATTCGCCTTAACAATTAGTGCCCAGTTTCTGGGTGTGTTATGTGATGGTGCACTCATTTTGATGACGAGGTGCTGCACTGGATGGCAATCATCTGAACCCGGCGGGCTGAGGGCTGATGGAATTTCCTTCCCCCTTCAATTGCAGAGGAGCTCGATTGAATAAGCACTGCAAAACGAGTCATTACTTTTCATTAGTCTGGCACTAATTCTGTAAGGCCCATATACGCATTCACATCCAAATTGACAGCGCTATTTCAAATATCCGATTATTTCTAATGGTTAATATTAATCATGCTGGGAATATGGCTAATTGTGGAGGGTCTGGCTTAGAGGCACCACCCAAGGCCATGAAGTTCAATAGATGATGAGTACACAAAGTGCCAGCCATCATTATAAAAGGCTGCTTTTTGTGTTTTTATATTTTCAAGAGGTAGAACAAAGATAACGAATATAACTTCCAGCCAAGGATGAATCGTGACAAAGCAAAATGGTTTTGTGCTATTCGTGTTTCTTTATCAAACGCAAATATACATAGATAAATTCACACTGACGGCACAGCTGCAGCCTTATGTCCAGTTCAACTCACACTGAACTTAACACATGCTTGGTAATTCGCTTAAAAAATTCATGATGGCTAAACAAATTATAAGGATGTCTTGACTGAATACCCACTGTCACAACAAACACTTCCTAGGGAGTGGATTAATACATTTTATTAACCAAATGTGACCCTGGACCACATCTTAATTAGCACGGGTATATTTGTAGCAATAGCCATTTTATGCCAAAAATCATTAGGATTTTAAGTAAAGATTATGTTCCATGATGACATTTTGTAAATTTCCTACCGCAAATATTTGAAAACGTAATGGTTGATTAGTAATATGCATTGCTAAGAACTTAATTTGGACAACTTATGTTCTTAGCAACTTATATTTAAATTGTTTGCACCCTGATTCCAGATTTTCAAACAGTTATATCTCAGCCAAATATTGTTATAATAATTGTTAAAAAGCGATATTAAAGACTTATATTGTTAAAACAGATTTCTATTTTGAATAAATGCTGTTCTTTTTCACATTTTATTCTTTAAAGAATACTAAAAAACGTATTACAGATTCCAAATAAACCAAAATAAAATATTAAGCAGCACAACTGTTTCCAACACTGATAATAAATCAGCATATTAGAATGATTTCTGTAGGATCATGTGACACTGAAAACTAGTAATGACTGCTAAAAATCCAGTTTTGCATCACATAAATTCTATTTTAAAGTATTAAAATACAAAACCATTATTTTAAATTCTAATAATATTAATGTTACAGTTTTTTCCTGTATTTTTAATCAAATAAATGCAGCCTTTGTGAGCATAAGGAACCTTTTTTAAAAAAACATCAAAAACCTTACTGATCTCAATTTGTTTACTTTTGATAAGACATCTTAGGAAACCAATGGTTATTCAGTGATTTAAAGGGGTCATCGGATGCAAAACTCACTTTTACATGTTGTTTGAACATTATTGTGTGTCAGCAGTTTGTGTACACCAGTTTGCGATATCAAGCTGTAAAACAAGCTGTTTTGTACAGCTAAAAACAGCTGGAAGCGGATAAAATTGAAAGTCAGACACATCACATTTACAAATGGCCATGCCTGCTCTTACGGGAAAAATAAGGTGAATAAGATGCAACCAGGGAGCAACCGACACATGCATTGACTAGCACTGTCATGGGAAACCCCTTCAACTGTTAAAAGGACAAAGACAAAGATATCGCTTTCCTTAGTTGATATTCAAACTGATTTGTGATTATAAGATCGATCTGAACAATGAATGCTGGTATCAGTTGCAGGTAATAGACTTGCTCAGGCAATCTCTCTCTCACAATACATAATACAATGAGCTTCAACGAGGTGTCTCAACATTCCTTCATTACTAGTTCTAAAGTGTCGTTTTCAAAATAGTAACGATGGTTTGTGTACACAAACACCCTACAATGATAAAAATCCACCCAGTGGTATTTCTTTTTAATCATTAAAAGTAATATCCCCTTTTTAAAATCAGGTCATTCTCAGCTTCTTGTCGGTGTGACGACACACCGACAGAGGCCGCTCTCGCGATAGTTGATTGGCATGAGCGCCTTACCTTAGACCCGCCCTCACCGAGCTGAAACAGTCCGACTCCGATCGCCATTGTGTCGACTCAGGTGCAGGGGAAGACAAGAATGTCTCAGATTGAGCGACTGAGGTGTTCTGTTGTTGGATGTAATAATGAACATAGCAGTCATCATTTACTTCCGACATCTGAGTGGCTGAAGACGCAGAGGATTAGCGTTACTTTCGTTTTTTGAAAGGAAGCGCCAATCCCGATCTACATATGCGTCTATGTTCGTGTGAATCATTCGTGATGCAGCTTCAGAAGTAAGAATAAGGGTTTTAATGCAACTTTGCTAATGGACTTTATAATGTGCTAGTTAGCAAGTTTCGCAGCTAAACACGGCTAAATGCGGCTAAAGTAAACATTACGGCTCGTCATCCCATGGCAGAGAGGGGCGGGGCAAGCAGAGCTCATTAGCATTTAAAGGAACATGCAACAGAATAGCTCGCTCTAAAAAGGGCTGATTTTGACAAAGCAAAAAGAGCGATTTTTACACTATCATTGAGAAATGTTAACCAAAGTATGTTATAGACTTCTCATTAAGACCCTAAAGAATCATATAAACTTGTGGAAATGGGCCTCCGATGACCTCTTTAAAGATTGGGTACAACCTCTTGAATAAAAACTAGAATGAGAGCCAAAAAATATAAATTACTTCATATAATGCCAAAATTAACCCAAAAGTTTGGGTGCAGTGATTTGTTTTTTGGGTGCTTTGAAGTGTAATTTATTCTTGTGTTGGTAAAGCCAAATTTTCAACAGCCAGTATTTCAGTCTTCGGTGTGGCATGATCCTTCAGAAATCATCGTAAGTCTTTACTGTCACTTTAGATCAATTTAATAAGTACTTGAAAAATAAATTGAAAAATACTGACCCTAATCTGTTGGTGCTGTATATCAAAACATAATTAATTTAAATTATTCAGGTTTTTGTCAGTTCAAATTTTTCCTTTTCCTCATTTCTTGCACATATTTTAGCAATAATTTGCTTTGCCACATTCTCACTGCAGGGATGTTTTCTTTCATCAGCGGCATATTATAACGTGTACAGTCAAACAAAGATGATGTCAATAATGCAAAATGCCTAGCTTTGCTCTTTAAAAGAACAGCTTGGGCCTTTTTCTGCCCATTTCCCGCAGCGTCAGCTCTGAGTCAACTGCTATGATCATAATAGCTCTTACTTTCCACCCTGTAAGCATCAGAGCTAACACAACTATGCGTTTTGATTTTTTTTAAAAGCATTCTAATCACCTTTGACCTTTTGATTTCTAAGGCCTCATGCTGAATTAGATGCTGAACTCCATCACCCTGGTCATATACTTTAAGTTCATTTTAACTTTAATTGAAAAGTTTTTTTTAGCACACGGACCAGCTTTGCTGAGTCTGGGGACCAGCTTTGCTGAGTCTGGGGACCAGCTCGGTTGACTTCAGTCTGCTTAGCGGCTGTCAGCTAACAAGTTTGGTTTGTTTGACTGTTTAAATAGTAATTAATTAGTTCTAGATTCACGTCAGCACAGTGGGTGACCTTTCAGACTAGAATCAGCAATCTTTGTAAGCTTCTGCATCTGCATACGCTGTTTCTTCGCATCCTTTGATCTATTGGTCTGGAACAGGAAACATGTCTTAATGATAAATGAGATTTTACATTATCTATTTAAAGCTGTCAAACTTGTCATGTAGCCCCAGGCTACCTGTGCTGAAATATGATCTCATCTTTCCATTCTTTCTAAAGAACAGAACAGCTTTCCCCCCCTCTTCAATATACAAAGATGCACATTTGGCTACATCTTTGTTTCTAAAGTAGAAGAGAATAAACATCTACAACATAACAAAATACTAAACAACTACAAATAGTTATGCCTATATTTCTGCTCTTTTTAAAGTTGTACATTAATTCAAAGTGATTAAAGCCGGTCTCTAATGGATGCATATTCGGTTCAAAGTCTTTTTCACTGCAGCGATTCTGATGCAAAGCTTGTTGTCGTGATTGTAATTGCATCACCAGTGTAGCAGGCAACTATAAAACCTTTAGGGATATACATTCCACTCCAAATTTGTTTTCATCATCTTAAAGTGAACCAGCTTATTAAATACAGGGAATTAAAGGGCAGAATAATTCTATCAGCACACAATACACAAGGCCATAAGTTCAAGCAGTATTATTCCAGTCTAAACTCATATTGTATTATTAGCCATACTAAAATAATTTCTCTGTGTAATTAGGACAGACAATATTTCTGGCCTGCTTTTAAGGTAAAACATGACCGTGTACCCTACAATTTAAAGCACGGAAGAAAAAGTGTGTGTGTGATGGTAACACAGACCATGACTCATCTCTATAAACTATATTAAACAGGTGCCTTTTGCAGTTTAAAGTACATTTTTGTAAGATTTTAAACTTTTCATTAGGTAATGCCTAAAGTGTTAACAGAGTGCATTGTGCTACATCAAATAAATACATTTTAATATACATAAATATATATAGGGCCCTATGATTTCTGCATTGCGGAAAACATGGACGGAATCGCAGAATCCAGTCATAAAAATGAAATGTACTGTGTAACTGGAATGTCACGGAATTTGACAGATTTTGAGTGGATAAATCAAAAGTATGTCAGCACACTTCAATCAAAACTCAATATTACATTTAAAATACTATTAAAATACTACGTAAATATGAATCTTGCATGTTTAGTTTGTCTCTGTGAATGAATGAGCGGCTTAGATGCCTAGTTTCGTTCAGTCAAAATAAAAGTTTGGTTTAACTTGAAGTAACTGACAGAAATATATCACTTAATGTAATGACAATAATACTACTACTAATAAAATTGTTAATATTAAAACATTATTAAAACATTATTTTTTAAAGGAATATTTACCAGAAAAATGATTTACCAGAATTTACTTATCAATGTAAATGTAATTGCATAAAAAAAAAAAAAAAAATATATATATATATATATATATATATATATACATATACACACAAAATCAATAAATTAGAGATGCTTAAATTAATTTGACGATTTTTGATTAATATTTTTTAAATTAACTAGAATTTGGTAAAAAAAAAAAAAAAAAAAAAATATATATATATATATATATATATATATATATATATATATATATATATAATTTGAAAAACAAAAATAATGGAATTTAGGAAAACACAGATTTAATACTCCAATATAATTTAATACTCCATTTAATACTTTTACTTAGTAAACAAAAAATAAAACTAAATTTTAGAGAGAGAGAGAGAGAGAGAGAGAGAGAGAGAGAGAGAGAGAGAGAAATGCAGAGTACAGAAAAAAATTCATGGGAAAGAAATGGAATTTGGAAAAAATAAAATGGAATTTAGGAAAAAATAAAACAGATTGCACAATCCAGAAAATTAAACATTTGTTAAACATTTCATAAATTGCTGTTCAATTATGTATGCTTCATAATTTAAATTAATTAGACATGCTTTTTGATTAAGATTTTAATTTAAAACAGTCTATAAAATTAAAACTGAAAAAAAAAATGTCAATGGAAAAAATGGAATAAAAAAAATGGAATATAGGAAAAAATAAAACATTTCATAATCCAGAAAATTAACTGAAAACACAGAATTTTTGTTAAACTTTTAATAAATTGTTGTTAAATTATGTATGCTTCATAATTTCAAATAATTATACATACTTTCTTGATTAAGATGTTTTAATTTAAATTAAGATTTTAATTCAAACCATTAAAACAGAGTCCATACAATTAGAACAGGAAAAAAACAGAATCCAAAAAATAAAAAATAAAAATGTCAATGGAAAAAATGGAATAAAAAATAATTAATTTGGGAAAAAATAAAACAGATTTCATAATCCAGAAAATTAACTATAAACACAGAATTTGGTAAAAAAAAAAAAAAAAATCATAAGGCTTATCTATTTTTGTTAAACTTTTAATAAATTTCTGTTAAATCATGTATGCTTTAACACTTTATAATTAATTGGACATGCTTTTTGATAAAGAAGTTTTAAACTAAATTAAGGTTTTAATTTAATGTTTCATAAAATTACAGGTAAATTGCATGTTAAAGTAGTGAAAAAGAGTCATTTATATGCTTTTGTAATATTTGCATTTGTATATGCATATAAATAAAAATATACATCACATAAAAACATTATTCGATA